>NC_056733.1:35212714-35322714 GCF_019279795.1 Protopterus annectens | reverse complement strand
TGCATTGAAACTAACTTTTATAGTACAATTGTAAAACAATTTAATTTCAACTTATTTTCTTGACGTTTTGCAAGTTAACTCTGTATGTTCCAGTTTCTACTATTAAAACATACATTTGCACAGGTATATAGTTTATATACATTTCTGTTCTTTCCCAACAGGGTACACTGTGGACACATCCTTGAAGTTTAGTACTATACAAACCCTGTT
The DNA here is from genome assembly GCF_019279795.1 of Protopterus annectens. Taxonomy (NCBI): domain Eukaryota; kingdom Metazoa; phylum Chordata; order Ceratodontiformes; family Protopteridae; genus Protopterus; species Protopterus annectens. Next base: position 35,322,504 of record NC_056733.1, on the reverse strand, counting down.
CAGCACACACATCTGTACCAGTAGTTTAATATACACATAACATATAGTTCTAATACATTTGGTGACACAAGCAATTGCATCATGCTGGTATTCACAAATGACATATAACTATTTACAAAATTCCAGATAGCTGGGCTGGCAGTGTCTCCTTTTGTTACATTTCTATATAAATCATATCAATATTCTCAAATGACATATAATTATTTACAAAATTCCAGCTAGCTGGGCTGGCAGTATTTCCCTTGTTTCACGATATATATATATATATATATATATATATATATATATATATATACGGATATACATGGCCCAGAAGAAAATATTTAATCCAGACCAGTATAAATCATCACAGCTCACCAAAATCTTGCAACATATTTAAGAAAACTGACGACCCTTGTGACAAATGTAATTAAAGTATTAGGGTGGGTATTTTTATACTTAATATATTACATGACATTTAACTCATTAAAAAAAAGTTCTGAATTAAATTATGTTGACCCTATATGAAACAGGTGATATATTTGACAGCACAGAAGAAATAGACGTTAAACAGATGTCTGAATTATACAGTAGGAGAGGTCTTCAGAAATTATAATTTAACAAACGGTGTCATCTTAGGAGCAGAAAAATATCACAGTGTTGCTATAACTTTATGAAACAAGCAACCAAAGTTGTAAAAGTATGTATTAAAGATTTTGGACAGAATTTCTCTCCCAAGTTTTGGGGGAGAAATGCAGAACTGGATAATAGAGTTCTTGCTGACCTTGTCATTAATTGTTTGATTAACTGGCTAACATAGAGAACAAAAATATAAAACTCAAAATAACATTTTAAATGAAAGGAGCGTAATTCATAGTAGAGCTCTGCAATGATGTTCAGCACGTTTCTGGGGCTGTTTGTAATGAACTCCGCATTTGCAGTCACAGATGGTCATTAATATAGCAGCTGTTAATGCAGCAAGCAAGCAAGCCATGGCAGTTAGTGCTGATAAATGAGCAATCCTACACCTGGAGTTACTGCATCACAAAAAAATATAGGGCTCCTTCAGGAAATTAATGCTGGAAAATGCTTCAGCATTATATTAAGTTGTTAAGACAGTTAAGTTATACAGCCAACTGAGTTTTAAAGATTATACCATTGCTAGTATTCAGTTATGGGTTTACTAATACTCAGAGGACTCCCACTTAAACTGCATTTGCCACTTCTAGTACTTTTCTTTTATAGGCAATCCCTGCATGTGGTTGAACAGTGTTCAGTCAACCCATGGATCTTTTGAGAGAAAGTTAACAAATCCTGTATTAGCAAACCTTCAAAACAGGAGAATATTGAACTTGTCTTCTTGCAGGACCCATGGTAAAGCCAAATCTAGATTTACAAGACAGTGAAAGAATAGTAGGGTGGTGCACTTATTTCCTATAGACCCATGGTAAACCTGGGTATGAGTGTCCCTAAGATAGGAATCACTAAGGTCATCTCAAAGATCCACAGACCATTACAAAACTGTTTAATTTGTATACAACTATATATATAATACACACACACACACACACACACACACACACACACACACACACACACACACACACACACACACACACACACACACACACACACACACACACACACACACACACGCACACATGCACACACGCAAGGATGTATAGGTACAACTCAAAAAACAAATCCACTGACACTCAAATTGCAAAGATAAAACTGGCTGGAACCCAAAACAGATGAAAAGGAAAGGTCAAATAAAAATAAGTCAGCCCTACAAAAAATGCTTTTAGGGGTAATTAAATGAGGGTTGCATATTCACACCCCCTGTTACTTGTACAATGTTAAAACTGAACAACAATAGAGAAAAAGGGAAAACATTAATCTCTCACTAGCTCTAGTCACATGTCAATTTATCAACGAATTGTGAATCAAGCAAATTGTGTTCTAGTCTTACATTTGTCAGATTAGCATAGTTAAATATAATGCTTTATTTGGCTATTATTGCAAAATCTTTCCCAATGATTGAACAGGACCCCCAGCACTAGCAGCAAGGACTGCGATAAAAAGGGCCTGTTTCTGCAATGTGTATATTAGCACTTCAGAGACTCATTTGCCGCAGTGAGGAAAGACCTCATTGCTGGCTAATTTGTAAGTCTCTGAATTGCTGTTAACTATGTGAGTGCAGATAAACACGTGACTAGAGCTAGTGAGAGATTAATGTTTTCCCTTTTTCTCTATTGTTGTTCAGTTTTAACATTGTAAAAGCAGCATTAATGAAAATGCTATATAAACATTCATACTGAATGTGCTCAATATTGGTTTTGCATACCGCCTACTTCGAGGCGATCTATGCTTGACATACAAAGCTATGTCAAATCCAGAATTAATGGACATGCTCCACCTCAGTAAATCTAAATCCCTTAGAGCTACATGCTCGAGGGACTTGAACCTCAGCATAGAAATGAATAGAACTTGCTGGAGGGACAGGTTCATAACCCAGAGGCTCCCTTCGCTCTGGAATAGAATTCCAGTTCATGTGAGGCAGAGCACCTCACTGAATCTCTTCAAGAAGAATCTCGATAGGTGGATGGGGGATCATAGGTTTGTCCCAGGGATTACTTCCGTGTCACTATTAGACAGAGGCACAGTAAACTAAACCTTAAAAAGGGCACAGTATACTCAAATCAAGGGGTGGCATAAGCCATACAGAATTGGGCTAGGCTTATAATTGCCCCAGGGCAGATAGCCTAGTATGAACCTATGAACCTATGAACCTATAGCAGTAACACTGGCAACCCATGCAACACAGTAGCAGATGCACCCTCACATTCATTCTCCCACGCACACTTGCACACACACACACACACACACACACACACACACACACACACACACACACACACACACACACACACACACACACACACACACACACACACACACACACACACACACACGTTACCCACAATGTACTTATTTATAGTTATTGACAATGTCTGATATGTCTTAATTTACAAAATTACTATAACTGAAATCATTTTATAAAACTCATAGTCTTGGTCCTTGTTTTTTCTAGTTACAACATCTTACAAAATGTTAGTACATTACTGGTATTTAACATATATACTAATAACTTTCTTGTCAGTTTAGTAAAAGCAGCATTAATGAAAATGCTATATAAACATTCATACTGAATGTGCTCAATATTGGTTTTGCTGTTTATTGTGTGTATAACTCGTAATTGCAAAAGTAATCCCAGGGATTTGTTAACATGCATGTACATGTTGCACTAAACCTACAAACTTTGTATATGTTAATGCAGTGGCCAGCAGTGCTCATTGAATATGCAAGCTGTTAAGTAAGCATTGACATTCAGCAATACTTGTTCATGGCCAGATCACCTGCTAGTGGCCATGAACATGTGCACAGAGGCTTGAGCACACAGTATAAACAACACGTTGTATATGCATGCAACCCCAGTAAGCGAGCGCATGTGGACGTTACAATACAAGGCAAGGACAACTTGAATGACATCATTAAGAAGCAGGAGAAGATTAATGAGGAAAGTGTAGTATATAAGTAGAGCAGTTACAAACAACATAAATTATAATTATTTTTGTCTATACAAGTAATGCTGTCCACTTAGTGACACATGTACATAACAAAAAGGAAATATTGACAAAAGATGTGAGAGGGACACAGCTACCATGTAAAAACGTAGAGTAAATTTGATACATGAAGCATTTATTTAAAGTGCAAAGTTGAGATAACTGCAAGGAATGTCGATACATTAGGAGATATTGCATATTCTGCAGTGTTTACATATCAAATGTGTATCCAGAAAGTTATATGTTGTAACATATATTATGTAGTCCCCACCTATTATGTTACACAGTTTAAATGAACTCTATACTTGCCCTATGCTCTTCAGAGAGGGACTTTTTATTTTCATTTGTAACAATTGAAAGGCTATGGTAAAGTTAAAATGTGTTGTATATTAATGTAAATTATAGAATATTTTATACAGTTATAAAATCTAACTCTGCATATTCCATTTTCTAAGGTATGCTCAGTAAATAGTTGTACTCACATGATTATTTGAGAATGCCTAACTACACCTTTGTTACAAGTGTATGGAAATACTCTGCCACTGTAATGTATACAGTGGGAGCGATCAAAGATAATAAATTACATCCACATCATTGATGTTAGAACATTCATACAGGTTAAAGAACTGTAAGCCTGTCAGTGTCTTATGTGTATGAGGGAAACAATACCAAGATTGCTAAGACACACATATGACAATGTGAAAACACTGAGAAGAAACACGGATACCTGTTCACTCATTCCACTAATAGTATTAACTGATGAAAAAAGCATTTGTTGCAGCAACCTGCACGTTGTGAATGGTAGAAAGTCTGTGAGTGTTCATGCATACTGTGTATGTATGTACTGAAATACAGAAGGACATGACAGGTACTCCGATGTGTCAGACTGACCAAGATCTGAAAAGAATAATGATCTGATAATCATACTAACAGTTATCTAACTATATCAGATGTGACAAACATATCTGTAAAATGAGGCGTATGGTCATGTGACATATGTGAATATACACATAAGTCAAGGTAAAAATTATGTATAGTCAGTCCCCTGATCCTCTGACAAATGGGTTGTGTGTATGAATTTCATTATGTCTATCACTGTGCAAAGAATATATTATGTGTATAACACAAATGGATAGGTAGCCAGTCAAGACTTAAAATTCCATCTGATAAACAAAGTAAAGCGATAGCATCCAGAGGAAAACCACCAAAAATTACCAAGAAATGTGATGCTAAGTGCTGTAAAGTACCACCAGGCAACGAATAAATAAAAATCCACAGTTTATTCACAACCACACAAAAAAATTAATAAACGCTCTTCTATCACAGGTACCAATTGCGTTTTCGTCTCACTATGTGGGACTTCATCAGATACTGAAAAGTTGTGCTGATACTGTTTAAATACTTTAATTGCTTTAAAATTAATGTGATTTACCAATTAAAAGCTGGTGTTTCTTAGTTTAAATTATCAAATCAGCTTCACTTCTTCATGAATATTCATGAATATTCATAGTCTTCTTAGTGCTGCAAACCTCCGTTCCTTGAGGTATTTTGGTGGTTTGAAGTTGAAGAATCCATTTATCTCATTATGTGACACATCAAGTTCTATAAGGTGTGGCATACAGCTAATGCAAGACAAATCTTGTATTTTATTATGTGGAATTACCAACTTCTGTAAGTAAGCATATTCAGAAAGTACGGATATATTGCTCAAATCACATTGCGGCAAGGAAAGATGAATATAGACCTGTTCATTTCCAGTAGCCGAGTGACTCAAAGTGGATAACCCACTGGATATAATTTCTTCTGTCAGCACACCATCAAACTGCTTCTGTGTAGCGCATTCTCGATCCCGAAGCCGATGACTCTCAGTCTCATCTGAGGTTTTACCTGTGAGAATTGAGTTTGCTGTTTCTGGGAGGGGGACTCATACTAACACAGATCCTGGGAAAGGAGAGCTTAGTGACGACAGCTGTCACTCGGATGAGACTGAGAGTCATCGGCTTCGGGATCGAGAATGCGCTACACAGAAGCAGTTTGATGGTGTGCTGACAGAAGAAATTATATCCAGTGGGTTATCCACTTTGAGTCACTCGGCTACTGGAAATGAACAGGTCTATATTCATCTTTCCTTGCCGCAATGTGATTTGAGCAATATATCCGTACTTTCTGAATATGCTTACTTACAGAAGTTGGTAATTCCACATAATAAAATACAAGATTTGTCTTGCATTAGCTGTATGCCACACCTTATAGAACTTGATGTGTCACATAATGAGATAAATGGATTCTTCAACTTCAAACCACCAAAATACCTCAAGGAACGGAGGTTTGCAGCACTAAGAAGACTATGAATATTCATGAATATTCATGAAGAAGTGAAGCTGATTTGATAATTTAAACTAAGAAACACCAGCTTTTAATTGGTAAATCACATTAATTGTAAAGCAATTAAAGTATTTAAACAGTATCAGCACAACTTTTCAGTATCTAATGAAGTCCCACATAGTGAGACGAAAACGCAATTGGTACCTGTGATAGAAGAGCGTTTATTAATTTTTTCGTGTGGTTGTGAATAAACTGTGGATTTTTATTTATTCGTTGCCTGGTGGTACTTTACAGCACTTAGCATCACATTTCTTGGTAACTTAAAATTCCATGTCAGCATTATGGTGTTATTACATCCCGTACTGGGGAAATGTATTCAATGTCAAGCCACAATTATTTGAGTCAAATGCACTTGTGTTACTGCAATCCATGATATGTTGTGTGTGTCTTTCCTACTGCAAGTGCCACATCACACAAGTTGACATAAAAAGTATATCAAAGTGCACATGTGAATGCAATATACCATGATGTGGTACTTGATATATAGCCCTGAAGTGATCCCTGTTAAACACATAAGTAATACCTGTATGACATCACGGTAAATTTCATCACACCCAGGTGAAACATTAATGTGTATTAGTAAGTGACCTAATGACAATTTACATTTCATATACACAATCTGTACACTGGCCTTTGACAAATATTGTCATCCTCCATGTATAGATCAATAAGTCCATTGCAGGAACACTGGCAAAGCCAACCTTACAGACACTAATTCTATTTCTTTTTCACAGAGAAGTACAAATGACAAGAACTTTCTCAGGACATTGATTACATATTCTGCTTAATGGTGTGCATAGTGATTGCATATAACGCATTATTATACTGGATATGCTTATAAGGAAGTACAGCAGAGATTACAATAACATTAACTTCCCAACACAAAACCAGAAAAAGTATCATATCACAGCCCACTCACACTTTGTGACTATTTTACAGCATTGCACACATTAAGAAAATATTAATAATCCCTCATTTCATTTAAAGACCTATAGTGAGATCAAAATAATAAAATACATACATAAATGCTTGTATGAAGTGATGCAAAAAGATCATTTTATTTGGGAAAATAAATAATACTTGTGAGCATTCACTGATGGGTACATCCTTACTTTGAGCCTAATACTTATAATGTTTGGCAGTTTCTCTTAGATAATAATTTAGTAATTACTTAGAAAGGTACATATAGTACATTAATATGGGAAGTCTAAAGAACACAATTAAAATGGTCCTGATGTAGAGCACATCACTGCTGCCTGAAGCTTCAACTTGTTCCTCCAGCAGGGGACTAAAGTGTTCAGGATAATAAGATATGTGGTCCAGGACAGTTATCAGGGTATCCTGTGCATGACAACATGCATGCATGCATGAATGAATGAAGTATGTATTTTTTACGCAGGTGCCACCTTTTCTTAAGCAAGGCTAAGTGTTTATACAAACATCAGTGCAAGCAGCAGTGTACAGACTTGCCTTAGCTGGAAAAAAAACTTGCTGCTATACTGCAAGGTTACATTTGAAAAAAGTGTGTTTTTGAGTGGTAATGTATCCCACAATCCTCACTGAAGTCTGAGGACTAATGTATGTTGATTTGTTAAGTTTATGCTAATCAAGTGCCCATATTTTGACCAGATGTGCTTACTTTCAACAGCCTTTGTCCAGGTTTTGTGTGTCAGCAGATTTTGAAGCAGAAGCCTGTTGTATAGGTCGACATCTACAAAGGTTACCCCGAATGGCGCCATTTTCATTTTCTACACTCTAATCATTTTTAACACCTTACCAGCTTTGTCGCTGCTTTCTTGGTGGGGGGAGGGCAGTTATAGTTCTGTATTATGTGTGTGTATTCATACGGCGACTCCTGGCAGAGGCTAACGTTAACGCATGATGTACAGTAGTGGCTAGACTAATACGTGTTGCCTGTACCACTCATGACTTACTGCTGACATTCCTCTACAGTTCAGCTATGTTTTAGTTACTGACATACAATAATTGCACGTAGGGGTAATCATTTCTACCTCTTTGTTACAGGCTCATCATTTTCCTTGGTTAATGCCGATGCTACAAGTTGTGTCTTCCGGGGCTGACTGTGTCTGATGCTCACAGAATACAGCCATCACATGGGTAAGTAAAGGTTGCTAATTTTGCATGAAACAGCCATCACATGGGTAAGTAAAGGTTGCTAATTTTGCATAAATCAATGTTACTGTTTACATGTGCTTAGCTTTTCACTTAAGTATTGAGTGTGCATGCTATCCTCTGCCTTTTATCCAGATTATTGTGCACACCTACGTCTGTCAGGATCATTCCCAGATGTTGGTTCTTCCTCAGACTCATCATCCATGGCTGCTGGCCCTGTCTGTGTTGCTGGGAACTGCAATCCCTGGCCTTGTTATCCTTGTTGCAGATGTTCCTCGTGACATCCAGAACCTCTGAGAAGTATTCTATGACATACAAATTTTGCATGGTTGTAGCTCTCTCCTCTGGGATACATGGAAACCAGATATAATCTCTTTCATGTTGTGAGGCCTGTGATTATCCTAATATATCCTCTGTGGGTCTCTGAAAAGAGCCTGTAACTAATTTATGTAATACTACATATACCTTAATTTCCACTGGGATGGGTTCTCCATGATTTTACCAGGGGCCTCAGGTGAGGGCAGCAGAGGTTTTATATTTCCTGTAAGGTATTGCTATATACTCTATAGCACTCTACAATTAATATATCATGCAGTTTTGTGATGTCAGACCAGGTCTGAAGACTCTTCAACTTCTAGAACAAGGTCTAAAAGCAGCAGCGACACCTTGTATCGAAGACTGTTGCACATACAGGTTAATAGTAGGAACAGCAATCTCTAACATTTTCTTCTAAGTGTGCATTTGTAGTTGCATTCCAAACAGTTTTGGAATTGACTCCAAGAGGGAAAGTGGCATGTACATGCATGTTTTATAATTTCCCGAATCAATTTGCCATGTTAAATGGGTTCATTAGCATGTATTTCACCTACTTATGGTTTCATTAGCATATTCTGCCACTTACCCTTGTTTTGAAGGTGCATGCAACATACAGAGCTGTTTCATGTATACCAATTAGCGGGTTCACAACTGTGTGGCACACACATGTTCTTAGGGAAAAGTATAAGCGTTCATAAATTTGGGCCAATGTCTATTTTGTCAATGCTCAGGCACCAGATGTACAAACAAAAATATTATCTTTTATTAAGGCCCTTTAAAAATTAAACATATTTCATTGTTGTTAATAGCATTTATCATGGGTCTGTTGTACTGCATTGCTAAGACATATATTGTTTTTCTTTAAAACTTTGTAAGCCATACCTCTCAACTGTCCCTGATTATGACTCAGACTTTAGCTCTATTCCTTTGAATCCTTTGTAAAACTGGTGACCTTTGGGGAAAGGTAGTGAACTGTGCTTAAGTAAATAATGACAATAATTAACAGGTGTGCAATTCTTTTATTTCAGAAAATGTGTATTAATTCACACTCTCTTATCTCTCAACATCTCAAGCTAATAGTTATAATATTTTAAAAATGTCCCTGACAGCGCCTGGTTATTTTTGGATTTGGCTCTGATTCTGATGGTGTTTGGCCCTGATTCAGCTGAGAGCTATGAAGTACCTAGATTGTCATTTTAAATGTAATCTGTAACATGTTATTTAACAGTCTTAGGCTTTTTTTGTTAATTACTATAATATGAAATGAAAGCAAGAAAAAGAAGTGTTTTAAAAATATATTTCAGCCTCGCATGTGCAAGTTTAAAGCCATAAAAATCATAAAACTGAATGGCAAATTATATAATCACACAGCTGAAATAGTCTTATTATTAACTACATCAAAAGCATGTTCTTGTATATCAATTGTTGTGCCAGATCAGCATTAATTAAAGAAGGAAAATTAGTCAGTGCATTTATCTTGCTACATGGCTTAGCTTAGATGTTTATTGTAAAAACTAATAAAATGCTGTCAATCGCAGTCTAAAATGTAATATACTTATATAAAAATACCAAATCCATGAAATTTTGCAGCCTTGTTGTTGTGTTTGTGGGGAAAGGGGTACCTGTTGACAAATTCATTTACCACATTGTACATTATTTTAAGCAACATTGTACCATATCCAATATCTTTTAAGTACCATAAATACACCTATTGTTGTTTTCATTGGGATTCAGAATCAATAAAATCTAACTGATACATTATGTTCTGTGGTGACATATTTAGCTTTTACGCATATATGAATATACACAGAAATACAATTTTCTGCTGATAGTACTTAAATTTGCATATAATACAAACAGTTCAGTCTGTTAGATAGCTGATCTTTCAGTCTGTTTATGCACAGTTAACTTTATCTATAAAAATATTTGTGCAAATCTTACAGCATACTAATGTAATCCCTTTAATGCATTTTTTTACTTTAAAGTTTCCTAGCACTAAATATTAATGCAGCATTTGCATGTAACAGAAACATTAAAATTTAAAAAATGCCTAGAATATCACATTAAGACACCCAGCCAACAGCACTTATCATAAACTAATATTTTATTCAAGTCAGATTCATAGTAGGTTCAGGTACTCACATTGCTTCATGTATTTTATATTGATAAAAAAGTAATTAGATTTGTTTTTAAGGAAACAAAGTAAGACATTTTGTAGAACATTGCTAATCTCTAAAAATGTAAAAGAACTACTTTTGTAATGTGTGGAGAATGTCCACTGGCAATTTGACAACACAGTGCAAGTGAAATACTGAAGACAGTGACAAGTGTGTATTACAAAATTGAGCAAAATAACAACAGTTTTAACTTCCTTAATGTACTTAGTTATTAGCCTAATCTATGTCTGTCATTCTATGTGTTGCACATTACAAAGAAAAGTAACAATATTTTCTCACTTTTTGGTGTATATATTTAAAGTCTGCATATCTTAAGCACTGATCAGGCAGCAGATTTATATAATGTTTTGCATCAGTTTTAGTTTAGGACTATACTTGACAAATTCATTTTATTACTAGTCCGAAGGATTTACTTTGCATTTGTCATAAAGGCTTACTAAACTTTAATACTTCAGATGGCTGTTACTTGCTTTTTTAGCAGAAATCTTATTTAATCTGTAATTGTTACCTCTGAAAAATGAGAAACCAATGTGAAAGTTTTAAATCAATGTGTAGAATGTCCAAACACTACTTTGAGAAGTCCAAAGAAAACCAAGTCAGTCCAAAAGGAAACATCAAAGTAGTGTTTTAATAAATCCAAATAAAACAGAGAATGGTTAAGAGCTTTTGTCTGTCAAATCAGACATCTTGAGAGCCAGCCATATTAAACGTAAAGTTCTACTTAAAATATTCAAAGAAACACACCCCTCCAAAACAACCAGTGCATTTAAAGAAACATGCTTAAAATAAATACATGTAAAGAATTGAAATAATTAAAAATAAGTACAAAATAGTTAAAAGCAGTTAAAAACACTTACATTTCCAAAGCCCTTCTCTTTAATTCACTAGAAATAGAAATGTTATCATTTAACCCTGGTGGGTATGCAGCGTCAAATTTAAGCTGCCATTTCATTTCCTTCCTAAGTAATTCATTTTCCCAATCTCCACCAGTGTCATGCATAACCTGCCGTTCCAAAATTAAAAACATAAACTTATTAAAATTTAAACAATATACTGAATGTCGAGCAAGTGCACTTTTGTTGTCCCTTCTTCTAATGCTATAAATATGTTGATATATCCTTTGTTTAAGGGAATTATTGGTTTTACCAATATAAAATGCATTGCATGAGCAACAGGTAGCTAAATAAATAATTATTTTTGTGTTGCAGTTTACAAATGTACCCACATTCCATGTTTTGATCTTATTAAGCACCTCACCATCTTTGTTTACATTAATATATGTACAATATGTACAATGTTCGCATTTTCTTGTAATGGGGACCCCATATATGCACCCAGTATGTTCCAATATCGCCTTAAAATTAGTTCTGTTTTTATAAGTAAAAGTTGGTCTGGAAATAAATAAGTGACAAATGTTACTACCAGCATGTAATAAATTCCAGTTATTAGAAATAATTTTTTTCAAAACCTCTAGCTTCTACCGTATAATGCATAACCATATTGTTAACCTTAAATGGTTCAATTTCCCTAGCAGTATCCAAACTTTGTAAATTAACTTAATGGCCAAGCCCAAACTTGATAATAGGAGCATATTTATTTTGTCTACCCATCCAAATTGTATTGCCTATGGAGTCCAAGAAGTCAGGTGGATACCCCCTCTCCTTAAACATGTCATTCACAAAATTAAATTCTCTCAGAAAGTCCCCATTGTCGGATGTCAGTCTAGAAACCCGGATTAATTGGCTTCTTACAATGCCTTTTTTCCAGTGCATAGGATGGCAACTAGTAAAATATAAATAAGCATTACAAAATGCTGGCTTCCTATATATTCTAGTTTTTAAAGTGCCATCACTTTGTTTAGAAAAATTGATATCCAAATTGTTAATACTAGCTTTATCTGCCACATAAGAAAATTTCAGAAAATCAGTACTCTCCTGCAGGAAACTAATAAATGTGTCCAAATCATCTTGTGTCCCTGTCCAAATAAAAAACAAATCACCCAGGTACCTATAATAAGTCAAACAATACTTAGCAAATGCTGAACTAACTAATAAATGCAATTCCCACCATAACATAACAGCATTGGCAAAGAGGGGGGCACATGAAGCACCCATGGCCACCCCCTTGCATTGTCTGCAAATATATATATATATATATATATATATATATATATATATATATATATATATATTTATATTTTATATATATTTTATATTCTCCAATATTCTCTATTGTTTAGTTCAGCATTTTTTAAGTATTGTTTGACATTATAGGTATTTGGATGGGTAGACAAAATAAATATGCTCATGCAATGCATTTTATATTGGTAAAACCAATAATTCCCTTAAACAAAGGATATATCAACATATTTATAGCATTAGAAGAAGCGACAACAAAAGTGCACTTGCTCGACATTCAGTATATTGTTTAAATTTTAATAAGTTTGTGTTTTTAATTTTGGAACAGCAGGTTTTGCATGACACTGATGGAGATTGGGAAAATTAATTACTTAGGAAGGAAATGAAATGGCAGCTTAAATTTGATGCTGCATACCCACCAGGGTTAAATGATAACATTTCTATTTCTACTGAATTAAAGAGAAGGGCTTTGGAAATGTAAGTGTTTTTAACTACTTTTAACTACTTTGCAATACTTTAAATTATCTCAATTCTTTATATGTATTTATTGCAAGCATGTTTCTTTAAATGCATTGGTTGTTTTGGAGGGGCATGTTTCTTTGAATGTTTTTAAGTAGAACTTTGAGTTTAATATGGATGGTTCTGAAGATGTCTGATTTGACAGAAGAAAGCTCTTAACCATTCTCTGTTTTATTTGGATTTATTAAAACACTACTTTGTTGTTTTCTTTTGGACTGACTTGGTTTTTTTTGGATTTCGTTTGGTGTATACCTGATCAAGCACTGGTGGAATTATTTTGACTACTTTGAGAAGTGCTATTTGTCTAATGCTCACTTGTAGATAAAGTTAAATTCAGATATTGTAAAGCAGGTCACATTTTTTCTCATATAGTATGCTGTCTGCTACTTCACATAAGGACATGCTGACCCAGCATTTTCTTTCTTTCTTTCTCTCATTCTTTTATTCATTCCTTCTTTCTTCTTTGTACACATTTCATCTGCAAATTTTGGCTTCATAAATAAGCAGGCTATAGTAAAATAAGCAACATTTTGTCATTCCACTGTAGAAACATATTATCAAAATGTGTATATGATCTATTTGCTTTATGGCAAGATCTTAAAACAGGCAACATCTGTTTCTTGTTAAAGTCATTATAAATTAAATAAAAAAATGGTTTGTTTAGGTTTTGAAATCATTATTGGCATGCTTTTAAACAAAACATGGCTTTTTTTCATTTTAGTCAACCTGAAATGTCTGAAAAGTCTACATATTTTGTTATTGAATATATGTGACATACAAACGTGGAAACCAGGCTTTGAACCTCCGCTGAAAGTTGTCTTAACCCTAGTCAAGCAACTTAGTGTTTCAAACCCAAATAAGTAAAATAATCACTTGCAAGATACTTTAGTTACAATGGAGAGAATTTACAATTGGAATATCAAATTTGTAGGCGATCTACCCTCAACAACCCATTACCACATAGCTTTGTGGTCGTCACGTATAGGTAGACCATTGTTTATACAATTGTCTTTTGCTAATATACTCTTTTCTGAGTAAAACTACAACCATCTAAATATCTTAAAATGATGGTGTGTATCTGGACACCAACAAAGGCTATCTTTGACACATACCCTCCATATAGGCTTTAGTAATGCCATCACCAATAGGTGCTGTACTCCTCTTAATCTATTTATAAGACATTCTCTTACTCTATTCTTAAAATGGCATTTTCAACTACCTAAAATGTATATCATGATGTTTTAATCATAGTGATAATTGAAGCTATGTGCATTACAGCCAGTGAATGTGTTTATTGATATTTGTCATGTTACTGTCTGATAACTTTTTATCCTTATACCTGCTACCTATCTTTTTGCCTTCTCCCTATTTTCTACTTTATCAAATCCCTTTGTTCATACAGCTATGTGATCTCTTCTACATTCCCTTTAACTGACTAATTAAATTACCCAAAGCATTTGTTATCATGACTAAGTACCTTACTTAATCATCTTGAAATTTAACATACAGCTTAAACGTTATTTTTTCATCCTAATCTGTGGTTTAGTTATACCTTAGGTATGGCATTCATTTTGTAAATTAGCAATCTCTAGGTTTCAGGTATACCTTAGCAATGTTCCTTTTTCATACTGTTTAATTTTTGGACTAATGATAAATATACTATTAACTATGGGAGAGAGCATAGTTTCTTGTCTAATAAAGAACAACTAATTGCATCATACCACTAAATTTTATTCTATAAAAGTCTTATAATTTTTGCCTATATTTCACTGATTCTGTTGCTGTATTGTTTTTAACATATATAGACTCTATTGAGAACAAAACCAGAATTTAAAATAATAATAATAATAATCATATGTCTTTGCAACAGGAAAAAAAAGACAATAAAGCAAACTTCAAAGAATGCAGCAACAGAAACAGTTTCATATTATCCATATTATACAAGAAGTAATAATACATGCAGGATAAACAAGGCAACGAAAAAAATCCAGTAGTCATTTAAATTACGATATGCCCACATTTCATGTTTGAAACAAATTTAAGTAGCTGACAAATTCACTCATCAGAAGTGTTTTTCCATTTCTTAAAGATAGCAGGTAAGAATACTGCAAGCAAAGACCTGATCTAGATTCATCTTGTAGGTGTGAGGGATATATCACCTTTTATCCTCTGAAGAAGCCTGAGTGCTGTATCAGCTTTATCTGGTAAAGCATTCTTAAAAGGCCAGAATTCTAGTTTGATGAAATACTCCAAATTTCTGCTAATGCTGATGCAGTTTCAATCCATATGCAGGTCATCTGCTGCTTGGGAACCATACCTCTACTAGAAAACTAACTGTCCAAACTCTTTGTTTAAGTCTAACTGCTGAATGTTACCAGGTATGACTTGATGTTAAAAAGGTTGAAGGAAGAAATGAAGGTAGACCAGGATGAAACCAGAGTGTATGACATTAATACACACTTTTAGTGGAAAATTTATTCCAAGTGAATCAACCCAGTTCATTTTTCAATCAGCAAAAATCTGAAAAACTTCAGTAAAGCATTTCCTTTTATAAAGTGTTAACTCAAATGGAGCAGCTATTTACTCCAGATATTCTAGTTGTTGAGCTCTCTAAAATATTTAAACCATTTGTTATTTTGTAGGAAAAAAAGTTGAACATCATAGCACTTAGTCAAAAAAGCAGTCACTAAAGGAAGTTTCCAATTAAATTTATATTTTGTAAATCATGAATAGATTTGTTTCTCTTTTCAGTGATGTTTAAAATGTCTGATATTTAAAACCTTTTACAATTTGGGCATTCAGATAAAGATTGCTTCAATTTTAAAATTAGATGAGAATTAGATACTATTTAACATGATATATAGCACAAGTCAACTACAATGAGATAATTTAGATAGTTTAATGCAAATCTCAATAATGTCAGGCATTAAACTCCTAGATATGAACATATTAATGTCAATAGATTAACAGCACACTCCAGGATGGTTAATACTCTGAATACAGTTAACCAAAATAACGTCCAGTAAACTTCAGAACAAGTTTTTTTTTATTTTTGTAGGTGGCAAGCCCCTCTGCATCTCCATTTGGGGAGGCACTTTCATGTAAGGGAAGACCTTCTATAACTGTAGAACTTCTGTATACCTCCTCTGAGGTTGCACAACAGTGAAGAAAAGAGAAATGTCAGCTACCACTGAAAGTTGTTTTGAAAAATGAATTCACTGGATCAGCATTCACGTGTTGTACTGTCCATCCACTGACAAGTTCCTTAAATAGAACTACTTGTCTAACCTACTACCAAACCCCAGTTGTGATGCCCAGAAACTTTTTTGTGGAGTTGTAATATTTCCATAACTTAAATTCTTCCATCTCCTCTTACCCCCACCATGGTCTGATCATGTAATTATAGGAAGTCTGCTCCTGCTAATATGAAGTCAGATCCACTGAGTAAGGGTCCATAACTACAACAAAATCATCTCCTAGCAAATCAGATTATGTTAATTTTTTAGCAGTGTTCTTTAAATATTGGGAGAAAATAGGCTTGTTATTTATTCGAATTTGTTCTTATTCCACATTTCTCTAATTACCACTTGCACGCATGTCCTTATTTCACATTGCTCTAATTCCCGCTTGCACGTAAGGATATTTAATAACTTTACATCATTCAAGAGAATACAATACTTGCTATTTTAGCTATTTTGACAATTCATGTTATTTTTACTTTTTTCTTCCTTGGTGAAAATATCTAGTTTTCTTGATAGTGATTTCTTATCTGTTGGTATTTGATGATACTCCATGATCTTTACCTCTTCCTCATTAATTCTTTGTGGTTTATAATGCAAGCTTTTCAGTTTTCTTTTCTTTTCTTTCGGTCATGATTTTCATATTCTTTCTTCTGCTTTATAGCCCTTTCTCTTGCTATCTGTGTTGTTTGTGCTTCTGATTTAATTTCTATATCTGTTCCTTCCTAAATCCTTCTGCTAATCTATACAAGGGTGCCATCTTTCACTTGTTTTCCTCATGTTTCAGAATAGTCCATACTGCCTTTAGAATGAGGTATATATAACTGTACCATACTTTGGCTATTATATATTATTTGGTAGGCAGGAGACATTTTGTTGCTTTCTGATCCAACTGATTCAACACATTTTGAGACTAGCTAATCATGTCAAAGCTGTAAGGTACAATAAGGACAGCACTTAAATTTAAAGCTTGAATTGCATTTCCATATGGTGAAGCAATGCTCAGTGTTAGTTTCAGTTCTTTACTAATCTGTGTTCTGATTTGCTTGTAGTGTTTTGCTGACCATTCGCCAATTATCAGATATTTATACACCCTTCTTGATCCAGTTCTTTTAAATTGCATCCCTCTCCTAGGCTATTTTCCTGATGCTTCAGTTTTCTTGCTATAACTGCAGCTTTTCCATGTGATTCAAGTCCTAATGTCATTCTTATATCAAATGAAAAGTTTTTAACCAGTTCAAGTTGCACTTTCACCATCTGCAATACACCCACCTGTATTAGCAGCATATTTAATTATGCCTAGAGATTCTTTTTCATTAACACAATTGCTCCTACTGTAGGAGATAATGTTGTTCTTTATTTTACATTGCATTCATTTCTCATAACACAGCTTGGCGTTTTATTCACTCTGCAGGATATTATAGCCACTGGATGCAGTTACTTCAGTAATTAATGGTGCTCTTGTCCTTTTTTTCAACTACAGTATATGTTTTTTCCACTTCTGCTTTGTTAAATGTTGGCACTGGGTGTTCCCAAATGATCATTACTTTATTTTAATTTTAAGAAATTTTCTGTGGTTCTTGTTTGCAATGCCTCTCTGCTACATATATTTTGTAATGTTTGTTCTGGGTTCATTGTAAAACCTTGCCACATTTTTGTGCCTTTCAGTATAAAGACTGTCAGCCAGAGGCATAGCTAGGATGGGAAGTAGGTGGCAACTGCCCCAGGTGCAAGTGGTAGGCAGCATGATTGTCAGATGCTTCTCAGTCTTAAGGGCATTACCAGCATTCTTAAATGAATGCTGGTATTACTTTCACTGGCAGAACTGAAGAGCTTTACTACTCAGTGTGTGGCATAAACTGTATCACTTTTTTTGTCTTTTTTGCTAGTCAATTTAAAGTTGAGAGGAGTGTCAAATCAGGGGATGGTATTGGGCACCATAGCCTATGTTCTCAATTTGCCATTCTTAATCTTTCATCTTTTAATTTAATTTCTTTTTTATGCAATCATGCATCAAAGTTTGACTGATATCTGACTGTCCCATCAGTTCTTTGCAGTTTCCACTATAATTAAGGGTTTTCCAATGTTCTTTTCTTTTCATCTGATCACAATCATTATATACTTTCTTTTTCATTGAGCATTTTCTGTTGATATCTGTGTTTTGTACACTTCTGTTTTGATTTCCACACTTGTTCCGTTCCTAAGTGCTTCTGCTAATCTAAGCAAAGACACCATATTAAACTTGGTTTCTTCATGATTTAGAACTTTCACTATGTTTAGATCTAATGACATCAAGTAGTATGTAAGAAGTCCCACAATTACAGACCTATGTATATATATATATATATATATATATATATATATATATATATATATATATATATATATAGTCAATTTCAAGGAGGCTTATACCTCCTTCAGATCAAGGGATATATAATCTTACCAAATACTGTTTTTTTATACGTCATTTATAAGTTTGAACCAGTTTTCTTATTTTCCTGTCTAAATGATCCAGCACTTTTTGGACTGACCATGCCAAAACTATTAATTAGAAAAGGGAGAGCAAATTTATTTATAGTTTGAACATTATTCCTTGACATCAATGGAGTTTTCTCTGTTAATTTTGGTCTTCTAAAATATCCCTTACTAAACTTTGCTCTCATTTGTTCATGCTGTATTACTGCCCCTTCAGCTATTCACAGATATTTATTTCCTCTCTCGTGTTGCAGTTCTTTTATATCATCTCCCTCTCCTAGCCTAATATTTTTGATATTTCAGGTTTCATGCTATAAATGTTGCAGCTGTACATTTGTCAAAACTAAATATCATTTTTATATCATCTGATAAACTAGTTGTAGTTATACTTTCAGTTGCTTGTTTGATGAGTTATTGAATCCCCCATAATCAATATGTTCCATTCAGTTAATTGACCATGGGCCTTAGGCAGGTTCTCTAAAGTAGGATCACATAGGATATACTGTCATAATATGTGCTAAGATCTCCTGGCCAAATGGAAGGTAAGGCCAATACTTCTCAACTTTTTGCTTAAGAATTTTGGACAAATCTATAAACAATGAGGGGAGAAAGGGTCAAAATTAGTGACAGTTTGTAAATATCACTCTAATTCCCTTAAAGAGTCGATGGAACGACATGACTTGCTTCAACATGAATTTTCAGAATAATAAGTATTTTACTCTAATTGTTGGCATTATTATCTGTAATCCTTAGGCATTTACCTGAAAATCAACACGTTTACAAGGATCAGGTTAAAAATAGGAGGCGTAATCAGGGACAGCAGAGTAATATGATGAACCTTGACCTCCTTAGAACCCTCTTTCACTTCTCTTTTAGTTTGAGAGTGGAACACTTTCCTTAAAAGAGTGACACTTTCTGCTCTGGATTCAGGAATTAGAGGTCTGGTCCAAAAAATGCACCATGGGTGATGTAGGTACCAGAATAGGTTCCCAGTTGCAATGTTGTTAGTAATGCTTAATACAGAAGGCCACATTTAAGTTGTGGTTCAGGTGTCTGTAGTTGACTTTACATTAGTGAATGAAAAACTGTACTTGAGTACAGTATCAGCAGCTTCCTCATTATTAGCCTGTACAATCACATCAGAAAGAATTCTTGGAATTTTTACTATTTCATGCCATTTGATAAGATATGTATTTTAACAATTAACTGAGTTGTTTCTATAATATCTAACTTATTAGTAATGTCCTGGTCATCTGTAAACATTTTGCAAGTAGTGGTTTTTCACTAGACTGTCTAAACAGAACAGATTTAAGTTTTCTGAGACTATGGCATCTTATCAGGACAAAAGATAATTCTACAAAAAAGCAAAACTCAATCAGTCAATAAATAAGTAAATCAATAACTAAAATTACAAAACAGTATATTAAATTTTATACCATGTCCTGTTTCTAAATATGTTGGCAAGTGAGTTAGTTGATTCTGCTATAAATTTAGTTACTGGCTCACTTTCAACTCTATACACTAGTAACATGCTTCAGATTTTAAGCATTCTCTCTGTGAACTAGGAAGTTGTTTTGAAAATTGTTGGAACTTCTGATGTGACATTCTGGCCCCTCATTATACTATGTAAACCCAGTTTCTCAGTGTAAAAAGGGACCATTCAGGTCTTTGTTGACATTTTCATGTAGTGAGATATTGTAACAGCATTTATTCCCTCAGACTTATTTTTTATTTATTCATTTATTCATTTAGGTAAAGACACTGGCAATTTGGTTTGGTGAAGACTATGAACTATTATACTGTAGGCTTGGATTTGTTTACTTCATTTGCATGTACAAGCTATCAGATTCTGAACAGTCGGTTAAGCAGACACTGTTCCCAGGCCATCCCAAGAAAAAAACACTTATGCATAATGGGGTTATGCAGTTAATAAATGAATAATATATATATATATATATAGAGAGAGAGAGAGAGAGAGAGAGAGTGAGAGTGAGAGAGAGAGAGAGAGACATACTACCTTGTCATTCTTTTATTCTAATGAAGGTACCATACTGAAGAAGACCCAAAAAGTCTAAGAAATATGTTGAACAAAGAAAACACTCCACATGCGTTAAGCTAAAGCATTTTAGATACTTCTAAATAGTTTTTCAGACTAAAAAAAAAAAGCAGTACAACCTACTGTCATGGTTAGTTATTTTTAGTGAACAATGCCTACATTTAGGCATGTTAATACTTTTAAATAAATTAAGTAAATAAATTAATGTAAATTTATGGTTGATTGTACACATCAGGCACCCAAATGCTGAAAAAGTGTTATGTGATTGAAATCAATTTGATACTGTGCAGCACATATTTTATGAAGAAGTGCAAAGTCACACATATTTAAAAGGAAGACACCCCCCCACACACATACACCTTAATGTCGGATTCTATTCATCCTGCAATACCCTCAGTGATATATTTTAAATGGACGATTTTATGGCCCAGGAGTCAATTAAAATGAAACCAACCCCGAGGCATCTGTTTAGAAGTAGGACGGCAGCACGCCATGCATATTAATGAGGCGCACTGCATGAGCTCCTAATCCTACATGGACCATGGACGAGTGCAGGGGGCATATCTGAGAGCAGAGCTCTCAGAATATACACGTCTCTGCAATGAAGGACTGCAGAATGGTAGTAAACAATGAGCGAGACCGCTCATAGATCTATGATCTACTCATTCTACAAAGTAGTTAATTGCCTAGATTGTGTATACTATAGATAGGTATGGCTAAATATCACTGTATTTATCTGACAGCTGCAGATGAGCGCGCTGCGAACCAGCAAGCCCATGATGCTAGGTTGCAAAGGCTGCATTGTGAGGCAGATAAGTAATTATTCTGCATGTACTGTCATAACAAATAAATATAAGAGCCTTAGAAAGTGTCATACCAGTATAAATAAAGGTGTAATATTCTGTGAATAAAGGTATAACCCCTGAAGTGCTTCTGTTTACTCTGCTTTCATATGTTGTACTGTAGCATTTTATAAATAGTACTGTTGTATTAAGCAGTGTTACCCACACTGTGGTATGCAGATAAAATGTGTATGAAGTTCTGTATAACAATGTTGGAAGTGCCAAGAGGTCAGTCATATTGTACAACTGAGGGAGACTTAGACAGAAACCATAGGAAAACTTCAAAACAATTCCCTGATAGCACAGTGTTTTTGTCACACACAGCAGGGGTTTGAATCCCGGGAGTGCTAGTAAGTTGTATGCATAATCATACCCCACAACTGTAGAGACTTTGTTAGAATGTTCAGATAGAAAGCTGTATGCATAATTACACCCAACTGTACAGAATTTGCTAGAATGTTTAAATAGAAAGTCATATGCATATTCATACTCCTCAACTATTCCAGTCTGTCCAGCATGTCCAGATAAATGGCCCACATCACTTGCCTGGTACCCTGTTCCCCTGACAAATCAGTGAGATGATCCAAGAAATGTAGGCAGCCGTTAATGACATATAACTGATAGTCAGACCTGTACATAGTCAGAGAATGTATATTAAAACAAACCTGTCATTCTAGCATCTCACCCAAAGTGTATGAGAGCAATTCTCAAAATATGTTGCATTAACACCAGCATCTTATCAAGCCTGTATGCAAGATACAGGTCACATATATACTAATCTACAAACATACCATTGTACAAATTAAGGCCATTGGATAGTGTAATAATACATGTAAGGAACAGATCACTGCAGTGACTAAGAATGTTATGAAAACTGCAAGGATATATTAGTTGTTTACTGAACTCTCTCTCTCACCCTACCGTATGTGCAAAAATAACCCAATTACACACCTCAATTGGTATGTGTACACTCCACACTTTTGTTGGGACATACGTCCTATTGGTTTATAAATATTCACATTTGTTCATATGCATGTGCCATGTTAAAATACTCCCATATTGGTGGCCTGTTTCCATCAGTAAAACCTACATGCTGTTGTAATGGCCACTGTTGTTCCATATATGCATGTGTTCTGCTTGCTCTACAACTGTTTTAAATCTGGTGTCTTGGGTTAATGGGAATACCTATGCATGCTGTTATAACTAATCCTGAATGCTGTTGAATATTAGTAACCCATATCTTTCTTAAACCTGCTGCAACATAGCTCAAATGGGAAGGCCGGTCCCAGTGGACCCACCTGTCCCTCCTCAGCTGGCCATGGCACTGGGCACCAGCACATCTGGAGCCCAGCCTGGGACCTCTTCCCTGCACCAACTTCGGGTGGAACCGCCGCAGGGGATGGGGCTCGCCCCTCCCCTGGGAGTGGGGGCAGAGAGGAACTTTTCACCCATTGTCAGGTCCGGGCCGTTGTGTGTAGGGAACAGCCAAGTGGCGCAATTAGAGGGTGAGCCTGCCCCTCCTACACAGCCCCCACCACAGCCACCTTTGGGGCTGTGAAGGTGCAGTGGTGACTGCCCATGGGTGGGGATCTCAGTCTCACTGTTTCCATTTGGGAGCTAATTGGCTTGCGACTTCAAAACCCCATCCAAGGTGTTTCCCCCACATGTGTCATATACCACCCCTGTATGCTGTCTTGTCTGTCATCCTACCCAACCTATCCTCCCCGAGCATACCTACTTTCTTTCCCCAACATTCGACTCTCACTTTAACAAAAAAAACAAAAGGGCAATCTGTTCCCATAAAAAAATCACACCCAATATATAGCTGTCAATTTCGCACACACGTCCACTGGATACATGTAATCTGGTCTAATTGGCATCACAACATATTATTGCTGTCCTCACCCTTCTCTCAGGGGATGTAGTGCCCAAATGTACCTCCAAATTCATTGCATATGCACAGCTGTTGCTGTAAAAGAAATGGGCAGCTATAGACTGTCCCTAAACCCTTCCTGTACATCCCTAGCTATCTTGCCTACTTTCTTTCCCTCTTTGTGCCCCATCTTCACCACTTTCCTATCACCCTTTTTTTTTCTTTTATTTTAAAGAAATTAGTGTGGGGGTAAGTGGGAGTAAGCACTTTTAAGCATCAGTAAGCGTGTTTCAGCCTCTTTGTGCTGGGGAAACCACTGCCTACACAGGTTAAGCAATTTAGAAGCTGAGTGTAAGAAACTGTAACTGGAAGTTAGCAGTGCTTACCATCCTGCAAACCTGCTCACAACTGCTTAAAAGTGCCTTAATCACTCTGTATCCAATGGCCCTTGTTCTGCCCAGCAACAAAATAAACTGCCTCTGCAAGGCTCGAACCCTGCACACCACAGCCAATGTGATTTACCACTAAGCCATGGCAAATATACATAAATTTGATGTTATCACAAACATATCATCCAGCACAGTCATTCAACAGTATAGGAAATGTATTTAATTATGTAGATGTATGTGGGTGTGTTTATGTCTATATATATATATATATATATATATATATATATATATATATATATATATATACACACAAACACACACACATACATATATATATATATATATATATATATATATATATATATATATATATATCAAGAACAAACCTCGTGACAACAAAGCATTAAAAAAGAATGAAAAGGAAAATACCAGCAACTCCTGCATTATGTAGCTGTGTGTCTTATGTAATATCAAGACTCCTTCAGACAGACATGTGTCATTAATACACACAAACATTTGTACATTGCCCAAATACATTACTTTGAGCAGTTTATTTAAATTAACAAAACAGTTCTTGTCCAGTAATAATGTGAGAACAGTAGTCTTGCAAGGTGCTGTGTGCAATATCAGCATCAATAAAAAGGTAAATGGGGTAACCATAGAGGGACTGGTAGTGTCATGTGTACACTGGGTTTGCGTGCATGACATCTACCTGGTACCTTTAGGAGTCATGTGCATACAGGAATCGTGTGCACTTTATATACCTGGAAAGAAAAAAATAAATTAAAAAAAAAAACGGTGCATGTTGAGGTGGCGTGTGGGCATGATACATGCTCAGAATGTCAAACCTGGGTCGTTGATTCCACAGAGCCAGGAGATGAGCCTGGGCAAGGGTGTGAGCAAACCGCTGCTTCCCAAATACCTGGCAGGATACTACCAGTGGGAGAATTAGTACCAACCGGCTAAGTCTAATCTTGAACCAAAAGCATTATCAACTCTAGTGGGATGACCCAAAAATTTTCTTTGTTAAAAAGAATCCTTGGAGTAACATATCATGTCTCAAAGGTTAGCAAAGAAGTGTATGTATGTTCGCGGACTAAATGTTTGTGATGCCTGAAGATCCATGGGTTGAGACAATGTATGTGATGGGTCCCGAGAAGTGGAGTGTGGCCAATGTGTAGTGGTGTGTTTACATTCGGCTGGAACCTGTAGAAAGGATGATTGCTGTGGAGGAGGAGCGGGAGAAGGGAATTATGGGTATGACATTATGGACCTAGGTGTGCTGGGGTTGGGTGGACCTGGTCAAATTGGACTGCCTCGTGGATGTAAGTGAGAAAGGAGGGGAGCAAAAAGAAAGGAACTGAGACATACCATTTCCCATGGCAAAGAACGTTATGAGTAATAATTATGTTGCATAACCCACAAAATAACATATATATATATATATATATATATATATATATATATATATATATATATATATAGTTTACTATTACAAGGTCAAACGGTACTCCTTCGACTGTAGTATAGTCGACAACGGAAGGTCAAAACTAATAATCACGAACTCAAACAAACAATCTAGGAATGGGTTTCAACATGGGTCGAGGTAGGGGAGATGTTTGTAGTACAGAATAATACGAACACCTACCTCAACCCATGTTAACACCGTTCCTAGATTGATTTTTTGACTTCGACATTCGACATTTACGACCTTCCGTTGTCGACTATACTACAGTCGAAGGAGTGCTGTTCGACCTTGTAATAGTAAACCTATATATATATATATATATATATATATATATATATGGATCTAGGACATTTGCTCGAATGAGCAAATGTCCGAATCCATAAAACCTGAACACACTTTAACGAAAGTGCTTTTATCAAAAAAGTGCTTTCGTTAAAGCGTGTGACAAAAAAAAAACACTACATTTACATTTTAGCAGGGGGGATTCACCCCCTGCACCCCCCATGTTGGGGGCTGTGCTCCCCACACCCCCTCTACTTTAATATTCTCCCTCCGAGACCACACTACAATGGGGAAAAGGGAAATTTCCCTTACCTGCACTGTAGTACAGCCTCAGCAACCGTCATACTTACACGAAAGTGCTTCTTCTGTGAAAAGCACTTTCACGTAAGTATGCCCAGCCATTTGGATTTCGGTCATTTGCTCAGTCGAGCAAACGTCCTAGATCCATATATAGATATATATATGTATATATATGTATATATATATATATATATATATATATATATATATATATATACATATGTATCATAATGCATAAAGTACTAGTTAGGTTAAGCAGCAGTAAGCAGTAGTAAGCATATGTCAGCAGTAGTAAGCGAGAGTTTCAGCCCGTATGCACGGGAGTGAGGGCCAGTATTTGAGGTTTGCCAATGTCTTCATTTATAAGCTCCATGATAATGCATTCCATTCCCTTGCAGATCAGGCTCATCAGACTGATGGGACAGTATTTCCCATGATCCAAGGTGTATCCCCTCTTGTGGAGTGGGATAACTGCAGCTGTGTGCCACTGATTTAACACAAGCCTGAAGTGAGGCTATGATGAAACATGACAGTTAGGTGGGGTGCCAGTTTATGTTGTAGTTCATGTAGTACACAGCCCAGGATGTCATCTGGAGGGAATGTGTCACTAAATTGATCTGCCAGGATATTAGCTAAATCCTTGGCATTAGTTAATTTTAATTCCATTCTGTTGTAACTCAGAGCACTTCTGAGCATTGCCATTTCGAATCTGGACATAAGTATAGAATGGCTTGTGTTTGACTTTGGAATCTTTGGCAAAGTTAGTTACATAACTAGCTTTGAAGAATTTAATGAGGGATCTCAGCTTCTTATTGAGGCTGGTAAAGGAGTTGTTTACATCCTTGGATTATCCCTTTGTCTTCAACATTTTCTTCCTTCTGTTGTATATTTTGTTTATGGAAGGGGATCACCAGACTGGCTTCATATTTGTGGACAAGAGCATCTAGGTTGTATTTGGGATGGCACAATTCATGTAGGAGTGGATGTGCTCATGCAGTGCCTTATTGTAGGATTCAACAGTTGGTCTTTCAGCTCCCTTCTCCATGGGTGTCACAAAGTATGTCACCATTGGCTTCAGTAGCATGAAGTTGGCTTTGAAGAGTTTTTTTACGGAGGTTTCTTTCCTGTGGGTGGGGGTGGGATATGGATGTCAACGGTGATGAGCTTATGGTCTGACCTGACCAATGATGGGGTGAACACTGCTGTGGTGCATCTATCTCCCATGTTGGAAATGACCAGGTATAGGATATTGTAGCCCCTGACTGGACAATGGATTAGATGGCGTTGGAATGTATGAATGCTAAGAACCATTGGGAAAAGCTGTTGGTACCCGAGTAGCTTTCCCAGTTAATGGCAGAGTAGTTGAAATCACCACATATCAGGTTGATTGTTTGTATCTGAATATTTCCAGTAGGTTTACAAAGGTGTAGTCAGAATCTTGGCCCATGGTGGGGGATTTGTAGTAAGCTACAGTTTGGATTGCAGTGTCACCTACTGTTAGTTGCATCTGGAGAGTTCCAGATGCATTGTGTTGGGAATAGCATGGAGGTGAGAATACTTGTTTAATATGGTGACCCCTCCACCTGTAGTGTTGTGGTCCTGTTTTGGTGACCCAAATGTGTGGTAGGGGTTGTAGCCTGGTATTGCAGGGGTGCTTTCTGAAGCATTGACCCAGTTGTCTGTTTCTGCACAGATATCAATGACCTCCATTTGTAGGTGTGCCTTGAGAGAGTGCATTTTAGGTTTACACTTCTAGCATCGAGTAGCATTACGTACAGTTTAGCAGGTGTGTATCTGTTACAGTGGGGGTTTAGTCCTTTGAACCTTGCCTAGAAACAGCACTATGGGGGTGGCAAGTGCTTTGGCCAGTAACCTGAATCCCACAGGTAAAAGGTGCAGACCATCTCTGGCAAAGCATTGTGGTTTGTCAATCATGTCGTCCCAGGCACAATGATACTGGATTCCCTTTGAATGACATCAGAAGCTTAGGCAATTGTTGCAGTCATTGCTATGTATATGTATATATGTGAGTGTATATGTGTATATATCTGTGCATAGATATCCCCATATATTTATGTGGATATGTATATGTCCATATATGTATGTGGATATGTATATGTGTATATATCTCTATAGATATGTGGATAAATATGTACACATATATGTTTACCATATGTCCAGGACATGGAGTGGGGCTGAACCTCAGTAGCATTAATCCAAACATCTTAGTGCAAGGTGATGTCATGGATGTATTACAGGTATATCTGTACACTGTTGCAACTCTGATAGGGGTTGTCTTAACAGACATGTTTGGTGTGTGAGGTCACATCTGCTGTAGACATGTGTGCCATTGCCTACATACAGACATCCTAGGGAAATATAGCACAGTACCACTGCAGCACAGTACTGATCCTGCGGACTACAGCAGGGATATGACCAATATATGTGGACAGTCTGGCACTCTGTGGTCAGTCCAGAAGTGTACACATTTCCCAGTCATGCGAGACATGTGGACCATGCCTCCCAATCTAGATGTTACTATATATGGATATATCACAGCAATACTGGACTACATATGGCCACACAGTGTATGCACACACACATGCCAGTCTGTCCTGACACATAATACCTGGTGGTGCAGAGGTCACATGGCCACATACTACCCATTAGATAGTGACATACATCTGTACAGCAGACCATTGCTTTGTCAGAGATACACAACAGTTATAGTGGCCTGGCAGCAGTATGTCCTGCAAATGACTGGACATAACAGCACACTGTGTAATTACACTAGGCTGCTAGGCATGTCACAAACCACTGTGCAAAATACAGGCAGACTGCACTGGACTACATTTTCTGTGGGGGAATACACATGTACTTGCAGTTAGCAGCCTTGACATGTGATACACAAGCTTAATATGACACTATAATGACCATCTGATAAACACCATCCTCATATGTACCACTCACACAGTAACCATACATACACTGGTCATGGCACAGTGAGGTCCATTGGCTATCTGTGGTATGGGGCACATGTGCCTGGCCCTACAGACATGTGAGCAAATAGGGTACCATACACTGGAGCAGCATGTAACATCACATACTACAGGACAAAGAACAATTGCATGTACCACAGTCTGTGCACTGCCCAAGGTATGTATGCACAATACACAGACTGCTGTCAAATTCCTAACTCAGGGGTCTGCAACCTGTGGCTCTGAAGCCACATGTGGCTCTTACAACCTGCTGTAGTGGCTCCCTGTACCTCTGAGGATTAACGGACACTGTACCGCACCACCCACCCACACCCACACACAAACACACACAGAGATCAACCAGGGCCAACAGAGGATCACAATTATGGATGGATGTTAGGTATTGTTCTGATACACTTAGTTCTGTCATATATAGTATATCAATATTTGAAACTTATATGCAGTGTTATCTTCATTTTAGGGGTCAAATAGCTGTTGTGGCTCCTGATGACTTTACTTTGGTGGGAGAGGGGACAGACATGACTCCTAGGATACTGAAGGTTGCAGACCCCTGCCCTATGTACACAGACCACAGTACTGTACACACAACCACAGACTGTCCAAGTCATGTCCTCAGTAAAATCCAATACTATACACAGCATGTCCAGCAGTCTGTTATCTGACAGGCTTGTTATCAGGTATGATGTCAATGAATAATGGTGTATAGAACATATGCACCATATATATGTGGGCTCCATCTGCACAACACATGTGTGCCCCTCTGCAGTGTAGAGGTCAGTGTATGTAACATTGTGATATGTTCCTGTAAGTCAGTCTATGGGGGTGAGAGCACCATAATTGACCTAGGGTGTTACAACATGTGAGGTATATCAGTAGTAAGCTGGCTTAAGGCATGTGGCTGTACATTACCATACATTTCACCTTGTGAACATTGCTGCCCTACTGATTGCTGCCATACAGCCTGTTCTGTTTGTCAGTGCAATTGTGATGATTTTAGTTATGCATTGTTATGTAACAGATACATCTCATTGTGTTACCCTAGGTCTTTTCTACCTAGAGATTGAGTACAGAGTGTAGTTAGAGGCTGCTGGCCTGTATATCTGCATTACTTACTGTTGATTGATTGTTATCCTGTGGCCCAGTCTGTTTTTCCTGTTCTACTACTTGAAGGCCTTGGCGTGGACACCAACATATGTTATGCTGTCAGATTACTGTAATAAATGATCTGTTTGAGGATTTCATTCATCTCTTTGTATGTATTTCAAAGTCTGACAGCTATATGACATGGCATATGCAAATGTATTAGTACACAAATAAACCTTTAAAATGTATGCAAACCTGTGTGTTGTGTCACATCCTTTGACTCCTCTGTGGGTATATGTTTCAGGCAACAATTGTCTTTTGTATGTGTGACTCATAGACTGTCCATCTCATGAGGATGCAACTGTAGGGATACTGGCTGTTCAGGGTAGTGTGCACCCCCCAATTATGTATCTTCCTAGACATACCTCTGTGTGTGTATATGTAGTCGCATACATGTCTGTATATATATATATATATATATATATATATATATATATATATATATATATATATATATATATATATATATATTTAGACATATATATGTATCTGCATACCTGTGTCTGTGTATATGTATCTTAGGAATGTTTTATTGCCTCCACATTGTACATTCACTATGGTAGCCAGACTGTACTGTATATGTTATCGATACCAGCCTCACATCATACAGGTGGCATGGCTTACTGTTAACATCTTGTGGCCATGTAGTGTCAGGTCCTGGTCATGGGATTTGCACCAGTTAGTATTGTATTTCAGGGCAGACCTGTTTGGCTGGGGGGGGGGGGGGTAAAATATCGATATGTGTAAGATGTATGTTGCTTGAGCCCCCTCACCCCCATTAATGGTGCCTGTGGTCATATATGTCTTTGTTATGTGCTCTATTATATCTATAGATATATATCTGCATATAAATAAGAATGAACTTCGTGACAGAAAAGCATTCAAAAGGAATTAAAAGGAAAACAATGGCAACTCATGTATTCTTTAGCGCTTTTGTCTTATTTAATATCAAGACTTATACAGAAAGACATGTTTCAGTAATACAAGCAACCATTTAAACATTGTTTACATACATTATTTTGAGCTGATTATTTAAATTAGCTAAACAATTCCTGTCCAATGATAAAGCCGGATCTGTAGTCCTGCAAGGTGCTGTGCGTATCTTCATTATCATTACAAAGGTAAAACAGAGAGAAACATGTAGTGTCATGTGTATACAGGGGACGTGTCCATCACGTATACCTGGAACCTAACCTTTTAGGAGTCATGTGCCAACTGGGGTTGTGTGTACCTCGTATACCCAGAAGACAACAGGAAAACAACAGATGAGTGCATGTCGAGGGGGGTGTGCCACAAGCCTGGATTGTCGGTTAAGTGGAACTGGGAAATTAGGCTGGGCAGGGGTGGGAACATATCACTGCTTCTCAGACTGGTGGCCAGATACTACCAGTGAGATAAATACTTTCAACTCACTAAGTCTAATCTTGAAACCAAGACAGGTTCATCCCAAATGTGATGACCCACAAATAGAAATGGATTCTTTGGGTTAACTCATGTCTCCAAAGGTAGAGATTGTATGTGTGTAATGTGGACTAGGATGTAAGGGAAGCCTGAATATGCTTGGATCGAGACAACATCCATGTTGGGTACCTAGCAGTGGAGAGAGGTCAATGTGTAGAGGTGTGTAGAGGCTGGCCTAGCACCTGGAGAATGGATGTTAATGTGGACATGGGGGTGTTGCAGGGAGCAATGTGTATGAAATTATCGATCCATAATCGGGGCGTGTCAAGGTAGGACGGACTGGTTTTAATCAGACCGCCTTGTGGAGGTAAGTGAGAAAGGGGGGGTAGGGGGGGGTAATTGGGAGAGAAACAATGTGGTTGCGTAACAAAGACATGAAACTATGGCTGGTGCTGGGAGGGTGAACCAGAGGAAATAGTAGAGTGGAGGTTGAGGAACAAACCCCGGGCTTAGTCAAATGAAATAGGTAAAAAAAATAACAAATTGCTTTCCAACATTAATAGACCAAGTTGGGTCACATTTCAATACTTTAGGTTTTAATATGACACACTTCTGATCAGATCAAGTCCCACTACATTTCAATACTTTCAATTCTTTTTGATTCTGTCATACACATGCACACACATATATATATATATATATATATATATATATATATATATATATATATATATATATATATGTATATATGTGTATATATGGGTCTACTTTAAAAGACTGAACCGACGATTCCCCGACACGCGGAAAACGAAGACCAAACGACCGACAGGTAAGTTTACCGACAGGGTGATTTGCCGACAGCGGAAAGACCGACAAGGGTAATGTGCGATCGCGACTCGGTAAGTGTGCGACAGTGACGGCGTTAGGAGCAGTGAGGTAAGTGTGCGATATTGTGGGATTTAGGGTTAGGCTGTGGGATAGGTGAGTGTGTGTTAGTGTCGGAGTTAGGGTTCGTGTAAGGTAAGTGTGTGATAGTGAGGGACTGTAGTTTAGGGACGGGTTAAGTGAGTTAGGTTTAGGGTGCAGGTAGGTGAAGTGTGCGATAGTGTCGGAGCTTGATCTAGGGGTGGGTTAAGTGAGTTAGGGTTAGGGTGCAGGTAGGTGAAGTGAGCGATAGTGTCGGACCTTGGGCTAGGGGTGGGTTAAGTGAGTCAGGGTTAGGGTGCAGGTGGGTGAAGTGTGCGATAGTGTCAGACCTTGGGGTTAGGGGTGGGTTAAGTGAGTTAGGGTTAGGGTGCAGGTAGGGTGAGTGTGCGATAGTGTCGGACCTTAGGGTTAGGGTTTGGGTTAGGGCTAGTGGGTATGTTATGTAGTGTGATGTGTTGTTTACGTTCGGTGTGTCGGTGTTATGGTGTTCGGTGTTTTGCGTTGTCGGTTTTGTGTGTTGTCGGTTATCTGGCGTCGGTGATTTTTGTGTCGGCGAAGTAGCGTTTCGGTCTTTCAAAGTAGACCCATATATATATATATATATATATATATATATATATATATATATATATATATATATATATATATATATATATAGAGAGAGAGAGAGAGAGGGAGAGATAATAGTGAGAGAGGTATATATCTATTACATCTACATGTATAAGTACATTCCCTGTGCTGTTGACTTATTGTGCTGTATGCTATGTTTGTGAAAACATCAGGGTTATGTATATCTGCCATGGCTTAATCACATTGGCTGTGGTATGAAGGGTCCTGGGTTTGAGCCTTGCAGAGGCTGTTTATTTTGTTTCTGGGCAGAACAAGGGCCATTGAATACAGAGTGATTAAGACACTTTTAAGCAGCTGTGAGCGGGTTTGCGTAATGGTAAGCACTGCTAACTTCCAGTTACAGTTTCTTACACTCAGCTTCTAAATTGCTTAACCTGTGTAGACAGTGCTTACCCCTGCACAAACAGGCTGAAACCTGCTTACTGCTGCTTAAAAGTTCTTAGTCCCGCTTACCCCCGCGCTAATGTCTTTGAAAGAAAAGAAAAGAAAAGAAAAAGGGGTGATAGGAAAGGGGTGATAAAGAGGCACAAAGAGGGAAAGACAGTAGGCTAGACAGCTAGGGATGTGCAGGAAGGGTGTGGGGAAGGTCCATAGCTGCACATTTCTTCTACAGCAACAGCTGTGCATATACAATGAATTTGGAGGTACATTTGGACACTCCAACCCCTGAGAGAAGGGTAAGGACAACAATAATATGTTGTGATGCCAATTAGATCAGATTACATGTGTCCAGTGGACATGTGTGCAAAATGGACAGCTATGTATGTGTCATGGTGTTTTTTTGGGAACAGATTGCCTTTTGTTTTTTAAGGTGAGAGTGGGATGTTAGGGAAGGAGAGTAGGTATGCTCAGGGAGGATAGGTTGGGTAGGATGACAGACAACACAGACAAGACAGCATACAGGGGTGTTATATGACACATGTGGGGGAGATACACCTTGGATGGGGAGGGGTGTTTGGAAGCCGCAAGCCCATGAGCCCCAAATGGAAACAGTGGGATTGAGGTCCCCACACATGGTCAGTCACCACTGCACCTTCACAGCCCCAAAGGTGGCTGTGCTGGGGGCTGTGAAGGAGGGGCAGGCTCACCCTCTAATTGTGCCACTCGGCCCTCAAGCTGGCGTAGCTGGTCTCAAAACTCCTTATTGAGCTCACTATGCAACACGGGCCTGACATGACGACGGGTGACAGGTTCCTCTCTGTCCCCGCTCCCGGGGGGGCAAGCCCCATCCCCTGCAATGGTTCCACCCTAAGGTGGTGCAGTGCCAGCAGAGGAGGAGGTCCCAGACTGGGCTCCAGACATGCTGTTGGCCAGTGCCATGGCCAGCTGAGGTGGGACAGGTGGGTCCACTGGGACTGACAATCCCATACAACCTATGATGTTGCAGTTTTAAGACAGATATGGCTTAGTAATAGTCAACAGCATTCAGGATTAGTTATAACATGATGCATAGATATTCCCATTAACACAAGACACCAGATTTCACACAGTTGCAGAGCAAGCAGAACACATGCATATATACTGCATGACATCTGTACAAAGGGTAAATGACTTGTGACTGCAGCTATGAACAGTGGCCCAATATTGGCATGTTGCTGTGATAACCTCAGACATTTACTGTCATACCACTGCTTTATGTGACATATGTCCAATCAGGGATATGACGTCAGTAACTCTCATGGCTGTCACCATGAACTGACTGCAATCCTCACAATATGCTTCTGCAGTTCTCAGATAGCTGTTCTGTGAGTAACACAAGAAACAAATGGTTCCACGCACTGACCAGTCCACAGATTACCCTGCATATGGGGGTTTCCTCACAAACATAGCACTGTCATGACAGTTATTAAAACATGCAGACTTGCCATTACCACACACAACCTGTTAAACTGACAGTAGTCTAAATGAAGCATAGCTACACTTACATGCTGTAGTCATGTCTGACACATCACCCTCCTGTCTTTAGGCTTTTTTCCACAGAGTATGTGTTTGAGGTAAATCCATATTTCATCTGTGTTGCTGTTTGCCAAGCACCAGATCTAGGTTCCACTCACAGTGACTGTCATGGCCCAACACCAACATGATGTTCCTAGATATTGTATTGTGTTTCCATGCAATTGGCTATGGGAATGTTACCACAGCTGTTCCACGTTCAATCAGCTAGAGGAGGACTGCAACTGGTGCAGAGGCCATAAGCTGATCATGACCATCACTTACAAAATACTAGCTGCTGCCTAAGCTAAGCAGATGTACATCTCCACATCCACCAGAGAGTATGTGGAAGGGACAGGCAGAGACAAAGTACATCAGAGAAGGTGTGGGAGAGTAAAACCTAAGCATGTTGGTGTCACAAGCATGTTGGTGTCACACACCTACCACTACAGAGGTTCAAATCCCTGACTGATTAAGCATTACTATTTCATGTGCATGCAGTTATTGCATATGCCACATAGCTGACATGTTGGTGAGCTGTCAAAACATCTATATGCTGGTGAGTGACATCTGCAACAGTGATATAGTATGAATACATTAGGGGTAGCACACATGCCTGTCCACATGAACAAGTGTCAGTGTCAACACAGCCACACTCTCTAAGGGACTCATACACTTTGCCACACTTTGGCAGGGTCATGAATACAGTTCCTACCTACTTCGTTTGCCACAATACAGTAATGCACAGGTATCACATGCTCCACAGGGGTTATCCTGAGGTTCTATTGGCAAAGGGCATGTGAATGTGTCAGACATCATTCAACACGCTTCAGTATGCCAATGGGAGTTCTACTGGGTGTGAATGTGTTTGGAATCATCATATACCTCACAAAGACACAAGGTGCCAGTACTGATGTGCATGTGTGCATTGCTTCGTGGATGTGTAGTGGTTGGCTGTTCTAGATGGCTATACAAGGCTGAGTGATGGGTATACCTTGGCATCAGGCCACATGACAATGGTCTGCAGTTTGGTTCAGGGGTGTAGTGTCTGCAATGTCCCACAAAGATGGGTACTGTATTAATCATCCAGTCACCTGGGTTACTACTGTATGTGGCCAGTGCTGTGCAATGCTTGCATTGTCTGTGTTCAATAGTCCATGACATGGACATTGTCTGGGATATGCACATGTCCCACATTAATGTACAGTGACATGTGTAAGTGTACCTGGTTTGCCTGGCCCATGTTGTGTGCACAGATTGTTATCATCAGATGTGCCAGTCCTGGCCTGTTGTGGCAGGACCTGCTAATAGACAGCAGGTTGACCCTGCATCTGCATTGATAGTATGATACAGGTATTCCTAGGTGTCAGTGGCATCTGTCCATACAGGGCATGTGTGTAAGGCATTGTCTGTCCTTTGTGGATCACATTTGATGGCACCACATATGTTGCAGGCGTCCAGTGGGGAACATAGTGAAGGGGCATTGTCCACAATTATGTGCTTATTGTACTGATGGACAGGGTGTCATGCCCTCTGTAGACCACTGTAATCACACCATGCTTACTATCTGTCAACAATATGCAGGGTACTAGCAACATAGCAGTAGTTTCCTAGGCAAGTGTGTTTGTGTATGAGACATGGGTTCAGAGTGTAGTCTGGGTAATATTAGGGTTGCTTACTTTGTTCACCAGGCTTTGTATTACACGTAGGGGTATGGCTTACCACCACAGTCTCTCAGCTGATTGACATCTGGAATTTTCATGAGGTGGACATTGTGACATAAAATATGGCCACCACATAGGAAAACATCAAAACCTGCTCCTCAACCAGTCTATTTGTTACATACTCACAGCCACCTCCACACAGGATATGACTGACAAACACACACACACACACACACACACACACACACACACACACACACACACACACACACACACACACACACACTTGCCATGTCTTGGAATAGAACTCCTACCTAACTAGTTTACCACACTACAGCATTACACAGTTATAGCACGCACCACTCAGATTACTGGGCTACTCCTTCCCTAAAGGGGTATTTCACAGTTGATGACATCAGCAGACTTGCCAAAGTCAGGCAATGGAGGTTGCAGTGCCTGTGGATGGTCTCAAAAGCATTACGCACTACTCTGAGAAAGGAACACACACACATCCACAGTTGCCATGTCTGGGAATAGAACACCTACCTAACTAGTTCATCACACTACAGAATTACGCAGTTATAGCATGCATCACTAAGATTACTGGGCTATTCTTTTCCCAAAGGTGTATTCCAATGTGAATGATATCACCAGCATTGTCATAGTAGGGCTGTAGGGAGGCCAGTGTGTGTGCATGGGCCATAACCCATTCATCTACAGTTAGACACACCACAGTCAGGCACATGCAGGTTTAAATTTCACAGGTATGTGTATAAAAATGCTAGATGACTACTGGCTTGTACAGTAATGCTGCACAGCTAGCACTTGCACCAGACAGTCTGTAATGCTGAGGGATGCCAGTGATCACTTTATACGGTGAGTGACATTTACACATCCTGTGGCTGTAGCCATTTGACTATGTGCTGGGTGGGACAGGCCTGATGATGGCATGCTCTTTGTCACTGTCTTCCACACATCTCTGTATGTGTACTTTTGGCATATTATTGTATGTTGTCTTTGAATATATGTGAGTATTCTTATGCAATGTGTGTGCAAAGCATGAATGGTGCATACTATGGGGTGTATGCACTAACATCTGCACTTGTCAGATATGTATAGTCCACTGTTGTTGGCAGACATGGGCTTCTTTTAAGTGTGTGAGCAGTATGCCCTTCTGTTTTGAATGTGTGGATCCATTCTAGGTAGTTTGTACTCCAGTGCAGACCTTTGTGTTCTATACTTATGGGTAGCAAACTGTTTCAGCAGGATATCTGTTGATCATTTGGCAATATGGGGTCAAATTGTGCAAGGGATAGTGTGTACCGTAGGTGATTGTATCTGTGCTGCTTCTGCTATATAGTACTGGTGTTAGCGGAGATATTCAGACATGTGTACTGTTGTACACTGTGATGTTTAATGTCTTCAAGTCCTGTCAGGTGGACAATTTTGCTCACAGTGATATACTGGGGAACACAGGGTGAATGCAGCTGTGTCCAGTACTGTGGTCAGACACTTACATATTCATGGAAGGTTATGGCATTCCGGGGGATGAGCTGCAGACACTTGCTGCTGGGTCTGTGCATCCAGTTCAGCACCTTGATACCATGCTGGCAGAGGATCCCATACTTGTACATCCATTGACATGACAGTATGGCCTTATCTCGCTGTGACAATACCTCACAGCTGTACAGATTCACAAAGGTTACCCAGAGGCAGAGCTCATAAGTTAGGGAACTATTGTGGTGTATGGGCAGGTTTGTAGCCACCCATTATTGTGTTTGCAGTGAGGGATAGTATGTGAACAAGGCGTTGTTTGTCGGACCTTGCATATTCCATGCTGCCCATGCTCCCACGCCCACCCCTTGATTGTTCTATCTTCATCCATACATTATGCATACGTTTGCTGATACTTGCCCTATAGTTACCACCTCATCACAGCTGTGTTTTGGTGTTGGTCCATAGTTCATGCAGTGGGACATGGTGGACATGTTACTGTGGTTTGTCCACATGGCCTTGCATATGGCTTGTGTGGAGTGTGTTATGTTGTTATTTGGATGTCCATTACATAACATACATTGACAGTACAGGTGGGACACAGGCCTTGGCAGAGGCCTGCAGGCCATTTGGTGGTGATGCAGGCCAGCTGTAGCAGACCATTGCATTCTGTCAGTCCTACAGTCCCAGACTGCCATACAGTATATTCCCCTGGGGTGACAGGGTAGGTGTGCTTGGTGTTCATGACAATACTTTCTATTGATATTGATCAGGTGGTGTGTATGGTGGCAGGGTGCTACTTACAGCTAGGGACACATCAATATGGGACACTTGCACTGCATGCTGCATTCTTTTGCTATTGCCATACACTTGTGGGGGTCATATTGTACTCCTCCCAACAGTAGGAATACGACCAGAAAGGTCCCTGTAGTTGGTGTTTGGGTGATCTGGGTGCATGTGTGCTATGGACACTACTTGCATCTGACTCACATATATGCATGGGAGATTCCAGTTATGCTGGCTTGTACAGGGACATCAGCCATTTTCCAATACATTGTTCCTATCACCTTTGTGATCTGCAAGTGCTACTAAGCCAGACAACATCGGTATTCCCTACTACAAGGCCAGATACTGAGATGCATACCTGTATGTACAGTTCCAAGGGTGTGTCCATTTCACACTTACACACTATATACTGTATGCCTGGGGTACTTTTCCCTATGTACTGCTTGTATATCTGACCCAACAGTCATGCCATGTCTATATTTCCGATGGTGACACATATTACCACCATACATTTACAATTGCTTACTGCTAGCATTTGTTATGCTGGGGGTAATTGTCTTTGGCACTGTGGTTGTGAGGACTTGACCCTGTCATCGTCACTTGTGGGCAATAGCCACCAGGTCACAACTCAACATGCATACATACTGACCACTCTCACACAATACGTAACACACACCAAACTAACACATTCAGACCTGCATAGTGTACAAATGCTATGATCTAACCTGCTACCTTGGCCAGCTCAGGTCCTCTGTGCTCCACTGGTATTATACCTCTACATACATGTTACTACATGTCTACATCATAAGGGGGTGGCTCACCTGACTGTTACTACATTTCTACATAGCACTGGGGTGGCATACCTGACTGTTACTACATTTCTACATAGTATTGGGGGGGCATACCTGACTGTTACTACATTTCTACATAGGATTGTGGGGGGGCATATCTGACTGTTACTACATTTCTACGTAGGATCGGGGGGGGCTAGCATACTTGACTATTACTACATTTCTGCATAGGATTTGGGGGGAGCACACCCGACTGTTTCTAAATTTTGACACAGGATTGGGGGGGGGCACACCTGACACTTGTACACATTTGCTATGACTGTACTGGTATGTCAGGTACTCCATTTCATTCTGTATCCTAACCTATCATGCTGACTAGAGGCATATCAGTGTACTACAGCTGTTTGGCCTGGTTGACCTACATATCAGTTTCTGACTTCTTACCCTTCTGAACTAACATCCCACTGCCTGACCTGTTGTAGTGTGTCTGTGTAGGTCTGGGGTGGGATTTTCTCCATAGCCATCAATCAGAGGCCTTAGCACTGCCTTTGTTTGTGTTTGTTTACATCTGTCCTGCTAGCTGACACTGTTGTTGGGTATGAGAGCCTCCCTGACTGGCATGTGTGTGTCATATGGACACCCATGTGCCCCGGCACATTTCCTGCAGTGGGTTTTGTCACCTTTATCTTGTACTGGCTACTATGGTGACACCAGTATTTGTTACAGATCTCATGCTGCCACTAGAGGTGCCTACTATCTGCTGGCATCCCATTCAGCCACTCAATCCCCTTGCGTGATCGCATCCATAACATAGATACACGTAACTACACATACTACTCCATTTGGCAATTGGTAAGAAGAGTGACTTACCTTGTGGCTGTGCCAGTATTGAGGATGGTGCTGGAGGGCTGACTATGTCGGATGCACATAGTACACTCCCTATATATGGTAAAGCACAGGTAGCGTCATGTTTGGCATCCCTTTTACTGTATGTGTGAGTCAGAATGAGGTGTCATTCCTTGGGTCCCTACTCTGTCAGTGTATGTGCTATGCATTGCCTCTTTGCCAAGGTCAAGGCATACTGGGCATGCCTCCTTCTGCATACTGGGGCAGGCTCTGGTTGTTCCTCCTCCAAGACCGAGTGTGCAGGTCTTGGCAATGGTGGGGGGCTGTGTGGCCCTGCCCTGTGCTGTTCCTGCTGCAGCTGTTTCCTCAGGATCATATTGTGTAGCATGGCATATACCATGACAATTTAGGTACATGTAGCTGGTGAGTACTGCAAGGCTCAACCGGACATGTCCAGGC
This sequence comes from Protopterus annectens, assembly GCF_019279795.1. NCBI lineage: Eukaryota > Metazoa > Chordata > Ceratodontiformes > Protopteridae > Protopterus > Protopterus annectens. The sequence goes on along the minus strand of NC_056733.1, from coordinate 35,281,236 downwards.
AGCAGAATCGTGACTTGAGCATCCCAAACACATGTGCTATTATGATTCTTGTCTGTGCGTCTGCCTCATTATGTTGTTGTTCAGGTGTGCGTGCATTTCTGATAGGTGTCATCAGCCACGGCTCCAGTGCATAACCAGCATTCCCAACTAGCTGGCCGACAGGGGTGTCCCCATTGGCAAATTTCTCATACAGCTGCATCAGATGCCAGATGTGGGTGTCATGATAGCTTTCAAGGCAGCCAGCATACACATTCATTATAATGCCCTGGGCATCGCACATGTCCTGGCAGTTGATGGAGGGGAAGCCCTTGCGGTTGATGTAGGCCCTACCCTGCTCACCGGGTGGTGCTTTGATGCATATGTGCTTGCAATCTATAGCACCCACTACAACAGGGTATTCTGCTATTCTGTGGAAGAGATGCATATTGCTGGCTAACACCTCTGGGCTGGTGGTGAAGAATATGTGCTCACTGGCATGTGCTGACATGGCATCCAGGAACTGATGGAATACCCTGGATGCTGATGCTTGTGAGATCCCATGATATCTCCAGTTGGCCTTTGGAAGGTACCTGTGGCTAGTATTCTTAGCCCTAGACATACCTTGGTATCCACTGGGATGGGTTCCCCTCTGTTGGTTCTGTGTGTGAGGCATGACCGGCACAGCTCAACAATTTGCTGTAGGAGGTCTCTGTCCACTCTATAACGCACCACAATCTCCAGCTCATGTAGCCCCTGCTAGGTTACCCTGGGTCTGAAAACTCTTCTCCATCTCCTCACTGTGGGTTGGGTGACAGCATTCTCATCCTCACCACCCTCAGCCTCTTCCACATTTTGATTTATGAGAGCAAATGCAGATCCTATTATTTTGCTGCTTTCGTAAGGTAACATGTCCCCGCTTATATACACTATTGGTACAGAGTATATGGGAAAAACCAGAGGGGAAGGTGTTTGCATAGTTTATAGTGGTGTTCTGGGCTTGGCTGGGCTGCTGCATGTGTAATTGGCTGATTCTGATACATTTCACCTGCCAGCTATGCTAGTTCTCCTTGGTTACCTTCCTACTGCTGGTTTTCCTTCCTATTGCCTTCCTGTTTAAGCCCGGTGGCACGCCACACAAACACAGTGCTCAGATGTGAATGGAGCTGCTATTTCATGCATTGTTTTTTTTTTTACACCTGGTGCACACCACACACACACGCGTAAGTGCTGTACGCAACTTTTACAGGATTTTGGCTCGTCCTACCTGTGTACACCATGCTTTTCTTGGTGTGAGATAAGGCAGCCCTAGACACACACACACCCCCACCTTAGCTTTGCTTAGCTGAAAACAAACCTGGGCCATAGGGCTCTAATAAGCTTACACCTTACTTGACACACCCCCTTGTGAAGTCATCTAGCTCTAAGGCTTAATTCATGGTTTAATGCTCCTACACACTTGGATGCAAGCTAAACTTGCAGGGAAATCTGTGATTCACTATCAGTCTCCTCATTTGCATAGGATTGCCTACTAATGCATAGTTACATGTCACACACCAAGGCTTCCCCCTTAACAACCATTATTCCCTGGTCATGTTGTTGTCTGCCTGCCACTGAGTATAATGGCAAAATACTGATTTTGGTTAGGAAGCTTATTCCAGGTTTTTTTTTATTTTCAGCCCAATCGTGTTTGTGCGCTGCTGCGCTACACTTAAACAGCCAAAATCGGCTAAAAAATAAAACTTTTTTTTCTGAACACTTTGGCATGCCAATGGCCATATATTTGGCCATTGGCATGCCTTACACATGATATACAAGCTTTATTTGGAGCTGTCATGGCTCCGTTTTGTAGTTTGCAGAAATGTACTCAGTTACTAACTGAGTACATTTCTGCAGACTACACTAGTCATGCATGGACAGCTGCCAGCTTCCTGGATCACAAATTACCCTCATTTGCATGTTTTTCACATGCAAATGAGGTAATTTGCATACAGGAGCTCGGTCTGTCCAGGATTAGTTTAAGAGCTCACATGCATGTGCCGGGAGCTCGATCCTGGATCACACAGCAGCCATGTTGCCTAGATGTGCTTTTAAACTAATCCTGCACGCCCTGCAGGGCTTGATAAATCCAGGGGCAAGTGTTTACATTTTATTTTGAGGCTATGCACCCTCAGAAGTGTAATTGTGGGGGTGTAGCCCCTTATGATGTGGTGGTGGGAATGCCTCCCTGGAAAAATAGTTTCCAACAAGATGCTTTTAGTCATTTTGTTTACAGCCAAACTGTATTTTATCTTTTAGTACACGGCGTTTAGACAAAAAACTTTAATGATGGTTATGCCAAAAGCTCATGGCATTAAACTTCCTGTGATTATAATTAAAATGTTCTTCTAACCACTCAAACATGCTGTCAACAAAACAGTAAAAATGACTTAAGTTTGACATCACTGCAAATTGTGTTCTAATACTTAGTAAAGTTCATGCCATATCTTTAAAACAGATGCTAAAGAATTTTGTAATGGCAGCATATTTAAGTATGCTTGCTGAGTTTAGTCAGATGGCTGACGTGGAAGCTGGACAGCTCTGGGAATTGAAGATATCCTCAGAAAATCTCAAAGATGCTTATTTGTAGGATGAGTTCAATTATCCAAGGGGAAGTCAGGGATGTGGAGTCCAAATGGTCCTTCCTCAAAACCTCAGTAACTGAGACTGTAGGAAGAAGCTGTAGTTGAAGGTGGTTGCTGCTTGTCATGATGGTGACCATGTTACCCCTTGGTGGCAGCAACAGTGACAGAAGCCATTATGTTAAATAAAGACAGGAAAGACAGGGCAATGGATGGCATGTTATTCTGATTTATGTAGCTCTCCTGCTACAAATGTTAGTGTTGGCAATTGTTTACCAGCCCAGGACCAGATATCACTTAATTTGTACAAGAATGCCTAAGCTTACTGAAGGGTCAGCCTCTTTGAATAATCTGGAGTATGAAAAGTTAGAAGATTTTATGACGAAAATATTATAGAATCAGGAAGAAGTCTTTAGAAAGACTAGTGGAGCATTTGTGTTGTTTATGAGAAAACAAGAAAATGAAATGTACTTTGCAAACAAAAGAGAATAAACTCATATTACAGGAAGACAAAATCACAGGACTGGAAATAAAAGTAACATAGTTAAAGCACAAGGTGAATGACTTACAGAAGGGGTAAGAAAAGAGGATTTATGCCTGGGTGGTATTATGGATTAAGTAAAATAAAATGACTTATATGCACAAACACTGTCACTAGAACATGGATCATTTTCATAGGGTGGAGAAAAGGATGGGGTATGAGCAGCAACCTTGCAAAATGCTACATAAATTTTCGCTCCTGTCTTGGTAAGGAGGGAATCCTGAGTAGTGGTCACTTAATGAAAGGAATTTGGACAGAGGGAACAAGCAAAACTTGTTTCAGGATTACTAATGAGGTCTGTTTACTAGAAGAATGGCTTATAGTAAGATATGGAATCAGCTAAAATCCTTAGAGCTAGTCTCTTTTACTGTTCCCCAGCCTCATTGGTAGTAATGGTGGTAGGCCAAAGAGAGCACTTTAAAGTCTTGAGAAAACCAGACTGTTTGGAGAAAAACTAAAGGTCCAGCAATTTCCATATAATAATATGACACAGCATGGTCACAGAGGGCTGTAAGCACCTAGTAGATGAATGCATTATGCAACAGATAGAAAAACAAGGAGGGTAAGATCAAAGAGGTCCAGCCAATGAAGAAGAAAGGAAGGGAAGAAAGTAAGTCTACCAACAGCTGCACTGTGCCTTCAGATGGATTTTGCAAATGCTTTGGATGTGTCAAAAGAATGAAAAATATGGGACCTGCATCCTTATCTCATTTCAGGCAATAAATAAGGGAGGCGAGACCTCTAGAAACCACGTAAAGCACAAGATCCTTCACTGAGAGTCCTAGACCTGTGAACACAAAGTGCAGAAACAGAACGTCCACGTTTATGGTTCCTTAGAGTATCATCCTTACTCCAAGGTACAGCCATCTTGGAGATAGCATATATCAGTAGCAGAATTGTGGGAGGGCATATGTGGTACCTTGGAGTATTATCCTTACTCCAAGGTACAGCCATCTTGGAGATAGTATATATAGATAGTAGAAATATGGGAGGGCACATGTGGTACCTTGGAGTATTATCCTTACTCCAAGGTACAGCCATCTTGGAGATATATAGATAGCAGAAATGTGGGAGGGCACATGTGATACCTTGGAGTATTATCCTTACTCCAAGGTACAGCCATCTTGGAGATATATAGATAGTAGAAATATGGGAGGGCACATGTGGTACGTTGGAGTATTATCCTTACTCCAAGGTACAGCCCTCTTGGAGATATATAGATAGCAGAAATGTGGGAGGGCACATGTGGTACCTTGGAGTATTATCCTTACTCCAAGGTACAGCCCTCTTGGAGATATATAGATAGCAGAAATGTGGGAGGGCACATGTGGTACCTTGGAGTATTATCCTTACTCCAAGGTACAGCCATCTTGGAGATAGCATATACCGGTAGCAGAATTGTGGGAGGGCATATGTGGTACCTTGGAGTATTATCCTTACTCCAAGGTACAGCCATCTTGGAGATAGTATATATAGATAGTAGAAATATGGGAGGGCACATGTGGTACCTTGGAGTATTATCCTTACTCCAAGGTACAGCCATCTTGGAGATATATAGATAGCAGAAATGTGGGAGGGCACATGTGATACCTTGGAGTATTATCCTTACTCCAAGGTACAGCCATCTTGGAGATATATAGATAGTAGAAATATGGGAGGGCACATGTGGTACGTTGGAGTATTATCCTTACTCCAAGGTACAGCCCTCTTGGAGATATATAGATAGCAGAAATGTGGGAGGGCACATGTGGTACCTTGGAGTATTATCCTTACTCCAAGGTACAGCCCTCTTGGAGATATATAGATAGCAGAAATGTGGGAGGGCACATGTGGTACCTTGGAGTATTATCCTTACTCCAAGGTACAGCCATCTTGGAGATATATAGATAGCAGAAATGTGGGAGGGCACATGTGGTACCTTGGAGTATTATCCTTACTCCAAGGTACAGCCATCTTGGAGATATATAGATAGCAGAAATGTGGGAGGGCACATGTGGTACCTTGGAGTATTATCCTTACTCCAAGGTACAGCCATCTTGGAGATATATAGATAGCAGAAATGTGGGAGGGCACATGTGGTACCTTGGAGTATTATCCTTACTCCAAGGTACAGCCATCTTGGAGATATATAGATAGCAGAAATGTGGGAGGGCACATGTGATACCTTGGAGTATTATCCTTACTCCAAGGTACAGCCAACTTAGAGATTGCATATACAGAGAGCAGTAATGTGGGATGCACAGCCCCTCCCATGTGAGGAGTGCAGCAGGCAAAATTATTTAAATAGTATTAAAGTGGGTTTCATATACTATTGTTTCAGATGGCAAATGCATTTTCTGTTGGGCATTTTTGGGACTTATAACTATGGTCTCACACTTATGTCATGCAGCTGATATATTGAAAGAAGTAGCTGGACTAAGGGTGCAGTCCGTTGAGTTTAGATGACTATAGATACTGAATGTTTGAAAGTAATAGCATCAGGGCAGTGCCCATTTAATGGCTGTATCTTAGATTTTTCATCCCAGTAATAATAAGATGTTAAAGGACTTTGAGGTCACTCACAGACTCTGTCTTCCTACATTATTTTTTACCTTGCTTTGTCCTGAATGCACATAGGCAGACAGGGAGCCTATGACAATTTAGTGGTCATGATTTAAGTTTTATGTGTGAGTGCCTCTGTGTGTGTGTGTGTGTGTGTGTGTGTGTGTGTGTGTGTGTGTGTGTGTGTGTGTGTGTGTGTGTGTGTGTGTGTGTGTGTGTGTGTGTGTGTGTGTGTGTGTGTGTCAGCATGCATATATGTATGTGGGGTTGTGGAAACAATGTTTTCCTATATGAGGAGTGAACCTCTGCAGAAACACTGCATTTGTGGAATTATTGTCAGTCAGTTGTTTTCAAGTTATTGGTTAACACACTTTTGTGTCTAGATATATCATTGGGGAAACCCTTTCACACTATTTTCATGTGGACATAGCAGCTGAGAATAGTAGTAGCCATTCTGGACTCAAAAGTTAGAAAAAGAATGAATGGATGTGGGTAGAGAAGAAAGGAGACACAATTGCAAGGGATCATTGGAGAAATAAACGAGACAATCCAAAGGAGGTGAGTTTCTTGGCTGTAAAATGGTGGGATATCATAGAAGTGCCAATTAAAATGAAATTGCTATTTAAGAAGGGATACTGAAGAAGAGTAGCTGATGAGTCACTTAAATGTTTAGAACCTGTGCCAGAATATGCAGAGGGAAGCAACAATAACAACAACAACAACAACAGAGATAGGATTCATTTCAAGCAATGCCTTTGCTGGATAGAAGAAGAAAATCTAAGGTCACTAGCTGGAGAGGTCACCTGTTTCCAGCTAGACCTACCTGGTAGCCCCTAGGGAGTGCCACCAGAACAAATATACAAAAAGCAAATGGAACAGCCTGAGAGCAGTACTAAGCTTCTGGTAAGGATCAGACCCTGTGCTTCTGACCAAAAGCTGCACCTGTATGATTGTACATAACCCTCTGCCTAGTACTGCCTTTGTTAAAGCTCTATACCGTTTTGAAGTAATGAACCATTAGATGGTTTCCTAGAATGAGTTTTATTAGGATAAGCATTTTCTTCTAGAAGACTTTCTCAGAATTTCAGACTGAACCCACAATTCCTTTAGTAGTAAAGGGATCTCTTTCAAAAGAAGATAGATGTTGAAAGAGGTTTGAGACAAGGATGTTCCTTGCCATCCATTCCTTTAATTTTCAAAATGTTATCTTAGAGGGTTAACAGGATACTAAATAAAAAGGGAGAGGTTGGGTATTATTTTATGTGCTGATGACTGCTTGTACATCTCAGATATGTTAGATAGCATATTCCCTAGAATTTAGGATGCATTTTAGTGATTCAGTAAAAAAGTTGGAGTCAGACTATAATGTGAATAAAACTTTACAAATGAAGATGAAAATATTAGGACTGTTACTTAAAAAATGAAAAGAAAAGACGGAATGGAGTATTTGGGACTGGAAGCATTTGAATCTTGCAGGCACTGGACAGGATGGTTAGTGAGGGTAGAGGAGATCGGAAGACTGACCAGCAAATGGGTGGAGCAAGGTCAACATTACAAGTATTGAACAGGACCATGAGTGAGGGTAAAGAAAATCAGGAGACTGACCAGCAGATGGGTGGCATAATGACATTACTGCAGGTATTGAACAGGACCATGAGTGAGGGTAGAGGAGATCGGGAGACTGACCAGCAGATGGGTGGCATAGTGACATTACTGCAGGTATTGAACAGGACCATGAGTGAGGGTAGAGGAGATTGAGAGACTGACCAGTAAAAGGGTGGAGCAGTGACATTACTGTAGGCATTGAACAGAACCATGAGTGAGGGTAGAGGAGATCGGGAGACTGACCAGCAGATGGGTGCCATAGTGACATTACTGCAGGTATTGAACAGGACCATGAGTGAGGGTAGAGGAGATTGAGAGACTGACCAGTAAAAGGGTGGAGCAGTGACATTACTGCAGGTATTGAACAGGACCATGAGTGAGGGTAGAGGAGATCGGGAGACTGACCAGCAGATGGGTGGCATAGTGACATTACTGCAGGTATTAAACAGGACCATGAGTGAGGGTAGAGGAGATCGGGAGACTGATCAGCAGATGGGTGGAACAATGGCAGTATTGCAGGTATTGTACCTCACTGTTTTAGTGAGAGTTGAATCATGTCTCCTACCTCACGTGTGGTGGCAAGCTTTGAATAGTGAATGAAGAGATGAGCTCATGGATACAAGCAGTGCAAGATAGGTTCTTTCCAATATTCTTGGGTTTACTACCCATGAGGAGCTTGGTAATCTGGGAGGATCTCATGTTAGAGCTTCTGCTTCTCCAGGCTGAAAGGAGCCAATTCAGGTGATTTGGTACTTAATAAGGATGCCCCCTTTGAGGCTGCCATGGGAAATGTAAGATTTATGCCAACTGTTATTGAAGATGCTGAAGAGATTCTACTGATCTAAGATTGTTGACGGAGGTAAGGAACTTTGATTTCCCCTTCTCAACTCTTACCACCATGAGTCTTACTGTGACAGAAGGTTTATAACATGACTGGATTCATGGCTGGCACAATAGATGGGTGGCTGGATGGATGAATGGACGAATGGATGGCTGGATAATAAGCTTTTTATTGAGACAGTCAATTACACAATTTGGTTAAGTCTGAAGAGGCTGACAAAAAAAGGCAAGAATGATAATGGAGCAAAAGATAACAAAAGTGAAAGAGGAAGCAGGTGCCAAAAAACAAAATATCAAGCTGAGAAATTACATTCATTTATAGACAAGGGTGAATTTCTCCCATAGGAGGTAAATACACTATTGTAGAGAACTTAAGGTGATCTGCAGACAGACTGAGGCAATTTCAAAGTTTTGGAAGGTGAAAGCAAAGTGAAAGTTAGAAGGCCACAGAGGTCAGAGAGTCCATGTGTCTGTAGCATGGCACTACCAGATAGTGTTCATTAGATAGTGGAGTGGTACAGACAAAGCATGCAGGAAGAAAATATATGAATGCAGAACAAGGGATAACACTTCTACTGTGTAGAATAGAAAGAAAATGGGAAACTGGAAGTTATATAGTTGACTCTAAAAAAGACTGCTTGAGGAAATTGACAAACTCTATTTACATTTTTTTTTAACCTGCTGTGTGTAAGTAGTAACGTCCCTCTAAATAATACCACCATTGTCTAGCAAACGGCTACATAAAGAAGAATTAGTCTGGATAAGCATTGAGTAGCAGTTAATATCTTTGTGGTTTGTTCTGTAAACGGTATAGTCTGTTGTTCAGCTACTAAACTAAGGGTATCCCAGCAGTTAGTATCTAACTATAACTAGGTGAAGTAGCTTAACACCCTCTATGGGTAATCTCATATCAGTTTTCACAATCTCCACCATGATTAACAGCACATCAGGGTGGTAGAATAACGTTATCTAGCTTTCAGTCAAGTGTCTGATGGGTTAGATGGCACTTTCTGCAGATAACATCCACATGAAAAAGTATAACGTGAATTATCTCCAGTGTTTCTGCCACTTTAGCTTACCATAAAATTTCAGAAATATGTAGCTCAGAAGGTAAGCTACGCAGACGCAGGTTATTTCAGAACAATATAAACTATAAACTAGTACAAAAGTGCTGTTTATGCTCATCACCTCCAGCTTTGTGCATCACCTTTTCTTCTGTTATATTTAATCCTGTATGAAGCTTAAATGTATTAATCTGTCTGACATGTGCAATGTTTGTGCAACCAGATCAGAGAAACAGACAGGTATAACCTAGCCTTTGCTGTCTAGTGACTAAATCAATTATGAAAAAAAGAATCATACATGACTCTTTGTCCTCAAATTATGTGAAACAGTGTTTATATAATTTATTTATGCATGTGTATGGTTTGCTGGACTTATTTATACTATCTGTTAAGGAAGGCATTGTAAGGCGTACTAGTGTGCTTCCATCACACTACTTCATGTAAGTTTTGCAATTTTGAAAATATGAACCTGTCTCCATTGTTGATGTTTGCATCATTTTAGCTGCTGCTGTATTATCCTATTCATTTGTTAAGGCACAATAAAACTCCTGTCCCGTTTTTAATGTGCTCATTTGCTTCTGACAGTATAGAGTACAGCTTACTATTAAAATAATTAAGCAGATACCTAACAGCAGCATACATGCTGGCAGCGCAAGTTACATTTTATTTGCCCAAGGAAACATAGGTTGCTGCAACATTTCATATGGAAATATATGGATTTGTTAAATGAGGCTCTTGCCTTTTTATTCTTGAGTCATTCTTTGGAAAGGAAAGAGAGACTGATGAATGACTGACAGTGTGTACTGTTTGCCTTGACATTGCTAAGGTGTTATGCATTACTCCAAATAAGGGAATAATTGACAAATTAAAAGCATTAACTGTCAAACTCTATTTATTCAATGGGCGAAACATTAGTTAAGAAATGTGACATAGAAAGGCAGGTGGTACTTGCCTGTGCATCCTGACAGATCTGAGGTGTCCCATAGGGCTCTGTACTACCACTGCTTGCTGGGCTATTCTTCTCAAATGTAAAAGGGGGAAATTACTCTAGGAAACTATACATCCTGATGATTGTGAACCAGGTAACATAAAAACGTCAATAAAAGATAATGAAGTTCTCAAAAATCAACTATAAAAATGCACACCTAGGGCTGTAGTAATGCTTTTGTCTGTAATGGGTTAGTAAATGTAGTATCATGAGCTTGGCCAAAATGTCATACATTATGCATGATTACAAAATAAATGGTAGTATTATTAAAGTGGTTCCATCATTAAAGCTCAAGGAAAAATGGTAAACATCAGTTTGTATTTTGGCCAGTGAGTACCTGGTAAAGTCAGAAAAGCATATTCTATATGCCTTCTAATTCACATAACTCTGAAAGTCATGTCTAACCATTCCACAGGGTTTGCTGTGCCCCTTTATCTCTCTCTCTCTCTCTCTCTCTCTCTCATCTACACATTATTGAATACACTGTTGCATTGTTTAGCCTTTGAACAAGTCACCTGAAAGAACATGAAAATGTACAATGATCCCTTATTAGAAAAATCATAGGGTTTCAAAACATTACCTCTTCAGAAAAGCTTCAGGAACTATCATCATTTTTTTTCTTTTAAGGTAGTTCATTAAGAGGTAATCTCTGCCTGGTCTATAAGCCAGTGTCTGATCTAGTTCTATTTTCAAAGTCTGTGCCTGGATTACATTGCTGGAGAAGCAAACACCAGCTCTGGAAACCTAACAATAAAAATAAGTATTGATAATAGAAAACAAAAACATATTAATTGTGCAACAGCTTCCAGGATTATAAAATAAGCTTCCCCTTATAGTCAGAAGTAAGAAGAGGTGCTGTTAGTCAAGCTTCCTGAAAAATAGTAGGCCACAGGACTGAGTAACAATCAACCTCTGAATCTACAAAATGGAGACCTAATACAGTCAGTGAGGCTAACAGAAACTATACGTATTGTGTCTGCCCTTTAGATGGTTTTGACCTTGCTTGGCTATGAAGAATTTCACGTTAATTCGAACACTTAGAACTAGATTCATCTCAGATGAGGAAACTAAGAGATTTATTACACACGTAACAGGTAATTAATTAAACTTTATGTGGTAAATTAAAATGTCTCTGTCCTTAAATTTTACAGTGGTCTAATATTCAAAATTCATTTGAGGGAAGCCTGGATTGATATTTTTACTAAATGGTATCCCTGTTGTTTTACAAAAAATGTTTCAACTGTAATGCCATTTTATTAATGGGTAACTGTAAAGTAGTGAGTTTACAATGGACATAACCTTCTTTCAGTTTATCGACTATAGGAAAGATATTTGTTTTAATTGTTCCAACATTGTGTATTTTAGTACCCACCAAAATTAAGAAAGTCTGATCACCTCTGAACATTTAAATGAACACCTCACTCGAATTTAGGCAGCATTTCCTTCAGTAACTGTTTTACGGACACACATTGGCTGTGCAATGCTATATCACTGTCCTTACCTTGACAGATTTATTACATGTTCAAGAACTATTCACTGATACATTTGTATTTTACTTTTCCTTGCAAAAAATTTCTTATGGGATTTATTTTATTGCTATGTTCATAGGTTCATAGGTAGGTACTAGGCTATCAGCCCTAGGGCCTATACAAGCTCAGCCAAAAAAGTACCCTGGCTTTTGCCACCCAAGAAAATTATTTTCCTGTGCCACTGTCGAGCAGAACCACAGAAGTGATCCCTGGGGTCAATTTCCTATTTCCCATCCAATCATCAAGAATTTTCTTGAAGAGTGCTAATGAGGAGCTTTGTTTGATATAGATAGGTAGTTTGTTCTAGAGTATGGGGAGTCTCTCGGACAGGAATCCATCCCTCCGGCATGTTCTGTTTATTGTGGTGACAAGGTTTAGGTCCCTAGAGCATGTAGCTCGGAGGGATTGGGATTTCTTTAAGTGGAGCATGTCCAACAGCTCTGGGTTTGACATAGCTTTGTATGTTAGGCAGAGATCACCTCTGAGTAGGCGATATGCGACAGAGTAAAGCTGGAGTTTTTTTGAGATGGTCTGCGTAGGGCATCTGTTCGAGGCCAGTAATCCTCTTTGTGAGGTATTTCTGCTGCCTTTCCAGTTGTCGCACATGTCTTGTGAGGTACATACCAAAAGGGGTGTTGTACTCTATAATGGGTCTAATGAGTGATGAGTAGAGGGGAACAATGACCTCTTTTTTTTCTGGATGAGAAACCTTTTGTGATGAGGTGTGCCACATAGAAAGATTTCCTGACTACTGTGGCAATGTGATTATCAAAGGAGAGACTACTGTCCACCTGTGTCCCAAGGTCTCTTATCACACTTTTGGTGTTAAGTATACTACCGCCTATGTTGTATTTCATGGGTACAGAGTTTTTACCAATGGTAATGCATGCATTACAATGCATTACAAATGCAGGATGGAATGCAGGTAAATGAAAACAGCTATTTGTAACCTTGATAGATGCCTGTTAGGCAAACTGAGCACTATTTGTGATAATAATTATCCAATCTACTGTAACCAAACAACGGACTTGTAAAAGGAATGCCGACCAGCCATGACTGTAAAAACAGTCTAATCTTTAATAAATATAGTCTTTAATGAATATTAAAGCAGAAAAATTATCCAGTCTACTAACACTCATTGTCTGTATTGCACATTATGATGGGCCACAATGTATTAACCTTTAATGTTTATTTTTAATGTATTCATTCCTGCTTATTATCCCATATCTTGGCTGAAATGGGTCTTTGGACAAGACTCCCACCAGTCTAAAAGACGAACATTAACATTTTCTTATACATCAGTTTACATTTCATTTGATTTTAAAGATGCTAAAAAGAGATGTGTATCTGTTTTGTTTATTTGCTATGATCTAACAAAAAATACTATTGCTTCATAAATATTTAAACAACAAACATCCTAACATTCATCTCATATTATAGTATGATAATTCAGTAATTCCAGTTTTTTAATTTAGACAGATAAAAGTCTTCTAATGGATTTATCACCAAGCTATTTAAAAGATCAATGAAAAAAACAGCTTCCATTTGTTCTGATAGCTATAGCCTTAAAATGTTAATTAATATAATACATTATGATCAGATTTTAAGAATAATGTGTTCTCAGCATTATTGTTAAAATATAATTTGTAATGGACATATCAGTCAATTGCCATGTAAAGGTTACAAATAGCTGTTTTCATTAGCCTGGCCATAGAGCAGTGGGGAAAGGCCTTTGTGAAATATTCTGACAGAGTATGTATAAGGTAACAACATTATTTACACTACAGCAGAGAAAGCTGCTGGAAACAACTGTTGAGATCTGTTCCCTGAGAAAAAGTAATTGCATTTATTTCTCCAGCAGAGAATTTCTTATCATCATTTGTAATGCATTTTAGTTAAAGGAAATATTTAATTCCCACATATTTGAATGCGTAACCAATGTATAAAATATGTTTCTCAAAATCATGGTAGTGGCTGAAAGGAATAAGGGTTCTACCTGTATTTTTGGAAATGCTTCATGTATTCTGATCATTTTATATAGAACAGACTTGAAACAGTTTCAAATGCTACACTTCTTGTATGAAATTTCCTGTGTGCTTGCATGTTGTATAAAGTTACTCACACCAGATATTATATACAAAGTGAATTCATACATATGTATATGTATATGTATATGTATATGTATATGTATATGTACATGTATATGACTCTCTCTCTCTGTCTCTTTCTCTCTCTCTGTCTCTCTGTCCCTCTTCCTCTCTGCCTTTTGCTGTCTCTCTCTCTCTCTCTCTCTCTCTCTATATATATATATATATTTTTTTTTGCATATATATATATATATATATAGACACACACACACACACACACACACACAAACATATATCACATACACACACAAGCACACACACACACACACACACACACACACACACACACACACACACACACACACACACACACACACACACACACACACACACACACACACACACACACACACACACACACACACACACACACACACACACATATATTTCTCCACTTCTGATGCCTGAAACTACTTCAATGAATGGATCCTTCATTTGACCAAACGTATTGTACCCAGAGCTATCCTACATATAGGTAACCAAGCGAAATAGCTGCACGTTCTTTATTTCACACTTCTGGTACCACGGCTGAAAAGCCTTCAAGGTATAACACCATACAATACTGCAGCCTATTTAAATCCCACCAATTACGTATGCAAATGCCTTTAAGTTCACCAAACACTTGATTACTAAAATTCACCACACAGTCTTAAACACATAGTTCCCATTAAGAAGTGAAGATCTGACACATTATTAAATATAAGTTTTCCCTATACCACAAAATAAATACATATAAATGCATATCATGTCATATTCAATTATAAACTAAATAAATGCATATATATATATCCTACCAACTTCATCAATACATAACAGCATTCTAAATTTCATATAAATACATCATGTTATATAAACATGTACATAAATATGAATTTCTAAATAGATAAATAAATACCTGAATTAATCACATTCTTTTACATATCTCAATTTACCTCTAAATTCAACCAACATGGATGCATGGTGCCTAAATTAATAATAAGTTTAGCTTCCAACTTTAATAATCTCCAAATGAATTCTCCCCCCACCCCCATATTATTAACTCCAAAGGGTCTGGCCAGGATACTAAAAAAGAAACTATCTATATTTCCCTCATGGAAAGAACAAAAATGCTGGGCCACTGGGCTCTCTAGTCTCAAATTCCTAATATCGCCCAAGTGTTCCAATATCCTCAATTTAACTTTCCTTTTCGTCTGCCCAAGGTACTGTCGGTGAACAACCACAACCAATGACGTAAATGACTCCACATGAGTCAGACTTGAATTGATTTTTAATCCAAAATTTATTTCTATTAATAAACATTCCATGCAGATTCCTAATTCTCTTACATGCTTTGCACTTTCCATAAGGAACAAAATTGTAATTGTAATAGGCTGCAGTATTGTATGGTATTATACCTTGAAGGCTTTTCAGCCGAGGTACCAGAAGAGTGAAATAAAGAACGTGCAGCTATTTTGCTTGGTTCCTGATTGTTTTTTTGGAAATCTTTTGGTGTGCTTTGTTTGTTTTAATTACATATAGGTAACCTCAGAAATAGGCAACTGCCTAGGTCGCCATATGTTTATGAGCACTCTTTCACCATTTATTTACTTCTGTGCAATGTTTCTTTGCTCTAAGAAAAAGAAAATGACCCATGACACACCATGCAGTCCAAGGGGAAGGTACTCCAGTTGATTTTGACAACATTCAACAAGTCACCTTTTGTTATGAGGTCACAAGAGTAGTGACCTCACAACATTCAAATGTAGGTACAAAGATGCATGAATGAGTTTTTTTTTTTTCCAAAATAAACTAAAATTAGGATTTTTTTCTGCAGAGTTCAGCACATAGATGAAAGGAATGGTTTATTGAGTTGTGTTATTACAGTTTTTACACTGATAGTGATTAACAAGAGATTTTTGGTAATATTTCTGGCTTTGTGATTTATGTGTACACTTCAGATGAGAGGAATGGTGTATTGAGATAACTGCTGTTTTTATTTTTACGACTCAGTAATGGTGGCAGTGATCAAATAGATGTTTTTGGCAATATTTCTCAGGCTTTCTGATTTGTGTGGAGCAACTTGGATTGGAATACTTTAATGTGTAACAACTTGTTTGTGTGGACTGCAAAGGTGGGGGTTAGGGGTGGTTGAATGAAATTATCTCACCTTCTTGTTGATTGCTCAGTTTAAACAGTCACTATCTGGCTTTGCAGGACTAGTGTGCACTTGTGATAAGAATGCATCTCACCTTCTTGTTGAGTGCTCAGTTTAAACAGTCACTATCTGGCTTTGCAGGCCTAGTGTGCACTTGTGATAAGAATGATGAGATACATAACTGGGTGCCTGATTTGCACATTCATAGTAAGCACAATTGTTGTGGTTGTCTTCTGTAGGGGGAAATGACTAACTGCAATTCTGTCCCATTATGGCTACAAAGGTACACAGAAACTGGTTGTCTTTTGGGGGTAGGGGTGTGGAGGCATGCTGTATTTAAATATTACAATGTCTGTGGGCATTTGTGCCTTAATTGTAATCTCAATTTAACACCAGAGGAGTGCTTCCAGATATTATATATGTATCTTCACAAGCATTTGTATTCTCAGGTTATTGTTAAACCTTAGATACAGCTTACTTCTTCCTTGAAATAAAAAAAGTTAAGATTGAATTTCTTGTACTTACCCATGATTTTATTCAGGCCATCATTGGATAAAGAGGTTGGAAAAACATTCTAAAATGTACTTCAGAATATCAACCCCATGGTGTCTGGGTGCCTAACACCTTCTAGGCCACCAGCTTAATTTGGTTATTTCAGGGTAGTCCTAGTCAGTTAGGATGTGCACATTTCAAATGCTGGGTGGGCTGGGGAAAAAAGGTGGATGCTGTGACTTTCAAGTATAAGATATCTGTCAGGCATTGGTAAGAATCTGTGGTGAACCTGTACCTTTACAGGGGCCTATATAATGGTGGATGTGGGTGGCCCTCCCCCCTAGACTGCTGCAGACACTTGCAGTTTGCTGTTGTCATCGGCCACAGTTGCCCTGCTGGTGTCATCCCTGCATTGCCCTGCCATACCGAACTCTCTTCCAGTGGAACTAGTGAAAGCATGAATACATGTAACTCCAATGTCATCTTACACACACACATATGCCTCTATAATCCCCTGTGATATGCATACTGTTACCAAAAAAATGCAGCCCAGATTTTCACAGACTGTCCACATTTTTGCCTCAAATATTAATTTGTTACTCATAAAATGTGTGTTCTTCAGACAAACCACTTATAATAATAGAGACTTCACATTCTTCAGAAAATGCATGCTAATGCAAATCCTGTTATTCTAGAAATTTCTAAGTTTATAATAGCAATATTTAAAATCTGTCCCTATTTTGGGGCCTTTGTTCCCCCATTATTTTTGGCTTTGTCCAGATTACTTGTGCTAAGAGGTTGAGAGGTACGCTTGTCATGCAGATTGCTACAGTTGCAGATCAGAGCTGGATGGAAGGATAAATATTCAAGTGAGCTTTAGCTAATTCTTCACCTCAAATATTTTTTTTCTTCTGTCAGGTTTAATGCCCCTACTGCCTGCCAGTCTTTATCTCTCTTGTACTGAGTGCCCATTTGTTCCCTATCACCAGTGTAAAAATGAACTACGAGAGGCCATCAAAGATAGTTCAATGCACTATGTCTTTTTTGCACATACTGGGCCCATGAGGAAAGGGCACATACAGCGGGTTGACAGCTAAAGTGAGTATTGCCAGCAGGCAGCATGTACCCTTGAGCATGGGTAGTGGTTTCATCAGTTTCCATCAGAGAAATTGATCAACAAGCTCACACACATCCTTCCCCTTGGAAGAGTTACTGATCTCCTTCCCTACATAGCTCCTTCAGTACAGGGGCCACTGACTGAATCTTACTCAAGTGAGTCACAGTCAAGGCTCCATCCTCCCTCCTATGCCAAAGATCTAGGCTAATACTTCTCTGCAAACCTGCAGTGAAGTGCACTGTGTTGCATGTAATGGATGATATTAATCTGGTCCTTCCCTTTGTGGCACATGGATGGTTGGTGCCATCCCACCTCCCATACCTATCCTGCCACCACCATTCTCCCTGGCCAGTAAGTAGAACCACTGCTCAGCCTCAGTGAGCCATTTCAGTATTTGCAGCCCAGCCCGTGTGGTGGACCTGAGTGCTGCAATGTTCAATGCCTTTTCCTTTGCATGGAGTGTCATATCAGTAATCTTTATTATACCTGTTGTACAGACCTACCATGGCTGCTCACAACATTCACAGTCACATTCTGCACTACTCCCTGCTAGGTCTTGTCCTGATAATAATGGTTTGTGGTTCCACTTCCTAGAAAGTGCATGTCATGCGGGGTTGGGGGTCTGCAGTAGCACTGCATTTTCCTGGCTAGTGATTTTTTTTTAAGATTTGGGGTGCATACAGTATGCTGTGGGATGCACATACCTATGGCTGCATTCATCCCTTTTTATGTTCCTGGTTATTTGCTATATTTAGTGCTGTTCACAGCCTTCCCCATTGTACCCATGCCTCAACATATGATCCTGGAACTGCTCAACCCTTGGGGAGCATGTTCTTCCCATGGTTTCCTATCTTTGCAATCTGAATCCCCCAAGCAGAGGTAGATACTACAGTGTCATGGATTCCCAGTTAAGCATACACCTTGACATCTGCCTCATGCTCACTACACCCACCATAGGGTTTGTTGTTGTTACTGAGGTACTTTATAAAGCAGGGCACTTTCCTTAACACTGTGAAGCTCTGTGTCTACATAGACTTTAATGAAATTCCCCTTTTTCAAAGTTCTATGGTTGTAAGCAGTGTTGCACAAAATGGTGCTGCTGTGCTATATCATGCTGACAAGAGCCAAGTGGCATGGTGGTTATGCTAATGAAGCCAGTTGTCTTTGAATCACTGATGGTACTCACCATGCTGTCCATACATTTCATGTATCACGTAATGATAAATGCAAAACATCTGACTAGCATATGGCATGTGTATGCCTGTTGTGCCATAGTGCAGCCCTAGAGCCATATCCCAGTACCATGATACAGCACTACAACATTGCCTTAGCACCATGGTATGGCACTACATCATTGTCTTAACTCTATGATACTGCACTACAACCATTCCTAAGCACTGCTCTGTAGCATGATGTCACATGATATGTGATTTTTCAGCATGTATCTTTTTGTATACAGTTACCATTTTGCTGCTTGTGTGGATATGAGTAAATGCCCATAGTTACTTCAAGAATGAGGTAACACAGGGTTCCAGTAGGCCTGCCACAGAGATTAGGATTTTCCTGTTCTTCCTGTGGATGAACATATAAGAGTACCTACTAGGGGCCGGTTGTAATGGTCCACTGCCAAGATGGATGCCTGGCTTTGTGCTGGCTGGAATGCTTTATGATGTCAATGGCATCACGCATTCTGGTGATCAGTGCCAGTATAAATACAGTGACCTTAAGCATTGTCACTTTGACCTGCTTCATTAATAAGGGCAAACATTCAAGTGAGGGAGATTGAAGTGTATGGTTAGCACTTTTTTCATTCATAGTATTCTACTATTGTATACATACTTCAAAGAACGTGTTTTTCTAGCAGCAGATAACAGTCAGGTGAATATGGCTGAATGCTGCAGAAGGTGGAAAAGCTTTTCCCACCAGCCAGGTGTGCATGACATTTGTACCAGTCTGCTATACACATGAAATGTTTTTTATAGCATAAATGTATGATCATTTTCCCGTTGTCTTTCCTTCTGCAAGTCCAGTTGTGGAAGAGAAGGAGGTGAGTCTATGGTCAGATTAATCTGTGCTACATGCAGCCTCTGGTACTGAGTCACCAATGGCTCCAGGACCATATCTGCTGAAGGTGACCTGGAGGGGTTACTGGTGACCTCTCTGTCTGCTTCTCAGTAGAAGAGTTGAAGGCTCCTCAACTGAAAATGGATAACAGGAGTCTACAGTGAGTCTACAGTGAGCTGGAAGCTACCAAGGTGAATACTTAATTGGATGCCCAACTTTGCAATGTGACATGCCTTCCAGCATGACTGACAGCACTTGAACATCAGGACCTGCCCTTTGGGCCACCAGGGTATCATCAGCTATCCAGCTGAACGGTGCCTGTATTTGTTGCTTCTGGACCAGTTTGACATCTAATCATTAAAACTCCATCCTATCCATATCCTGCTCCTTTTCCCTCCCTTATATATCATTTCCCATTTCTTATTCTTTACCAGACCCTTCAATGACCATTTGTCTTCCCAGTGTATGTGATCCATCTATTGCTCTCCACACCTTTTGTATGTATGCTGCCATTATCTGTCTGTACCTGTTCTATGTTTGTCTATCTGCCCCTGCTACCTGTCCTTCTCCCTCTTTCTTCATCCACAACCATCCCTCATGAACTTCCTCACATTCTCTTCTTTTGTAACACTTACAAAATGGTTATTTCCGGTCAAAAATGCTTACCTCTCCCTCTCCTTACCTTCAAACCTTGTGGTCATCCTTCTGTGTTTCCCCTTGGTTTGCTGTTCTCCTATTTCTTACTTTAATATCTACCCCCATTTCTTTCCCATTTGTAAGATGTCCATGGCTGTCAATCTGCTGTGCACCCACAATGGTGTATCTGTTGGCTGCCTTGCTGTCCTTCTTGTGTCTTATGGGTACTAAATGCAGCTATGTGGTGGTGTATTGCAAGCTTGAGCATATACTACTTGGCCATGCCTTAGTGCCCTGGAAGTGTGGTGTCCATATCATTGGTCACACTTGTTAGTGTAGGACTGCTCCTGTTCAACAGCAGCCTAGCACTGTTTATTCCATTATTGTTATGTCTCTCTTTAATTATGAGAACAAACAGTGTTACCCAAGTAGTGGGGGCGATTAGGTCTCAGTTTCTTTGTGTCCAGTATTGTGGAGAATGTGAAAAAATGAACAGAGTGCTTTAGAAAGATGCTTAGGTCTTTTCTTCTCCTTCAGAGGTGGGTTCTGACCAATCAGCGTGCACGTTTTGGAATATTAATGGAGGGTCATTGTATAATCAGTATTTTACCCATGATTCTCACTAAGATTCAGTTCATGTCTTTCTACTTTAACTAACATTCTGTGTGAACAGTATCAAATTCTATCCTAAGTATGTATACAGCCCTTTTGTGTTCTAAAGCCCTAGTTACTCGGTCAAAAAACTATGCTTGATTTAAACACCATAAGAAAGGTAGTAATGTTAGTTGGTTTCATGTGTGCAAAATTTAGATTCACAATACAAATGGATCTAATTCATTTGATCAGTATTTGCTAGAAGATAAATGGATGGTTGTTATGATTTTCTTTCCTTTGTAATAAAGGCAGAGCACTGCCTTATTTTATTGATTGTCATATGTGGTGAAGTTTCTGCTTGGTTGTATGGCATTACAATTTCTATCAATGACCTTTCTGATGTGAAGTCTTGCTGTCTAAGAGTTGATTTCTACAGCAGATATTCTGCAACATCTACAGTTCAGTCCAACCTAATATTTTACAGCCTCTTGTCTTCAGTTGTCACAACAAATGAAATGGTGTTGAAATCTTTCCTCCTTGTTGGAGTTTACTGTGAAAGGATCATGCACACAAAGGTACAGATGGAGTAGCTTTCCTATATTATAACACCCTACCATGTTCCCTTATTCCTCTAACTCAGAACAAGTTACAGCAGGAGACACCTTCAGCTTGATGGCCAATAACATTAAAACTGAATGCATCATAATCCTAGATATTATATATATATATATATATATATATATATATATATATATATACATATACATACACACACATATATACAGACAGACAGACACACACACACACACACACACACACACACACACACACACACACACACATATATATATATATATATATATAAAAACTGGAAATTTGCAATAGACCCATAGTCTTACTTATAATCACAGCTCTGCAGTGTAGTACAACTTATTATTTCACAGCAAGAAAAGACAACATTTCTCAAAGAGAAAGCACTTTACACTTAACAATTAACTACAGTTCCATCAACATCAGGCATTTCATCAAACTCAGTCAGTGATCGCTCCATCTTTTTCTATTGGTCCACCAAACAAATTCCCTGCAAAATCAATATGTTCCTAGTACAAATATTAAAACAATTCAGTCTCACTACTTGTAACATAGTCCTAAAACAGCACAATTAATATTACCTACTGTTATTTTAACCTAGACTCTGCTGCTGACCATTTCAGCCCTTATATCTCTTTTCTAAATAGCATATACACCCATCCCCACTTCACTCCCAACACATGAAGTAAGAGCCAACAAGCTGCCCAGGATTCATAAATAAATTAGAGCCATCACACATGTTCAAGATGAATCACCGAAACATTTTCACAAGAACAAATTCCCCTTCACAATCTTTATAAGGAACAAAATGTAGTCTGTGAGTCTCAACAACAAACAGTAAAACTCCTAGGTTTTTAACACAACTCCAAGCTTGTTCAGCAATCACAAATCAAGCAAGCCAATCCCATCCGACAAGGTACCCTTCCATCAGACATTGCACATTCTGTGCATTTGCCTGCACAAATAGATTATCAGTCCTCTATCTGAACTCCTTCTCTTACCTTCCAGATTTTACTAGACTAATCAAGAAACTGTTAAAAAAGCTTAAACCATCAGCTCCTTTCATGGAATATTTTACCACAGACTTACAATTAATTCTGTAGCCTACCACATCCTAATTCTATTTAATCAACATCTAAGTCTGAGCCTCTTATAGCCATATATTCTTGAAAAAATCTATAAATGAACCACTAGACAAAAGGGCACCTTCTATTCCCTAGTACTTTTGCTCCCCTTCATTAAACTCCTGGAAAAATGTGCTCACTTCTAAGTGACACAACAGCTTACCAAGTGCATTGTCCTCTGTCCACATCAAAATGGCTTCTGTCTAGGTTACAGCACTAAACATGCACTCCTTCAGTTCTGAAATCAAAAGCTAATACTAAGCAAGACTTTGTAGTCAGTGCTCTGTTCATGTAATTGTCCAAAGCATTCAATGCTCTAAACAATCCTCTTCTATTACAGTGGTGTTAGTTATTATTCAGGCTACATGACTGGCAGATCTCAGAACTGATGCTCCCTTTTCCTGTCTTCCAAACCAGTCAGAATTTCTCCAAGGTTCTGACCCTGGTCAATCATTTCAGCATCTTTGTGAATGGAATGAACTCTCAATGCATCATTGCTACACTAACTCAATATGCATACGATTCCACTATCTTCTAGATAGGTTTTGACATTAAACAAGTCATCAAATGCCTACAGCAAAGGTTAGCCAGTCTTTCTAACAAACTCATGTACTCCGTTCACCACATCACTGCAGAAAAAAAAACAGTGCTGTCTACCCAAAGTTACATTTCCCCCATTAAAGATGTGAACTATAAGTCTCCCTCAGGAACAATTTTCCTACTGAAGTCATTACTTTGTCTAACTGACTCAGTGCCACAACACAATTTGTCATATTTCATCTCAATGTCATATCTGCAGTCACTAAAGCCAAGCTGAAATGAGGACTGTGCTACCAAGCCAAATCACACAGCTGTTTCTACCCATCTCTGAACCTCCCTCTAAGATGTCATTTACTTATTCCCCCACTTACAACTGGTCAGCTCCTTTACATTACTTTTTTATCTTTCCACATTGTGACTTCTCTTCACTTATCTCCTACCTTAGTACTACATCTCATATCTTTCCTATGCTGTCCTTATTACAGGAGAATTCCTTACCAAAACTGAATGTGCATGTCAGTCATACCAGTATATGCTATTATTTAGTTGTAGGCATGTTACAATTTTCTATTTTTTATCTGTGTATGTACTTCTCACAAAAGCTATACCCATCTATATAAATGTTGTCAATGTTCATCAGTCTAAACTATTGTTAATGTAATAGTATTTGATTTATTCATGCTTACATCTCACAAAAGCTGTACTTACCTATCCTCGTTCATGTGCTCACCCAATAAACAAACGTATAAATAAACAGCCATCAGTCTTACAAATCTAACCTCTAGTTGATCAATAAAATGGCACCAGGCCTTCTACAGAGTAACTAGATTTCTAGTGGTCTCAAAGCCATAGCTCATTACTGTGTCCCTCTTAAACAAATTCACTGGCTAAACATTGATCTATGTCTTTGCATGAGCCATCTAATTATAGCCCACACATTTCCATACCAGTCAGAAAGATGTCTAACTATGAAGACCATTCTGAACTGATGCCTACTTTCCCACAACTTTCGTTCCTTAAATCAACATTTACCATTGCACCAAAGTCCAGGAACAGTTATGGTGGCTGTTCCTTCTCAGTTTCAACATTTGGAACATCCCCTTACAACTTTTATTCCTTAAATCAACATTTACTATTACACCAAAGTCCTGGAACAGGTATGGTGCCTGTTCCTTCTCAGTTTCAAACATCTGGAACATCCCCTTACAACTTGTATTCCTTAAATCAACATTTACTATTACACCAAAGTCCAGGAACAGGTATGGTGGCTGTTCCTTCTGAGTTTCAAACATCTGGAACATCCCCTTACAACTTTTATTCCTTAAATCAACATTTACTATTACACCAAAGTCCAGGAACTGGTATGGTGGCTGTTCCTTTTGAGTTTCAAACATCTGGAACATCCCCTTGCAACTTTTATTCCTTAAATCAACATTTACTATTACATCAAAGTCCAGGAACAGGTATGGTGGCTGTTCCTTCTCAGTTTCAAGCATCTGGAACATCCCCTTACAACTTTTATTCCTTAAATAAACATTTACTATTACAACAAAGTCCAGGAACAGGTATGGTGGCTGTTCCTTCTGAGTTTCAAACATCTGGAACATCCCCTTACTCAGTCAACAAACTCCACATTTACTTACATTCAGAAAAGCTCTGTACAACAAGTCTTGCAGTTGTGAAGTCCCCTACAGTAAAATGAAAATATGTCCCTGAAATTTCACTTGAGAGCTACTTCCTCATTTTCCCTATTTTAAATTTCTCTACAGACTCATTTCTTGCCATGTTGTTCCTCCAGGCTATTTACTGCCATGTAAATTTGTAAATGTTAGTTCTGTTTGGCTTATAGTCCCTTGTTCAGTTTTATTTTACTTTTATATTCAATTTGTTAACCAGAGCAGGGC
Organism: Protopterus annectens; assembly: GCF_019279795.1. NCBI lineage: Eukaryota > Metazoa > Chordata > Ceratodontiformes > Protopteridae > Protopterus > Protopterus annectens. Next base: position 35,256,188 of record NC_056733.1, on the reverse strand, counting down.
ACTGATCCCATTGGACCCATTTCAATCTCTCTATATTATATAGAAAGTGAATATCATAGTTGGCTTGAAGGAGCAAATGCAATCGATACATGACATTATATTCAGATTTGACTAAAAAATACAATATATACATGTATTAAATACAGAGTGGAAATCAGAGCTGGCAAACTGAAAGAACTACAATCAAAAATAGAGTCAGAGCAAGGTATGTAGATAGAAGAAAGGATTGAAGAGGTTAAGCTATATGACCAGAGAGACACCAATTGCATTTTCCTAGAGTCTTGAGATGTGCTTTTATTTGTTAATGGAAAATGGGGTAAGAGGAATCATCTTTAAGAAAAGAAAGGAGAGATTCCCACAGTTTGGGACCAAGGACTGAGAAAGGATGGTCTGTGCAGTGAATACTAGTTTGGGAGTGTTTAGAGGAAAGGAAATGACTGGTTAAGATGTTTAAGACTTTTACGTTGGTGAATTTCTGAATAGTCTTGAAGCCAGTTTAAGGAAGGTGTCATTCTTGATAAGTTTAAATAGCTGAGACGCAAGCAGGTTGTTTCACAGGTAGCTTTTTCAATTGTTTTCCAGTAGTGGTCATTTCTTTTGGAGAGAGTGATGAAAATGCAAATGACATTTGAGATGGAGTGAATGGTGGATGCATTTCTTTTAGAAGCTGCAGGAATTAGCAGGAAACAGTACTCCAGCTGATGCAGTAAGATATCTTTACCAATAATGTCTCTACAGGCTCTGAATAAAAAAAGGGGATGTCCTTTTAGCCAAGAGTAAGAGATAATTTATTTTTATGTGTGTGTGTAGTCCAGGTAGAGTTAGAAATTTAGGAAGGGGTCAAATGAAATCCTAGGTTTTTCAATGAAATGACATTTTCAATAAAGTATTTAGGAGGATTTTTAGAGATCTGAAGACAGACATCAGCTTTTGCCTAGTGCCAAAAAAGCATTGTTTTTGTTTTAGAGGAGTTTAGTAGTGATTGTATATCGCTGACCCATTGAATAAGGGTATGAAAAATCTAGATAGAAAAGGAGGTGGTGCCAGAATAGATCCTTGACAGATGCCTTACTGCAGAGAGACTGATGTAGAGGTTGATGAATTAAAATTAACTGAAAAGAAGTGGATACGCAGGTAATTTTTTAAACCAGGGCAATGTGTCATCACTAATACCTATTTTAGTGAGATGGTCTTAGATAATTGAATGATCAACAAGATCAAAGGCTCTGGTGAGATCAACAAAAGTTGCTCCAGCAATTAGGCCTTTGTGCTTTCCAAGAAAAATGTTGTAAATATTCAGTCTGTAAATTGATCAGTTGTAAACTAAATAAACTAAGCTAACTTGAAGATTACTCAAGATGGAGTATGAATATATATATGAATATAATAGCTCAAAGTGGCAGTTACATGTGTTATATTGCTCACACACTTTGTGGTGAGATCATAGTGCTTGTTAGTTATTTGTTGGTAACCCAGGGTTGATGCACCATCTAGAAAGAGGGAGGCAGATTATACTGCCTGTTAGTGATCTTTTTTTTTTCTCCAAGGCACAACACCGTCAGGGACAGAATAATATATAAGGTTGCATAGAGGCAACATCACCTACATAAGGGATGCAGAGGGGGACTAAAAGACAATATTCATATATTTGTCATTTGGTCATAAAGTGACAAGCTGAAGTACATGCACTGTGAGAATGTGTGTATTTGAATTGTCATTTATGAAATGCTATAGTGCAGACACTCTGTTGTGGTACAAGGTCAGAGTCAATAGTTTATAGGTTCATGGGTTTTCACTAAGCTTATGGTCAAAGGAGACAAACAAGAAGCTTAACCTCATCACCAACTCCTGGTAGGAGACTAACAGTGTCTTCCATTAAGTAGACTTTCTCCACATATCCCTGGTGAAAATTTATAATCATCCATCCATACAGCCATGCTGTTTTAAAGGTTGCTAGAGAAGTGCTCTGTTTGATAGGTAAATGGCAACCTATTCCAGAAATGGAGTATATGTTAGGTTAGATATCTGTCACTCTATCTGCTCATGTTGATGTGATAGTGTAGGTTTAGGTCCCCTGAATGGGGGTTTGCTGTACCACTTATTCTATTTAGGGGAAGAAGTTCAAAGAGTGCTGGGTAATTCATAGCATGGAAGGCTAAGCAGAGATTACACCTCCGGAGTTTAAGTTACACTGACTAGATGGGCAGAGCTTTTAATATATTAGAGTAACTAAGGATACTGAGACCTGAGATTTTTTGGATGAGGAAATGATAAGGTCTCTCAAGCTGTTTAACTTACTTACTCCAATGGAGCTCTGGAAGTTTGCAGTGTAACTTCCAACAGATGGAGCCTAAGCTTTTTGATAGAATCAAATTATGTGCTCGCATTTCAAACAAATATTTATACATCTGGAACTCTTCAGCGCAAATATTTTATAGTGGTAGTATTTTTTAGATTCTAGGTCTTAAACTGGATTTTATAAGTCACAACAAACATAGTAACTATTAAGTTTATAATATTTTGTAAATAAATTACAATATCTCTGCAACCACTGAAGTCATTCTCATTCTGTTAGCAGCGTGTTTTCATGCATCTAAGAGCTTTCACCTGAGGCTAAGAAGTTCTGTCTGTACAACTTGCTTGCTGAGGTATTTAGGAAAACATGACTTTTATTATAATATAAATAAATACTATATGAACAACAATTAATATCTCTTTACCTGCACTAAACAGAGGTCAAATATCAACACTGATGTGCTTGTCTTTGTGTAAGCTTTAAGATGAGATCTTTTAATACTGTGTATGTAGCATGTTTTTGAAATTATTAATGTAAATGTGAGCAAGCAATATTTGACTCCTGGAGGCATCAGTAGGATGTAACTGCAGAAACACCTACAGGCATCACCCAGCTGTAATGAGTTAAGGTACTAGGTGAAGTAAATGCCAAAGGGTGCATTATATTCAATGATGGCCCTAATAAAGGATGAATAAAGTGGGACTATAACTTCTTTGGAGTGACTGGAGATATCAGGAAGGATAAGCTGTGCAAAGTAGGTGGATTTTCTAACCATTATAGAGACATGGTAGTAAAAAGAAAGTCTTTTGTCAGCATATGTATGCAAAAGGTCCTGAGAAATGTGTCATATTGAAGTGTTGTTATCTATATGGCAAACAGTAGTGATGCTGGATTTTTTCAAACGACGCTGTGCTGCATTGCTTAGAGTTGAAGACATGACCATGATTAATATGCAAAGCATTTGTTTCTTCCAGCCTTTACAGGAGAATTTGAATATCAGAATGAGATATGCTAATAACCCCGTTTTCTGTCATCAGCAAACTTGGTTAGCCATAGTCCCTTGATATTGGGTTATATGTCACAGAGAGATATATACCAAACATGAGAAATCTGAAGGCAAAGCACTGTGGGACACTGCTGGTGAAAATTTTTTATCTAAAGAACCCCCCCCCCCCACTGTAACACCTTGGGTTCTGCCAAACAGCCAAGTACTAATGCAGCACCTTATGCATGGGTTAAGGTTGAGTTGGGATAGTTTGTCAATAATTCCAGTAAGGGAGTGGTAGTGTCAAAGGCCTTGGCAAAGTCTATATAAGCAGTGTGGACAGTATGCCCCTTATGCATGGCCGCCATAACCCTTCCAAAAAAGTCAACCAGGTTGAGAAGGCATAATCTGCCTTTTACAAAGCTGTGTTATGTATTTGGAAATATGAGGTCACCCGTATCTTAGTTTATTAGTTCAGCTATAATACATTCCAAAGCTTTGCAAATAATACTATTGAGTCTAATAGGCATGCAATTCCCTAAATCAGTATAGTGGCCTAGAGTATAGAGACTTCAAAGCTAATAATGTTAAGTCTGTGGGTACCAGGTGACATAGGTGCATGGGATTGGGTTGTTTGCCTCCCCAACTATTTCTAAAAATTATATCAATCAAGTTAATTTGTGATCAGCATGACTTTTGAGAAAGTAATTTTGAATGACTGCCATGGGGGTCGGGGTATCATGTCAACTGTTGCCACCTCTGTCGATTCAATGCCATGCTCCTACCTTCTTCAACACTCTTGCCTGACTGTTGCAGATCGTCTTTCACACAGTCCATCCACCTCTTTGCTGGATGTCCTCGCTTCCTCTCACCTTCTTCCTGTCTGTTCCAAATCTTCCTCACCAGATTGTCTTCTGCTTTTCTGCACATGTCCAAACCACAGTAATCTGTTATCTTTGATCTTTTCTGCAATTGGAGCTACTTTGGCTTCTGGTTCCCTGTTAAATTCTCCATTAGAGAATACAAGGTCCAGGATGGGACTTTCTCTAGTAACAAATGTCCGAGGCCAGCACCTTGTAAGGAAATAAGAATAATTCTGCTCTTAGATGTGGCAGGAGCAAAGGTGCTTCATGTAATACCTGGCATATTATATATCCCACAAAGAACACCCCATCTTTTGCAACATAATAAGGGCGCTCTAAGTACTGGATGCTGATTCCATTTCATCTCTCTCTGCTCCTCTTCTCTTACCCATGATTCCTTTTTTATAGTCTGTAGCTTTTGTGTTTTCTCTTATGTAGAAAATTAAGCTCTTTTTGCTGTTTTATCAGCAGTCCTCCTCAAAGATATGTATGCTATTATGTTTATATCCCAAATTCAGCTCCCTGTATATGATACTTCTGATACTCTAGTATTGTCAAGTCATTCTTCCAAGAAAGCAACAAGTCCATGTAATGTTTTGCTTAAGCTTTGATGATTGGTAATCAAATATTTCTATTTGACCATTGCCTTACCTCCCCTTTTTATTCATGACTGTATGTAGGTGCAGATGTCTTTTCCCGTATTTATTTATTTATTTTATGCATGCACATTTGTTTGTTTGTTTATCAGGATAGAACTCTAATCATAAAGTGCCATTTTCAGGGCCAGCCTAGGTACTACAACAATGCAAGACCAAAAAACAGTTAAGAGCAATGACTGTATGAATGTAATCTTAAGGTGATCGTACAAGAAAGGATAGATGGTATATACAGTTGCAACTGCAGCTGTATGCATATCCATATATCAGTGACTCTATAGTATGTGTTGGAGACAAATTGCTACAGATGTCTATCAGACTGAAGTCAGAATGCACTGGCTCAGATGTAGCCTCAGGCCATATTTCAGTAGTGTACAAGCTACTTCACAAAGACTTGGAAAGTTTTATTTAAAATCTAAAAGATGTTTCAGCACATAAACAGAATATAATCAAGTGTGCCAAAGCTTACTGAAACATGCAATATCCATGGACAATTAATTTGGATTTATAAAGAAGATAATACACTGGTATTTAATTAAGTCTGCAATAAAAAAAGTTTTATTTTCCTACTAGTTCCCACATAAACTGTACATTTTCTGGTTTTATAGTAATGGGAGAGTTTTATGAATTGCAGTGCCATTAATTAATCTTATGTTTCCTCATTATTATCACACTTACCAATGAAAATGACCCCACAGTAGTTACAGTAAGACAGTGGGACTACTGGAAGTCACTTTATTAAAATGGTAAGACAACATACTAAGAAGCACAGCAAATTCCTGTTGCAGTGATTGTCCTAGTTTATGAAATTTAATTGCATTAGTTTATTTAAGTTTACATTTGTAGGCTTAAATGACATCAGACTGTAATAAAGATGCCTGTGCTTTTACACTTTTCAGTTATATTTGGATAATATGGATATCACATTACTTCTAGGGACTGAAATTTTTTAACATGTCTTTGTTATAGAACTTTCTCTTATTACTTCTGACTTTCTAAAGTGAAACAATCAGAAAATTCTGCAGGAATAAAGGAAAACAATTTTGTTTTGAAGGCCTTACAAAGTTATAATAAGAAAGTAATTATGGAAAAGCATACAGATATTTTAACTTGCTCTTCTATGTTAATTCTGCAAATTTATATGGGGTTTGCATTATATTATACTGGTTACATCACTTTACTTTACAGTAGGGGCAATGTTGTTTGATACCCCAATCTCAAAGTTAATATATATTCTGCTGTCTCACTCACTATTTTCACTTATAGAGATTGCTGTTACTGTCTCCAAACTTTCAATAGATGCCCATATCATATATATTATAGTGTGCAATATATGGGCATAGAACACATCGGTTAGCCAGTCAGAATCCACTGTTTTGCTTCTTAACAGGGATATTTTTCTATAACATCTTTCTTCTACTCATTCCTGTGAGTTTGCCTTTTGGATTCCATAGCCATCCTGATGAAGTTTTAGACGAAAAGCATAGCCTAACTTCCCTCTTTATTATTAGATGGTAGGTGTAACACGTATTATCCTTTTGGGGTAATTTGCATATTTCCCATATTGCATCAGTCACAACTGTTTTTATGTACTACTTTCTAGCTTTACAAACATTTTTATGTTTGTTAGCTTTTTTTCCAAGTTGTTATTCTGTGTGTACTTTGCACTCACTGTTTTAGCTTGTCAGTTGGAATTTTCTATAGTCTCCCTAATGCTTATAGTTATCAGGTAAGTAGACAACCATGTATTCACAATAGTCATATATTCCTCCTATGTTGTACTGAAGATATCTCTGAAGATAGTAATTTGTATATCTGGAACGGTGCTTTGATAGCTAGAATAAATGTGATGGACTTCCTATGAGATTCTGACTGTGTCTTTCTTGTCTTCGTCTTTGTGTGTTCAATTCATTTTTTGGGCAGAATCTGTGTTTTCCGACCAAGGGTTGGCGTGGGCAATTCTGAGAGTTCATTCTACAGCTGAGTAGGGTGGGTTTTTTCTGAGTTTGCTGTTTGGAAACAGTAATCCACGTCTAATAAGCGCACTCTCTGGTGCACCACATTTCAAAAGCTCTGTTACACTGCGGTACCACCACAGCACTGCTTCCAAAGGGGTATTATTACTAGTGGTATAACATCTTTCTTGGAAAGCTGAATGCAGCAACCCTGATAAATGTTACACAGAATACCAACCTTGCAAAAAAGTGCCATACACAGTGGAATATTATAAACAAAATACAGTCCACATCTTAAAATTATTCACAAAAATGGCCATGATTTCCAAATGTAGTCAATACAATTGCTACTGCAAGTGATGTTAAACTTCAGTCTATATCCACTATCATTCAGAGTTCAGACAAATTAGACTCTGCAGATGTTTCATAACATTCATTTTAACAGCTTTAAACTCTAAACATTTCCTTACTTTAATTTGAATGCTATTTCCTTTTAGAAATGAAAAGAGAAGGTAATCTAGCCATGCAGTTGCTATGCAGCAGACAACCACACATACTCAGAGATTGTAAGGTAGCTATTATATTATATTATATTATATTATATTATATTATATTATATTATATTATATTATATTATATTATAATATATTATCCCTGTTTTAAATGTTATGATTCTAGAAGGAGTTATCATTCATCAAGCCACTCCACCTGGCTTTATCATATTTTGTTTCCATAGTATAAATCCATTAACTACATGTAGTTGTTTATTTAATTCCTGCACTCTACTTTCTTCTCTGGAAGTAATACAATTTTTTATACTGTGATAACAGGACTTAAAGATCATAAAAGCAACTGACATCCAACTGTGTGAACATTTAAGCGCAATTTAACCAAAAATGTGGCAATTAAAAATCATTTCAAAAATAAAATATTTATTTACATTTATTTGAGGAGATTTGCTCCCTGCACCCCCAAACTGGGGAGTCTATGCCCCACCCCCTGTTATCAAGACTGTTGAACCTTGGAATAAGGGGAATTCTGTGAAACATCACAGTCTGAGAATCAGTATAATACAAAACAGAATCGCACTTATTGTTTATACATTTCAGTCTCATTTATAGTGTACCTTCTGCCTGCTCCCTCACAGTATATTTCACTGCTGACTTAGCTATCCCTCGAAAAATTATATGACTTGCAGTACTAACTTTCATTCCAGCTGAGTGAAATGGGGTCTAGTACAAGAATCTAGCAACATACATGCTTTATTTAGTAATTTAATCTTTCCAGTGACATCCATTCTTTAATTTTAATATAAATGAAAACATATTTGTATTGATATTTAAATGCAATAAGCTGAGTGAGTTACAGCATTTATGATCAGGGCTAGATGCATAAGGTTGCACATGGTGTTGGTCTATTCATCACATCTGAGCAAGTTTAAATTGCCTTTGGGTGTCTGCACTACTCCCAGTGTTCCTCATGCAGTGGGTGGCCATCTGGCACTCTCATGTGGCTCTCAGTCCTCATGTACAGTATCCCACTCTTTGATAAACAACAATGCTTATGTTTTTCATTTCATGTCTTGGTGCTAAGACAGTGTAATATTTTGGTTAATGAATGTTACTTTAGTTAGGAAAACCAAGGAACGTCAGACACTAATTTTCTTCATTTAAGAATTTCAAAGAAAATATTTGTTCCCAGTGTGTTCAGACTCTGGCAGATTAATTACTCTAGCATTAGAGGTGATGGACAGTGCAGATATGGCTAGTTAGATGTGCGGAATAAAATAAACAAAACACTTTATTTAAAATAGAATGAAGATATCAAACAGGTATTGTTCTTATAATACTGTGAATTGGATGCCCTCAAGTCAATCATTATTAAAGTAAAATAGTCAAATGGGCAGCCAAATGATAAAGGCAGGAAGTGCAACTGGACATCTATGTTACGTATAGCACTGGAGTATAAATACATTCCCTGTCAGAATTTCTTAGGATGCGATTAAAGGCAGTAAGCACTAAGTAATGTAGTTACTGCTAAAGATCTGCATATGTGTCTAGTCATTAAAAAATATTAGTCTGTGTTCTTTTCCAAGGTAATCAGCTGTTCCTAGAAAGGTTTCATGTAAGTCAAAGAAATAAAGTTCCCTTTAACTGTAGGTGTTTTTTTTTTTTTTGGTACACTGATGTACAGAAACATTTTTGGCTAATCAAGCAGAGAATACCATTACAAAGAACAATTGGCTTTTAGTGTGCTTTGGCCAACAAATGACTTAATAAAAAGCAATATGCTGATACTGCTACTGCTACATCCACAAATTAATATGCAGTGGACTCACATGGCTAATGCAAACACTATGGGCTGGATTCACGAAGGCTTGTGTTAAATGAAAAACACTGTAATAAAAAGATCAATACACAGGAGGTTCAGGTTCAGGTTCTTTACTAGTGTACACCAGGAGGCAAAAGACGTATAAGTACAGAATTTTGTCTGAATGAAACAGGGATAACACAACTTTTATAGTATTTCTCTCTAGTATTAACCCACCAGGCTGACGTAGTCAGTCACAAGGGGTTTTACATCACTTTAGCTTACAATATTCTATTCATCTAAAATGCTACTACATTTTGCTTAAAAAGTTTTTCTGGTAAACAACGTGGCCTTGCTAGCCACCTGGTTAGTTATAATACCCTTTTACAAAAGTTGCCACTCAAGGTTCTGAGCTAATTCGAACATAACAGCAGATACAGTTCTCAATACATTTCTTTTGTTACAAGTTATCACTTCTTCCTTACAGCTGGTGCGTTATCTAGCAACATATACCAGGTCGATTGCTCAAGCAGGAAAGAGCAGAAGATTCTCATTATTTCACACATTTAATTTCCTGACCCAGCAGATAATCACTTGTGAGAAGCATAAACATCAATTCTTGCTGAGCTAGCAGCCGCTGGGGTCAGAGGCCAACTTGCAAAAAAGGCACACTGCAGTTTCCAAAAGCTTCTTGCAGTTTCATATGAATTCATTTTTCTTGTTATAACATTAATAGAATAAAATGCATTATATCTTTCTTATTTCTTAATAAGCACTAAACATATACATTAATACATATTTTTCTAACATTTTCCCCCTGTTAATACTTTTTATTCTATTCTCAGAAGTGAAAACAGTCTTATTTCTTCTCCTAACCTCTTCCACTTAGGATTTGCAGTTAAGAGAGTCATTCAGTTTACACTTCAAGGAGAATTTCATTTGGAACCAATTCCTCAAGTTCAAAGTCTTGATACAAGGTTTCAGAGACAGACATATCTATAAAATCTTTAATTAATCTTTTCATGCAGGGGATTCCACAACAAACACATGCTCCTAATAGGAGTAAACCCACACAAATGGCAATCAGAATATTCATTAGGATGGAACCCCACCCCCCCAAACAGATTCTGGAAAAAATCTATCAGAGGGTTTGGGCCTGGTTTGGTCAAGGCCGACACCTGCTGAATCACCTCCAAATGGTTATTAATTTCATGCTTATTATCTGGAATATATGCACAGCATTCTTCTTTGATAAGCGCACATGTACCACCTCTCGCCGCTAGGGTGAAGTCAAGAGCCATCCGATTTTGCAACACAACAGTTCTCATGGCATTCAGTTCATCAGTCACTAATTCAAGAGCAGAAAAAGTTGCATTACTCATTACTTCGAGAAGTTTCGACAGTTTTCTGAGCTCCCAAATCAATTTGACTGCACCATACGCTGGGAGTATACCTGCCCAAGATATAACACTGTCACTCAAGTCCATATGAGTCAATTTGTCTTTGTCCTTCACGGAATTATGGTCTTTCCAACCTGCTTCAACTTGCCCTACTGGAGTCACAGGTTTCTCGATTGGATCTTTGGTTTTCTTGGAAACATCTCTCACGTTCCGTATTTTACCCAGAGGTAATTCCGCAGTGTGTCGTATGGCCAGAACCAGGTAGCCCAAAAAACAACTGCCAGACCAATTCTCAGGTAGCCATTTGTATGCCTTTTTCCCACACACAAAATAACAGTTTTCAACTTTAGTGCTAATACGCACTAGCCCTGCATGAAACATTTTCTTATCTATGATTGACAATTGTTTAATCAAAACAGGATTTCTTTGTACTTCATTCAATGTCATTTTCATTGAGTTCAAATATGAATCATAGTTAGTATTGCAAACGGTACCCCCAGTTTTAGTCTTAATATAACATTTATAATATATTGTAATGTTACAGTTACTCCAACCCACCTGGAGAGTATCATTTTTGAAAAAACACACAATCCCCTTTTGTGTAACAGGTAAATACAATACTATTTTATCCTGTGGTCTCACAGTTCCTGTGTCAAAAAGTAAATTTTCCCAAGTCTCATTGATCCCTAAAGGAACAGTGGACATTAGTAGTCCTCCATATGCTGTTGGTATAGCTGTACAAACCCAGCAGTTTGAAATGTTCATAGTCTCAGCATATACACGTTTAATTGCTAGGTATGTGTTAAAGTTTGGATGCCAGTCTATGGATGTTTCATCACGTTTATCCAGTTTTACTTGTGTGGTTGAGAAATGAAAAAACCACAACAAAAGGAAAATTGTCAAAAGTACAGTCAACAAGTGTACGCTCAATAATATGATTATGCAACATTTTTGAGGTTGGTCTGAATTTCTATCTTTGGCCATTTTGTTCTTGTTGCATAATAGTTACAATGTTTTTATCAAGTTGAAAGTTCTTTACCGGTTTACAATGCGTTAAATGAATCCAAGAAGTCCTCTCGGCTATTCTGACCACAGTAGGCATGGCCAACAGCACCTTGTATGGTCCTTCCCACTTCAGGCTTGCCCAATTCTTCCTCTTTGTGACCTTCACCCAGATCCAGGACCCCGGGGCTAGAATCGCTTCCAATGGTCTGGTCTGTTCTTTATCTGAAAAAGAGTTAAACTGCAAAAGAGATTTATTTGTTAACAGTTTCCTCATATAACTAGCTAGCGAACTATCAGCCTTCTGGTCTGCAGGCATGAGAGCTTTCCACTGAGGTACATAATATGCCCTCCCAAACACCATTTCAAAAGGAGTCAAACCCTTTGCATTTGGAACCGTTCGCATACTCAGCAGTGCCAGAGGCAGACAGTGCAACCAGTTCTTTTGAGTTTCATTGACTAAGTTCCTAAGTTTGTTCTTGAGGACTCCATTGTGCCTCTCCACCAGTCCTGCAGACTGAGGGTGATAAGCACAATGGTTCTTAAGGGAAATCCCAAAGAAGCGTCCGAATTGCTGTATGGTCTGATTCACAAAATGTGTACCATTGTCACTATAGATCCTTTCCGGTATACCAAATCTAGGAATAATCTCTTTTATAAGGGCTTTCGTCACTGTTGTTGCATCCGGATTCTTGGTTGGAAAGGCTTCCACCCATCTAGAAAACATATCTACAATGACAAGGCAGTACTTTTTGTTATCACATTTGTTCAATTCTATAAAATCCATACAAATAGTATGAAATGGATATGGCGGTGTAGGAAAACTTCCTTGTTTAGGTTTTAATGCCCCTTGTGCATGATGTTTATTACAAATATGACATGCCGCACAAAGTTTTTTGTGTAATTCGTGAATCCATATGTTTGGAATATTCGGTTTACTAACTGTACCATCCCCCCTGTTGAGACATGGCACTGCCCATGGCTCAACAAAGCTGCATATCTAAACAAATTAGACGGCAAAATTGTTTTTTTGTCTTTGGAGATGTACAGCCCGTTTTCAAGGATTGCTCCTCGTCTTTCCCATTTTTGTTTTTCTGCTTTTGTGGTAAGCGTCTGCATCGTTTTTAACATTTCTAAATCTAAAATTTCAGAGGGTTGTAATTCCTCGTCTAAAAGTAAAGTTTCTGAGTCTGAAGCTGCTTGTTTTGTAGCTGCATCAGCTCTTGCATTTCCTTTTGAAATTCTGTCCTGCTGTTTCGTATGAGCTACGCATTTGCAAATAGCTACTTTAGTAGGTAATTGAATAGATTCTAACAATTCTAAAATAAAGTGCACATGATTAATTGGTTTACCACTAGATGTTATCATCCCTCTATTTTTCCACTGCTGTGCAAAAACATGTGCAGTAGAAAAAGCATACTGACTGTCAGTGTATATGTTTACACATTTGTGTTTTGCTAAAGTACAGGCTTGTGTTAAGGCAATCAATTCTGCTGCTTGTGCAGACAAGTTATGTGGTAAGGATTGGGCTTTTAAGGTTTCAGTGTCTGTGACTATTGCATACCCCACTAGGTTTTTTCCTGTAGGGCCCCTTCTGCATGAGCCGTCCACGTCATATGTCACCTCGGCCTTATCCAAGGGAATATCCGTGAGATCTTGTCTGGGTAATGTTTTCTGCTCAATTTCCTGCAGGCAACTGTGTGGTGTGCCATCCGCAGGAGTTGGGAGCAAAGTTGATGGATTTAATGTTGTGCATCGTTCAATTGTCATATGAGGTTGGCTCAACAGTATAGTCATACAGGAAAGGTGTCTAGCAGGAGAAAGATATGCTACCTTTTCTTGCAGTAAAATTATCACAACTGCATGAGACACTCTCAATGTGAGAGAGTGGAATAACACCAATGAGGCTGAAGCCTGTACTGCCATTGCAGCTGCAACTACTGCTTGTACACAGTGGGGCAAGGATCGTGCCACTGAGTCTAACTGTGATGAATAGTAAGCTATGGGGCGTAGTTTATCCCCATGTTGTTGTGTCAATACTGATGTCATATATCCCTGCTTACAGTCTACAGTTTGAAAGAAACATTTATGATAGTTTGGTAGTCCTAGGACTAATGAAGAAGCTATTAATTGCTTCAACCTGCAGAAAGCCATTTCTGCTTCAGGTGTCCATTGTAATAAATCTTGTGCTGCCATCGTTTTTTTGTCGGTCAGTGGAGCAGATTCCAAAGCATAGTTTGGTATCCAACTCCGGCATATGTTAGTTGTTCCCAGGAAGGACATCATTTCCTTCTTGGTCGCTGGTTTGGGTGCTTGTAAAATCGCTGTCTTTCTTTCCTCATCTAATATTCTACCTTCTTTGGATATTACATATCCTAGGTATCTAACCTGTTTTCTCCAAAGCTGTAGTTTGCTTTTGTTTACTTTGTGTCCCTGTGTTGCTAAGAATTGTAACAGTGCTATGGTATCCTCCCTGCATTGCTGCTGGGTGGGGGCTGCTAGCAAGATGTCGTCTACATAAAGTAGAATTTGACTACCCCCCGGTGGGGTGAATCCCGCCAAATTACTAGCCATTTCTTGTGCAAATATTGTTGGACTCTCACAATATCCCTGTGGTAGTCGAGTATAGGTATACCACTTTTTCTGAAATGTAAAGGCAAACCAATATTGGCTATCAGGATGTATAGGTATTGAAAAAAAAGCATTGCTGATATCTACCACAGAGAAATATTTCTGGTGAGGTTTCAAATCATTTAACAAAGTGTGTGGATCTGGCACCATAGGTGCTCTAGGTATTACTGCATTATTTACAGCTTGTAAGTCCTGAACCATACACCATTCCCCATTTGCCTTTTTAACAGGAAATAGGGGTGTATTACATGGTGAATCAGGAGATTCTACCAGTACTCCTTCCTTAAGTAATGCTGCTATTATAGGTTTGATTCCTATTTCTGCATCCTTTCTTAAAGGATATTGTCTCTTCTGTGGTCTGAATGCTGACTTTGGCGTAATAATAACTGGTCCTGCTTTTCGAATAAGTCCTACATCTGACTTGACGGTTGACCAAAGAATGTCTGGTATGTCACATAAGGCTTTTTCTTCTTCTTCTAATAAAAATGCCAATCAGCTGTCCTCGCTAGACTGCAAGTGTACAGCTGGATGTGCCTGTGTTAACCAATTCAGTCTCTGTTTCTGTATTCCCTGTTCTGATAATTCTAATTCAGTTTGCTTTTCCCATCTTGTTACCTTTTCTCCTAGGTCTGCCCATTTTGCATTTTTGTTCTTAGTTAAACTGACATGTGGTAATCGATTAGATTTGTATAGTGCAAGGAATTCTTGAGGTAATGAACAGCTAACAACACTGTTTTCCTCAGTATCCCAGTACAGATTACGTAACACTAATCTGTTTGCACGATTTCTGAACAATTCTTGCTCATATTCCTTATCAGGTCCTGGTGTGCTACAGTAATACAGAGTACAATGTAACAAATGCTGTCTGTCAGTGTCAAGGGAGGGGGATTTACTGATGGCTATGTTCATCAGTTCCTCGGTCACTGCCCCTGGACCAAGTCGTAACTAAGTCCTGGCTGTACCAGTAAAAAGTTTCACCCTCCGGTCGCACCAAAAAAGTATCCATTTGTCGCTGTGCTCCATACCCTGCATAGTCGGAACTACTGCTATGCCAAATATCTGCATAAGGTCCCTACCTAATAGGTTCACTGGACATTTTGCAGAAACAACAATTTTACTCCTTTGAGTCATCCCTGAAACAGGGTTAGTTATTGCTATATCATGGGAAAGTGGTTCCCGGTATAGCTGTCCATTTGCAGCTTTCACTAATATATAATCAGGTGATTCTGAATGTTCTGGTAACTTGGAGGGGTGTATCAGAGTCCGTGATGCTCCTGAATCACACAGGAATTTAACTTCCTTCCCCTCCACCAGAAGTGTAACTTCCGGTTTTGTGTCTGCTAGATAGAGCTCTAGGCTCAATAATGCTAAATCTAAAATCTCATTTTCTTCATCTTCCATGTCTACTTGCACTTCCTCTACTCCTTCTATCACATTTACATTTGTCCTCTCTTTATTGTCTTTTCCGATGATTTCTGACTCTCGTATGGTGTATCTTCACCATCATATAGTCAGTCCTCATCTCCCTTATCCTCTGTGGTTACCTTCTTATTTTGTTTGCAATCCCTAGCTAGATGTCCTTTCTTCCCGCACTTAAAGCATTCACCTCTTTTTCCTTTCTTCAAAGTCCTCTGACCATTTGTCAGACTGTTTATTTCCTGTGCATTTTTCTTACCCTTTTACCAGACTGTAATACATAAACTTCAGCTCCGTCTTCAGCAGTGAAGACTTGCGCTTTTTCTTTTGCTATTAAAATGTCTTTCAGCATGTCTAGCATATTCAAGTAAGGCTTGTAACCTACTTGTTCGATGATCTATCATATGCTTCGTAATGAAGCTACTAATAGGTGCAATGCAACCTTTTAAAAATGCATTTTTCAATTGTTGTTCATACGGGGAATCATTCGTTTGATTTCCGGGAACTGTCATGCCACTATGATTGTTAAAGCACTCTAATAATCTGGCATAGTACCCATCTACTGTTTCATTTTCTTGCTGTATGCATTGATTAATACAAGTCCAGTCTGCTCTAGGTTTCCATTTCTCAGAGATTCGGTCTGTAAGGCCTTTTACTCTATGCATTACGAGGATTCCAGGTGCCACTAATTATGTGCCAATCTGGACCTACAATTTGTCTAACTACTTTTTCTACTTCTTCCCCATTTAAGTGGTAACTTAACCTCATGTCTTGTAAATCTTCTAGGAATTCTGTAAAATTAACTTTTGGATGGGGAATTCCCTCAGTAGCCTTCCAGATATCCTCCGGTGTCCACGGCCTATATACCAAGAGGGTTGGGTCCTGTCCAACCTGTCCTGCCTGAGGATTTGGTACCTCTATAAGTGGACATATTTCTTCCTCACTCTCAGCTTGTAAATTTCTCTCCATTTGATACGATTCTATGTCCCCCTGTGTTTTACGTGTTCCGGACCCAGTTTCAATGGGATCTCTAACAAACGATTTCAGTTTCACTGAGACATCAGGATACCGTGGAGGTGGACCAGCTTGTCCACCTGCTTCATATACTGAAAAAGGGAGTGGTGGGGGCGGAGGAGCCATTGCTACTACTATATTATTATCTTCTTTGTCTAAAAACAATGCCTTTGAATTATTACTCTTTTGTTCCCTACGGTTTGCTTCCTCAATCTACCTGTGTGCCTGAGGAATGCCTAATTGCCGTTGTTTTTTTGCCTGACCTTTCGTATCACTTTTAAGCTGTTTAAGAAGTTTAACAAGCGAAGATTTGTCTAATTTTCCATCAAATTCATATTTGTTAACCCATTTCGCATAATATCTAACATTATCTGCACGTTGTAGTTGCACATATTTTGCGTCTTCAGTTAGGGGCGGATCTCGCAATGTTTTAGTGCACTGATTTCCCATGTCAATAAATGTTATGTAACCCTTTTACCACGTGGTACCACAACTTCAGTTCCTTTCACAGTTTATCTAGAATAACTGCCTACCTTATTCTGTTACCCTGATCTATGACCAAATAAACAGTAATTTTTCTTGTCCCTGATCTGTATGACAAATCTGACAAAAAAAACAATATTTACTGTAACCTAGTCCCTGATCTAAAACAGAAAAAAAGGCAAAAAGTCTCCCTACCTGAGCCTCCGTTATTGACCAGTCACAGTTCGAAGTGGAAATCTGCTCTTCAGCCACAGATCAGAAAGTGGCCAGCCTCTTTAAACGACAATTCAGTCGGAGGTCTTTTCACTCAAGAAGAACCATTTCGGTATCTTCTCCTGCATGCAGTCTTCGACCACCGCTACGCTCTGATCCGCAGCATCTGAGGGACTCCGGTACACAAGGACCAATCTGTTAAATGAAAAACACTGTAATAAAAAGATCAATACACAGGAGGTTCAGGTTCAGGTTCTTTACTAGTGTACACCAGGAGGCAAAAAACGTACAAGTACAGAATTTTGTCTGAATGAAACAGGAAGAACACAACTTTTATAATATTTCTCACTAGTATTAACCCACCAGGCTGACGTAGTCAGTCACAAGGAGTTTTACATCACTTTAGCTTACAATATTCTATTCATCTAAAATGCTGATACTACATTTTGCTTAAAAAGTTTTTCTGGTAAACAACGTGGCCTTGCTAGCCACCTGGTTAGTTATAATACCCTTTTACAAAAGTTGCCACTCAAGGTTCTGAGCTAATTCGAACATAACAGCAGATACAGTTCTCAATACATTTCTTTTGTTACAAGTTATCACTTCTTCCTTGCAGCTGGTGCGTTATCTAGCAACATATACAAGGTCGATTGCTCAAGCAGGAAACAGCAGAAGATTCTCATTATTTCACACATTTAATTTCCTGACCCAGCAGATAATCACTTGTGAGAAGCATAAACATCAATTCTTGCTGAGCTAGCAGCTGCTGGGGTCAGAGGCCAACTTGCAAAAAAGGCACACTGCAGTTTCCAAAAGCTTCTTGCAGTTTCATATGAATTCATTTTTCTTGTTATAACATTAATAGAATAAAATGCATTATATCTTTCTTATTTCTTAATAAGCACTAAACATATACATTAATACATATTTTTCTAACATTTTCCCCCTGTTAATACTTTTTATTCTATTCTCAGAAGTGAAAACAGTCTTATTTCTTCTCCTAACCTCTTCCACTTAGGATTTGCAGTTAAGAGAGTCATTCAGTTTAGACTTCAAGGAGAATTTCATTTGGAACCAATTCCTCAAGTTCAAAGTCTTGATACAAGGTTTCAGAGACAGACATATCTATAAAATCTTTAATTAATCTTTTCATGCAGGGGATTCCACAACAAACACATGCTCCTAATAGGAGTAAACCCACACAAATGCACTAAACATTTACATTAATACATATTTTTCTAACAGCTTGCATGGAGTCCAAGAGTAGAGTAAGACTCCAGACAGCCAATATGTCTGCCGAACGATCCAGGAACAGCCGGCAGTGGTGTGCATGAGAGCTCCTAAAACTACCCTTGCACGGACAGTGTTATGTTATGCAAATTACCTCATTTGCTGCTAAAAGCTATGCAAATGAGGTACATTTGTGAACCAGGAAACACTAACCTGTCCGAGTAAGAGTAGTGTTATTTGCAGAAATATACTCCGTTGGTAACGGAGTACCGTTCTGCAAATAGCAAAATGGAGCTATGACAGCTCCAAATAAAGGATGCATCCAGTTGAGGAAGCATGCCAATGGCCAAATATAAGGCCATTGGCATTTTTATCTGCTGCAAAATAAAAAAAAATAAATTTTTTTCCCCGATCTCTGATGTTTAAGCGCAGCACCGCACAAACATGCGGTGCTCTAAAAACCAGAAAAAAATAAATAAAAGCCAAAAATAGGCATTTTATTAAAAATATTCATCTGCCATGCAGGTGAATGGCAGGCTGAAGACAACATGTCTACTGAGTAGTGGTTGCTAAGGGGGGAAGCTCAAGTCTGAGAGATGTAACCAAGCATTAGTAGGCAATCCTATGCAAATGAGGATAAGGATAGTGAATCCCAATTTTCCCTGCCATGTGAACCATGTCCCTAGAGTGAAAGAGTAGGATTAGGGGAGTAACAGAGTAGAAAATAGGTGACATCATGAGGGGGTATGTATCAAAGAGTGTAAGCTAATTGGAGCAGAGTGGCATGTGTTTGCTGTAAGTTACTCAGGACTGGAAGAGGCATGTCTACAATTGTCTTAACTGAAACCCAGAAACCGAAGGTGTACACCGTGGATATCACCAAAGTTTCTTGCAAAGATGCTTACACTGTGTGCGCGCATGTGCGCGCCTGTAAACCCGTCTAAGCCTGTGTGCGCATATGTGCACCCGTGTAAGCCTGTGTAAGGCTGTCTAAGCCTGTGTGCACGCATGTGCACCCGCCTAAGCCTGTGTAAGCCTGTATAAGCCTGTGTGCGTGCATGTGAACTCATGTGCGCATGTTTGCACTTGTTTGTGCACCATTGCCCCTGTGGAAACAGAAAGGGAAAAGGAAGGAAAAGAAGTAGTAGGAAGTTAACGAAGGAGAACTAGCAGACCTGCCAGGTGAAATCAATCAGAATCAGCCAATTACACAGGCAGTACTCTAGCCCAGCCCAGCCCAGCACTTAAAACTCTGCAAACAACATTCCCCCATGTTTTTCTCAGAAACACTGCAACACTGCAGTCTACAAAGAGAAGTGAAAACTTAAAAAGCATAACTGAGACAAAAAAATGTTAGCGGCTGCCATTGCTATTATAAGGCAACATGTGCAAGATGCTGAGAGTGGTGCCATTGCAAATGCTGCTGAGCAACCCACAGTGAGGAGACAGAGAAGAGTGTACAGACCCAGGGTAACCTACCAGGGGCTACATGAGCTGGAGATAGTGGAACGCTATAGAGTTACAGAGACCTCCTGCAGCAAATTGTTGAGCAGTGCAGGCCACTCCTCACACACAGAACCAACAGAGGGGAACCCATCCCAGTGGAAACCAAGGTATGTGTTGGCCTAAGAATACTAGCAACAGGTACCTTCCAGAGACCAACTGGTGATATGATGGGGATTTCACAGGCATCAGCATCCAGGGTACTGCACCAGTTCCTGAATGCCATGTCAGCACATGTCGGTGATCATGTATATTTCCCCAATTCCCGTGAGGTATTGGCCAGCAATATGCACCTCTTCCAGCAAATAGCGGAATACCCTGAGGTAGTGGGTGCAATTGACTGCATGCACATACACATCAAAGCACCAGCCGGTGAGTGGGATAGGGCCTACATCAACCCCAAGGGCTTCCACGCCATCAACTGCCAGGTCATGTGCGATGCCCAGGACATAATACTGAATGTGTGTGCTGGCTGCCCTGGAAGCTACCACAATTCCCATATCTGGCATCTGACACAGCTGTACCAGACATTTGCCAGTGGGGACATCCCTGACGGTCACCTAGTGGGGGATGCTGGATACGCACTGGAGCCATGGCTGATGACACTCATCAGAAATGCACACACACCTAAACAAGAACTCCATAATGAGGCACACGCACAAACACGAAATGTAATCGAGGTTGTGTTTGGGATGCTCAAATCACGGTTCTGGTGCCTGGGCACATCTGGTGGTGCCTTGCAGTACTCACCAACTACATGTAACCAAATTGTCATGGTATGTGCCATGCTACACAATATGATCCTGTGAAAACAGCTGCAGCAGAAACAGCATGGGCAGGGCCAAACAGCCCACCACCATTGCCAAGGCCTGCACAGGCACAGCATGACTCGGAGGAGGAACAACCTGAGCCTGCCCCAGTAGGCAGAAGGAGGCATGCCCAGTATGCCTTGGCCTTGGCAAAGAGGCAACGCATTGCACATACACTGGCTCAGTAGGAACCCTGGAAATTATATCTCTCTCTGACTCGCACATAAAATAAAAGGGATGCCTAACTTGACACTACCTGCTTCCAAACATGTATAGTGAGTGTAGTATGTGCATCCGACATAGGCAGCCCTGCAGCACCACCTGAGGCATGATTGCCATGTTTTAAGCAATATAAAGCAATGCTAAGCAGCTTTTACCAATATTTAGTATATGTCAACAAAATTGCCCGTGCTAACTAGCGCAACATCAGGCAACATTGAGCAATGTTGGACAAGGTCGGGCAAAGTTGAGCAAAGTCAGGTAAACATGCTCATATTAGCTTTACTGTCCCTTAAGCAGTCTGGTCTGCCCAGCATGAAAATAAAAAGCAGTGACAGGGCTTGAACCCAGGATACTGTGCACTATAGTCACAGTACTGAACCACTAAGCCATGATAGTATTTTGGTGGCACAGACACAGCAGGACAATTGTACACTAATGCAAACACAAAGAAATGCTGTAACATGGCCCTAAAGAGGAATATGGGTAACCTCCCCCACAGGCCTATGCAGACAGAAAACATCAGGCCAGGGGGTGTGATGTGGGTTATGTAGGCTATGAAGTCGCAATCTAATATACGTGACATTGGATGCTAAGATATGTAGTACAGTAGTATGCCTCAAGCCAGTACGATAGGCAACAGTACAGACTGAAATGGTGTACTGTACATAGCAGTGCAGGCATAGCAAATGTGTATAAGTGTCAGGTGAACCCCTCATCCTATGTACACCCACAGTAATAATCAGGTGTGCCCCCGGGTAGAAATGTACAAAGAATAGCCGTCTCCCCTGTATGTAGAAATGTTGATAAGTCTATGCAAAGTGTCTCATGGAAACTCTGCAGGCACAACATGATCCCTGTTGATCTATGACACAAAGGTGAGCCCTGCTGTAAAAATACAACTTGATTTTCCATACACATATAGTATAAATGTCTATACCGGGCGTGCTCACACACTCCAACAAATGTAGTGGATTTCATTCAGCATTACACTGAAAGGTCATACTGGGCATGCTCACACACAAATAAACGAAGTAAATGTCAGGCAACAACATACTGAAAGGTCATACTGGGCATGCTCACACATTTAAACGAAGCAAATGTTAGGCAACAACATACTGAAAGGTCATACTGGGCATGCTCACACACAAATAAACGAAGCAAATGTCAGGCAACAACATACTGAAAGGTCATACTGGGCATGCTCACACACTTATGCTAAATACGGAGGTGATAATAAGGGATCTATGGACAAATGTGGATAGTCATCTCTACTTCCAGAAACACATTCACAAAGTTGTCAGAAAATCATGCTATGTGTTCACACAAACTGCCAAGGTCAAAGGAGGTTCCCACTACTCATCAGTCATCAGACCCATCAGACAGTACCACAACACACCTGCGATGAATCTGACTAGGCACGTTCAGCAGCCAGAAAGACCAATGAAGTACCCTAACAAGAGGATTACTGGCCTCAAACAGTTGCCCCATGCAACAAGACTGAATGTAACCCAATCTGTACTCTGTTGCATAATGTCTACTCAGGAGATCTCTGCCCAACAGACAAGTCCATGTCATGGCTACACTCAGATCTGTTCTGAGTTACAGCTCAGTGGCACTAAATATACAGACCCAACTGATATTGCCAGCATCCTGGCAGATAGGATCAGTGTTAACTTTACCCCCCTCTCACCCATGAAAGAGCACATCTCTATAATGGAAGGCTGCAAAGTTGCTGTCATCATGGCTGCACAGGTAAAAAAACACTCTCCAAAGCCAGTATCACAGCAGCCATGGGACCAGATAACTTCCCAGGCTGTGTTCTACACAAACCACAGAACAAACAGGCACCACGTTGACGTACCATGTGCAGTCATAGCCTCACCTCATGCTTTGTGCCTGCTGAATGGTGCACAGTGACGGTTATCCCAGTACACAAGGGTGGAGACACCACGCACCCCAGGAACTAGTGCCCCATTAGCCTGATGAGCCCGCTCTTCAAGGCCATGGAATGTATCATCATGCAACTTATAAAAATTACATTGGTAATCCCCAAACCCTGGACCACAAACATGTTGGGTTTGTAAAATGCAGATCATGTCTCCTAAACCTGATAGATGACATTGAAGCAGTCACCAGAACCGTACACAAGGGTATGGTGGTTCGCACAGCCTATGTAGATCCTGTCACGGCTTACAACACCACCCCAAACTCTGGAAATATAGATAAACCCACTAAACTAGGTATAAATTGCTATGTCACAAGATGGGTTGCCAACTGGCTTACTGACAGAACACACACTGAAAGTAGCAGACTCCAAGTATGACTTTGGACCAGTGACGAGTGCAGTACCACAGGGTCCAGTCCTGGGTCCTGCCCTGTTTAGTATCTACTTCCCTGAAGTAAACTTTAACATGGAAGGTCTGTGGCTACTGAAGTTTCCAGAGGACTGAAAACTAGGAGCCATAATTGTAAACACTAAAGATGTGGATATCCTACAAAAGTGCCTCACTGAGACAGATGGCTGTTGTCAAAGCCATGGGCTCTAGCTCAATGCCAAAAGGTGCATTGTCATCCCCTTTGTTAAAAACTCTGTAGCCAAGAACTACAACACATGGGGTAGTATATTTAACACTGAAAATGTGACAAGAGACCTTGGGTCACAGGTGGACAGTGGACACAACTGTGATAATTACATCCCCACAGTAGTCATGAAACTCTCCTATGTGGCACACCTCATCACAAAATGTGTCTCATGCAGAATAGAAGAGGACATTGTTCCTCTCTGCTCATCACTCACTAGAACTATAATAGAGTACAATGCCACTTTTGCTATGTACCTCACAAGACAACTACAACAACTGGAAAGCCTGCAGCAATACCTCACAAAGAGCATTAGTGGCCTGAAATACATGCCATACACAGAAAATCTCAAAATGCTCCATCCGTACTCCCTTGCATATCGCCTACTCAGAGGTGTTCACTGCCTAACATACAAAGCTATGTCAAACACAGAGCTGTTGGACATGCTCCATGTAAAACACTCACAATCCCTCTGACCTTCAGACCCAAAACCACAAGTGAAATACAAAAGGAAGGGGTGTACCCATTTACCTTATGGATACCCACACCTTCAGGTTAGTGGCACAGCATGAGGCCTTGGAGACCATGCAAGTGCAACTAACATTGGGCAAAGCTGCTCATCAGATTGCAGCCTGCTACAGATCATGTACCTTGTCTCAGGAACCTCACTTAGTATTCCTGAGAACAGTGGAAAATATAAAGGTCCTATCAAACACCATTATATGAAGAGATTACAACTACCCAAACACTGAGTGGGAGAATTACTTATGTACAACATCCTTTGCCCAATGTTTCCTAGAGTTTAAAAACTCTAACACCCTGGAACAGCTGGTCACCACGCCCACTAGAGGTGACAACATACTGGACATGATCATCACCAACATGGGGTACCAGTGTTCTTCAACGGAGATAAACCCCTCGCTGGTAATATCAGATCATAAAGTAATCACACTGGACATCCACATCCCGACCCTCCACCCAGTCAATGAAACCACTGTGAAGACATTTTCAAATGCAAACTGCACACTTCCCAAGACCAAAGTGGAAAGTTCCAAAGCCCTCTTGCTATAGGATAATGGTATACAATCTGCCAAATCATTTACAAGTGCATCCTATGAGCATTACAGGGATGCATGGATCGAGACATCACAAATAAAACCAAGATGCACTCCTCCAAAAATAAGAAAACAATCTGGTGGTTGTTGCCCATAAATAAGCTAGACAACAGAAGGAGGAAACTATCACATGATAGAGCCAACTTCACTAAAGGAAAGGCATCACTGATCATTATTAGGAAGAAACAATGATCGCTCATAAAATAATTCAAGGACAGCTTCTAAAGACAAATTGCCAAGGAATGTAAGAATAACAACCACAAAGCCTTCGGTAGCTATACCAGACATGTAGGTGTCAACTTCCAAATATGCTGTCAGTTACTGACAAATGGCAAGAAATACACTGAACCAACTTCCATTGCCCACATCCTGGGGGACAGGTTCAGTGTAAACTTCCCCCATCACCCCCAAAAGGGCCTGTGTCCATCACAGAAGGATGCAGAGCCCAAGACTTCATGGACATGCAGGTAAAGACAGCCCTCTCCAAAGCTAAGAACACAGCATCAATGGGACTGGATGGTGTCCCAGGCTGCATCTTACACTAGGCCCAAAAGGAACTACACCCTCACCTACATTCACTGTCCAGACTCAGTCGTACCACAGGCTATGTACCCAAAGAATGGCATACACTAACAGTCATCCAGCTCCACAAAGGGGGTGCCACAACAGAACCTGGAAACCATTGCCCTATATGTCTACTCAGCCTGATCTACAAAGCTATTGAGCAAATTGTCATGGAACCCATAAACAGAGACATTGGGGACCTCCAGACACTGGACTCTACACAACCTCACCTTGTTAAAGGCAGATCCTGCCTCCTAAACATAGTTGACTTATTTCAAACAGTTACCAAGGCCATAGATGGAGGTGAAAGTAGTCCACACAGCCCACCTGGACCTCACTAAGGACTTTCTACACCATTCCCCACTCTGTCATCATGGACAAGCTTACCAGCTTGAACATTAACAGCTATGTTACAGGATGGGTGGCCAAGTGGCTCATAGATCAAACACACATGTTCAGAGTTGCGGGTGCCATGTCCGACTCTAAGCCAGTCACAAATGGCATCCCACAGGTCTTGGTCCTGGGACCCCACCTGTTCAGTAGACACTGCTCAGAGGTACAGGCAAGCATGGGAGGAGTATGGCTGAACAGGCTTGCAGATGACTGCTAACTGTGGTCCATAATCGACTCTACGGCTAACACACACATCCTTCAGAAGGGTCTTACAGAGACAGATACCTGGTGTCAAAACAATGCCCAAAAAGCAGAATGCCAAAGAATGCATAGTCATCCCCTTTGGCTAAAACAAAGTGTAAACAAATTACCACATATGTGGTACTCCAGTATGTACGGAGAAAGTCATTAAGGCCCTGGGGACATGGGTAGATAGTAAACTCTCCTTTGATGATCACATGGCCAAAGTGTTTAGACATTCCTTCTATGTAGCCCACCTAATGTCACCTAATGTAACCCACTTTGTCTAGTCTGATGATGACACCATCCTACAAATATACTTGTGGAAAATACAACTCACAGTAATGTGTATAGTGCGTTGTGTAAATGCGTACATCTGTAGTATTATAAACCAGTTAGGTAGGGGTTTGAATCCTACACTTGGTGAGTGTGTGTATGCTCTATGTGTGTGACACTGTTGGTCAATGTGTTGTGGATTTTGCTTTTACTACTGTATGACATATCAGTATGACAACAGTATGTGCATTGCACATGTGAGGTAGCTGTGTGGCAAATACATACACGTACATGTGACCTCAATTATTGCATGTGTGGGAACCCTGCTTTCTCCAAGAACACATCTGTCATCTTTGCCAGAGTGGGCTGCTGCTTTCCAGACCTTAGGTCACATCTGTATGCTTGTGACAAGGCCAGCCACTGCAGTGATCCCTGGCCTAGGTCATCCGTGTCACACACACTCATTACGGTTTCTATTGAATTGTGTGAGTGAGGGTTTATGGCCGAGGTATATGTCAGACCTGTTCAAACCCAGCAAAATCTGTCAATGATGGCTATTCATTATAGGTGTACAACAACCTTTGTGGATATGCATGCAGACCTCTTATTGCTTATATGATCCACTGATGGATTTCAAAATACCTTTGGAAATGTGATTATCAAAGGAGAGATGACATAACACTTGGTTGCATGTACACATCGGTACCTGTTCTTCATGTTGGTGGCTACTACCTATGTGGTACTGTGGGGATACTATGTTCTGTAAAGGTGGATGACTATGCTTTGGTTGGCTTATAGCTTTACAGCATGGGTTTGACAACAGGTATCTGTCTGTATGATACCCTTGTGGAGGATGTGTGCATCATCTTTAGAATGCATTATAGGCCACAGTATGCATTACCAGATGTGGATGGACATATCCCTACTGTGATTGCTTGTACCTAAGAGAGCTATATGCCAAACAGGAGTGGTCTCAGTAATGGGTGCAGGTGAATACCACTGGTTACTGGCATAGTACAGTATGTGAAGGATCCAAATGTTACTGTGTGTCCTACATATGTGTGCCAGTTGTCAAGACATCATCTAACGATTGGTTAGGGTCAGGCTGTTGAAGTTATGTATACTACCAGAATGCAAAACAATGACATATAGTAACAGTATCACCCACAGCACAGTGTCAAACCATGTCATACACACATGTGTAGTCAAGTTCCGAAATGTGTGTAGTACAAGGCATACTGGCCACCAATAGAAACTATGGAGTGTTACTGTGCAATACAGGGCATGTCACCCTGTCCATGTGTCCACTATGCACGTACATGCAGACAGTGCACCTCCACCATGTTCACAAATGTACACCTGCAAATCTGTGCTACACACATCCCACATATACTGTCCACACTCTAACACATGCTGCCAATATTACACACATCAGCCAAGTGGCACGTGGGCAGACAATACACTACTGGAACTAACCCTGATGTAAACAATACTACATTGACAATCATAGCTTTAATGCATCATGCCTGCTCAGCTACACCTTCAAGTATATCATTACACTCTACTGCTGGACAACATGCTAACATTGCTATACTGCTATAAAGTCACCCTGTGCATCAGCACCATGGTAGCCTGTTCCTGCATCAATGTTACAGATGACAGGAGGTGGCACAGGTTTCATCATATGCACAGGGTGTGTTGTTGGTTTGCCAGAGGCCTACAGTGAGCCATACAATCGACATGTGTATGTGTGTGTGTGTGTGTGTGTGTGTGTGTGTGTGTGTGTGTGTGTGTGTGTGTGTGTGAGGGCCAAGAGTACTGCTATGGGCCAATGTTGATGTAATGTGTGCGTGTATGTGTTAGCCCTAGGTGTCTGGTTTATGTGTGCGTGTGTGTGTGTCTGCATGCACACAGTTCCACCATGTGGCTGCCATATACGGGTATTTGTGGGACAGCCACAGACTGTACCTGCCAGGCTTTACAGATCACCGTCTCTGGCCATGGATACGGTACCTGTGCCTGGCAGGGGTGCTACTGACACTATCAGGTACTAAGCCAGACTAGGTACTATCCCCAGAGGTAGACGGATGTACACTGGACCCAGGTCCCTGCTGGGACTGTCCAGAGCCATGTGCACGTGATCTTCTAGGACGTTCTATGGACAGCCCACCCCCAACATTACTGGGGCTGGTACTGGCACTATGGGAGCGGCTGTGACTTGAGGGATGTCCGCGGTGACTGCCAGCTGCTGATGTTGCTGGCATATGTCCACATCGATGACTCAACCATCCCGCACTGTCCTGACACATGGACATGACATTGCGGAGGACATCTAACATCTCACCCCAACGTCTATCAGTGACCTCAGTGTAATTATGGATGACACCTGCTAGGTCACGAATACTGTCAATTACAGCGGTGTTATGTGCCCTCTGTGCCATTAGTCCCTGTCTGGTGTACCGTTCCATACATGCCTGTGCCTTCATGACAGCCTGGAACATGCGTGAGGTTGTAAGACCTGTGGCACATCTGCCAGTGGCATGATGAGCAGCAGTGCTCTGACAAGAACCCCTGGGCATCTGCCTATGTGGTACCCTTCCAGACATCTGGGTATGGCTGCTGTGTCAGGATGCATGTGCCATAAATACCACACTGTCCTGGCCAATGCCGACTGTACGCTGACCCTCAGCTTAGGGCATTGGTGATGGATGTATTGGCAGTATGACTGTGTGCATGGATGGGGTGGACACTTGTGTACTGTCGATTGGTGGCCCAATGACAGACCCTGGCAAACATGCCTGTGCCTCAACACACCTATCATCATTATCACTATTTTGCTCAGTGACATCAGTTTCTCTGCTGCAGTGAACCAGCCCAAACTCAGCAACTGTGACAGGAAGACAGGAAACACACTTTACGACCTATACATGATGTCGGCACACATGCACACATGAACACATGCACACATGCACACATGAACACGTGAACACATGCACACATGAACACATGCACACATGCACACATGCACACATAAACACATGTACACATGCACACATGTACACATGCACACATGAACACATGCACACATGAACACATGCACACATGAACACATAAACACATGTACACATGCACACGTACACATGCACACATGCACACATACACACATGCACACATGCACTCATGCACACATGCACTCATGCACACATGAACACATGAACACATGCACACATGAACACATGCACACATGAACACATGCACACATGCACACAAATACACTCCTCACTAAAACAGACACACACATACACACACACACACACACCACCAGCAATCCAGAACATACTCAATAGTGGGTGATGGTGGGGTACAGTATCATAGGCCAAACAGTTATATCACATGTGTCAGCATGCAGGATGTGTGTTGCTCAACAGCATGCAGTGCAAGTGTAAACAGCCCTTGCTAATAACAGTATATGTGGCTTTGATGCATGTGTGTTGTTGTTCAGTGATTGGCCTCACACTGGAATGCAATGTGTACATAGACACAACATTGATGTGCAAGTATTAAAAGCTCTGCAATGTCCTGTGCACCATCACTCACAGGTATACATACCATGGCTGGATGTGTATCTGTGTATCACATAGATATCCATTTATGATTAGAGTGTCTGTGTCTTTAGCAGATAATTGTGGACATAGGTTTAGCACATGCATGCTATGTATACACACAGGATGAGTGGTGCATGATTACCTGATGGAATACCATTGCTCAATATAGCCATTATACAGTGGTTATAGTGAGTATAGGACATATTGTGGACATACCAGTCCCAGCCATGACATGGCATGCTACAACACAACTGCAACATTAAACATCACACATACACAATGTGTGTCATGTGACCTATACACTCAATAGCATTACAAGACATATGTGTGTCACTTTGTACAAATGGTGATTGCT
Source organism: Protopterus annectens (assembly GCF_019279795.1). Lineage (NCBI taxonomy): Eukaryota > Metazoa > Chordata > Ceratodontiformes > Protopteridae > Protopterus > Protopterus annectens. The sequence goes on along the minus strand of NC_056733.1, from coordinate 35,226,072 downwards.
ATGCATATTGTGTATAGGTGCATATGTTTGCACACACACAACATTGATGTGCATAGCAATTAATGCTATGTGTAGTACTGTGGTCACTGTAACTGGATGGGTTGTAGTACCATGAGCCATCATCATGTAGCATCATGTGGTCACTCAAGGCTACTAATGTGTGCCAGGCCGGCACATAGCATGCTGTACCTGAACCGCAGTACCATGGCTACATTCACCATTTCACAGCCAGTTGTTACATGGGTTTGTAAGGTGCCCAATAGGGGGCATTGCCTAACATGAATGTGTTATGTGTTGAAGAGTGTCGCACAGCCACATGAGAGGCCTCTACCCATCAGGTATATTATGTGTGCTGTGTGGATGACATTTGGGATACTGGATTGTGACCTTACAGCGGGTGTCTGAATATGCCATGTGTAGCATGTTAACGTGTACTGTGTATGATACAGTTGTGCATGTTGTGTGCATGTGTATTGACTCTACCTATCCAATGTCCACTACAGTGTTGCCACAATTGTGTGGGATGCTCTGTGTATTGCATGTGTTTGAGGCAGCTACTCATGTTACTGAGATGTGCATAGTCTCACAGCAAACATGCACAGCATGCATTATGCGCAGGTGTGTGACGTGTACATGGTCTACACCTCACCTATGACATGCACATTTAATTAGCAATATTAAATGTAGAACACACTCACCAGCATGAGTCTGCTGCCTTGCTGTCACACCAGAGGGACCTACAAGAATATGAGACAGTTTAACAGTGGCAACAACTGTGGCATTGCTACTGTGTGTTTGCAATCTTACAGTAGTACAACGGTTGACAGTCACAGGCCTGCAGATTATATTCCTAATTATTAGTATTGCACAACACTAGGCACCACATCTTCTAACTACACAGTACACATCTCACATAAGCATGATCAGTAGTCTACAGCTATGCCATGTTACCTGCATGCTCCATGTCAACTTGCTGGGTGGCTCCAGCCTCCATGATGATACATGTTAGTTGTTGTTGTTGGCCAGGAGCCACCTGGCTCAGGAGCAGCTCCTCCACCCTGGTGAGGGGGGGGTGGATGGCTACCCCACCACCTGTGGCAAGCTGTTGTCTACTGATATCAGATGCACGCTGCAGGACATGTCTAATTAAATCACTGCAGTGATGGCGTACCTGCTCATATGTCCAGTTATGCATGCCTATGTCATTTACCCTATGGACAAGATCTTGCCACAGTGCAGTCCGCTCATGCTGGTCCTGTCTGGTTTTTGAAAACAGCAGGGCATAGTGCTGAACCAAGCAGGTTGTAATCTGTTCCTCCTCTGCTGGGCTATATGAGGGATTACGATGGTGGGCCATGACCCTGGAAGACAATGAAACAATATGTGTGAGCAAGTCATGTGGCACACTTAACATTCTAAAGTACAGATATCAATTAACTGCCATATATAGCAACCTATTGGCTGTCAGAGGATACACACTTTCAATACCACATATCAGTGCACAACCCACAACTGCCTGACAGTGCCTGGCACATTCTACATATCAAACCATGTTTTGCACAGCAACAAAGATAAACCAGTATGTAAGACTATACAACAGTACATGGCACACTGTATGCGACACAATGCATCACCTAGCCACAGGAGGTATATATCAAGCTAATGCATAAAGAAACATGTAATCCATTGCAATGATTGTAAAGTCCAGTTACAGTATTACCAGTATACCACACTAGTTGTTGATGGCAAACCCCTGCCTAACATATGTGCACATTCATTAATATAGGTGGCATACTGCTGTACTAGACTATACATGTTGCTAGATATGCACTTATATCCTGTAACACACATATGACCGAGGCCATGGTACAGGCATACCCACACACACATCAGACATACATACCAGACACAAAGGTATGGTAACCCAGATGACCTTTACCTGTGTACCATACAGTACTGTGTGTCAGTAGTTACAAAACCTTATGGCTGAGGTATGTAATCTGTGAGGACTACGGGGAACACACAAAACAGTGGTTCCAAGAAATGTGGACATACACCATACTGTGCTGTTTAGGCATACAGCTTCAGGTAGTACTACAGTTCATACAGGAGTTGGATTCACCAGCAGTAACACTCAATAAGCATACATGTACTGCTGTAGCCTACAATGGGACACCCCAGTCGACACCAAGGGACTACGTCAGACTGTATGGCATACTGCTTTTTCTGCCTAGCAATAGCATACACATCTTTTGCTAGGATCACAGCTAGGACACATAATACCATGACAGAAACAGTTTCCCACTTAGCTATCACACATATACAGAACTCTGACACATTCACCAACACATTCACCATCACACTCAGTCAACCTCACATAGCAATTATTGCAACAAGTACATGTGGGTGTGTATCGGTTCATAGGTAGGTAATAGGCTATTGGCCTAGGGCCTATAGATGTCTAGCCATATGCTACCCTGACCTTTGACACACAGGTAATTTAATTTCACGTGGCCCTGTCAAGCAGGGCCACAGAGGTGATTCCCAGGGTGTATTTCTTATCTCCCATACAATCATCAGGATTATTTATGACTACTGCTAATTAGGAGCTTTGTTTGCTATTGATAGATGGTTTATTCCAGAGTATGGGATGTCTCTGAGATAGGAATCTATCCCTCCAGCATGTGCTGTTTATTGAAGTCACAAGGTTTAGGTCCCTAGAGCGTGTAGCTCATAGGGATTGTGATCTGTTTACGTGGAGCATGTCCAACAGCTCTGGGTTTGACATAGTTTTGTATGTTAGACAGAGGTCACCTCTGGGTAGGCGGTATGCGACACAGTCTAGCTGTGGTTTTGTGAGATGGTCTGCATAGGGCATCTGTTTGAGGCCAGTATTACTCTTTGTGAGGTATGTCGGCGTCCTTTCCAGTTGCTGTAGATGTCTTGTGAGGTACATACCACATGGGGCATTGTACTCTATAATGGGCTTTATGTGTGTTGAGTAGAGGGGAACACTGACCTATATTTCCCTGGATGACACACCTTTTGTGATGCGTGTGCCATGTAGACATATTACATGACTAGTGTGGCACTGTGATTACCAAAGGGGAGACTACTGTCCACCTGTGTCCCATGGTCTCTTATCACACCTTCAGTGTTAAATAGACTACGACCTATGTGGTAGTTAATGGGTACAGTGTTTCTGCAAGAAGGGATGCCAATGCAGTGTCAACATTGAGCTTGAGTCCATGGCTTTGTCACCAGGCATCTGTTGCAGTAAATATGACCCTGTCTCTCTCTCTCTCTCTATATATATATATATATATATATATATATATATACACACATATATATATATATATATATATATATATATATATATATATATACACACACATACATATAAACATCCATTGGTGTACATATAGATATACATATAGGCACATATACAGTCCACCTTTCATGGTGGGAATATCAATTATGTGAAGGTTGTGAGGTATACAGTTATGTCATAATATTGCACAGTGTTGTGCAGAATGCATTGAAGGTGTTAGCCCATGTAGCTTTAGCAGGCCTCACTGGCTGCAACACTGCAAACCTGACGAATCATACCCACAGTGTTTAACCACCACATGTCATATACCAGCACTGTATGCTGTCTTGTTTGCAACACACTACAACCTACATAGAAATATGCAGATAACAACCTTCAACAACATATATATGTCCACCTTTCACAAACAGTTACAGTATGTCCCTTGCTCTATGCACATGTACAGATGCTAATATATCTGACACAGACAGATCTCTCCATATGTGTGTGCCATACACACACAAGGACCACACTGTTGTAAGTTCGTGTACCTCATGGCTGACCTGTTGCTGCAACATGAACAGGTGTCACATGTGAGCACACAGTAATATTAGAGGGTGTATATATAGCTGCAAATGCTAGATTAGCATACTAGCCTGGTACAGCTGTTGCCAATGCTAAGCTACACGTTAATATGACTATCATGCATTTGTTACTCTGTCACATCCATGTTTACATAACTGTATGCGCTACTCCCCCAAACAGACATTGTACACACTACTGTACAGAACACAGATAACATGGATCAGATGTTTGACATTTAATGCTGAACTACATATGTCACAGTCATATCCCACTGCACACAGCTACACACTGATTTCTCCATGGCAGTAGTTATGCAGGGCATCTGTGCATAGATACGTACTGCTGCCACATATGGATGATTCAAACTATGTAGAGTACTCTTCAAAAACATCTACTACATGCCAGTAAATACATATCTGTTACATACCTTTCCTTTGTATGTGTTTGTATTAGTCAGTTCCGTGTGTTTTGTAATTTTTTTTTAGATCTTATTTTTTCAATATATTTTTTATTTTTCAATATCTTTTTTTAATCAATATATTATTTTTTTTCAATATATTTTCTTTTATATCTTTTGTTTTTTTTTTTCTGTTGCTGTTGTCTGTGTCTCTCTCTGTTGCTCTCTCTCTCTCTCTCCGTACCTGCAATGAAATGATTGCATGTGTGGACAGCAAGTACAGCCTGCTTTTATAGGTATCTGCACATGTGCATGTGATGGCCTCTGCACCAATTGTTGGCCACCATTTGGCAATTGCATGCAGCCTGCGATGTGGTACTTGCAGTACTCACTGTCATAGCAACCCAATGCTATAAATTGCTAAGTCAGGTAGGCGTAGCCCTTTCAGCTTTCCAAAGTGGGGACCATGCTTGTTTGCTGTGGACACCATTGTTTAAGTCAGAAGGTTGGTATACGTCTTGTATCTGATGCTAGGGGTGTAGCCAGTGATTTGAATTTTGCACTCAGACCTGAATGTTGCCACTTCCAGTACACAGTTGTCAGTGTAGAATTGTACTCACACCTATAAATGCTAACACAAGATACATGGGAGTATGTAGTTTCTTTTCTACTTATACAGTTAGCTGCCATACATACGTAGTTATTGAGATGTTTTCATTTGGCACATGAACTGTTTGTGAACTGCTATACTGTGGATATTAATGTACTAACTTCTGCATAGTTTGTGTTTTTCTTGTGTTGACATTAGCACAGGATGCTCATGAAAACTGGACAATTCCAGTACTGAGTATGCCTACCTACATCCTTGCTGGACCTTGAACACACAGGTATTTTGTACATTTGGGTGGGGATTGTCCTGCTATGATACTGTGTGGGGGTTGTAAAATGCTGCTGTAACATTATTTGATGCTAAAATGGCTGGTTCTGTTATCACAGTCATGTAATGCAATTCTACAACAACTGCTGGTAAAGTTCCACAGAACAGGTTTTGTGTTATGGCATTCCTATCTTTCCTTTACATTCACTCATTCTGATGCATGATATATATATATATTTCAGCAACAACCTGCAGTATATCTACTGTGGCTTAGTGGTACTTCATGCAGTCTAGTGTGTACAAGGTCTGGGGTTCAAGACTGACAGTGGTATTTTATTTTGCTGCTGAGCAGAACAAGGGCCCTCACACGCAGGGTGACTAAGGCACTTTTAAGCAGTTGTAAGCAGGTTTGCGTGTGTTTGCATGAAGCTTAGCAATACTTAGCTAAGCGCACACAAGCGCACACTCGCGCAAACCTGCTAACTACTGCTTAAAAGTGCTTACACCCGCTAACCCCCGCGCTCATTTCTTTGAAAGAAAAGAAAATGGGGAGAGAGGACAGTGGTGAAAAAGGGGCACAAAGAGGGAAAGACAGTAGGGAAAACAGATAGGGATGTGCAGGACGGGTGTAGGGAAGGTCCATAGCTAACCATTTCTTTAACAGCAACAGCTGTGCATATACTAGTAATTTGGAGGGAAATTTGAAACCTTCCACCCCTGAGAGAGGTGTGAGGACAACGAAGTATGTTGTACTGCCAATTAAATTTCAGTTTATGTGTCCAGCGGACATGTTTGCTAAATGGGCAGATATGTATGGGGCGTAATTTTTTTGTGGGAGTAGATTGCCCATTTTCTTTTCAGGTGAGAGTGGAATGTGGGGTAGGGGAAGTAGGTATATTTGGGGAGGTAAACAGACAAGACAAACAAGATGCATACAGGGGCAGAATATGACACATGGGGCAGGTAAACACCATTGACGGGGAGGATGTTTGGAATTCGCAAGCCCATGAGCCCACAGATGGCAACAGTGGAAATGAGATCCCCATCCATGAGCAATCACCACTGCAACTTCACAGCCCAGAGGGTGGCTGTGCTGGGTGCTGCGTAGGAGGGGCAGGCTCACCCGTGAGTCACGCCACTCTTGCCTCGAGCTGGCGTAGAGGATCAGCAACTGAACGCTCGATCACCCTACGCACCACAGCCCAGACCATTTGGAGGTTGATAGGTGGCCCTCTTCCGGCCACGTGTGCATGGGGAGGTTAGCCCCATCCCCTGCAGTGCTTCCACCTGAAGGTGGCCCAGGGCCAATGGAGGAGGAGGTCCCGGGCTGGGCACCGGACCTGCTGGTGCCAGGTGCTTTTGCCAGCTGAGGTGGGACAGGTGGGTCCGCTGGGACCGGCCTTCCCATACGTTCTATGTTTAGGAGGATTTAATGACAATATGGGTTAGTGATAGCCAACAGCATTCCAAATTAGTTGTAACAGCATGCAGTAGTATTCCCATTAACCCAACACACCAGAGTTCCAACAGTTGAACATCAAGCATAACACATGCATATATAGAACAACAGTGGACATTCCAACAGCATGCAGGATTGATTGGTGGCAACAGGCCACCAAGATTGTGGTATGTGAACAGGGCACATGCATCAAAGTAAATGCAGATATTTATAAACCAGTAGGACATATGTCCCAACAAAAGTTATGAGATTAAACATACCCATTGAGGTGTGGAATTGCATTGTTTATGCACATACAGTAGGGTGTAAAAAGATACCTCCATTAACAACTTATATGTACTTATAGTTTACACTACATTCCTATTGACTGCAGGTATATATCCCCTACATGTATTATTACACTAGGCAATGTCCGTTAAATTGTGAAATGGGTTTTGCTAGTTCTTTATATACCTGACCTGTATCTGACATACAAACTGTCCAGGATGCAGATGTTACTGCTACGTATTTAGATATTTCATTTATATTTGTATAGCTACATCTCTGGATGTGTTCAGGTGACATTATCAGGTATATTTTAACAGCCCCCTACATTTCTAGCAGCACACTGACATTTCTAGAGAACACAATAACAAGCTAATCATGTGCCAGATTAACCTGTACATGCCGGACATCAACCGACAGTTGAGGACTGTATATATGCTTAACAGCTACTGGCACTCCCTTCATCCACTTTATATGGGCCTACCCATGTGTGGGTTGACTGCGCTTAATACAACAGTACTATTTCTATAATGCAAGGGTACAACAGCATATCGAAGAAAGTGACACGGACACACTCCAGGAATTATACCTTTATTAATTACATTACACACTTTTCTAGTGGCTCTCTCATTTATTTGATATATCAGTGCATGCAGAGGACTTTTATGCAAGACGTATTATACCTTTATTAATGGGTTACAACACCTTTTCATGCTGTCTCACTTATTTTATATAACAGTACATGCAGAAAAGTTATTCAAGACTTATTATACCTTTATTAATGGGTTACAACACTCTTTTTCAGGCTCTCTCACTTCTTTTGTATAATAAAATATGCAGAATAATTACTAACCTGCCTGGTGGCGCAGCCTTAGCAGCCTATCTGCATAGGCTTGCTGATTCGCAGCATGGACACCTGCAGCTGTGAAGTAAATGAAGGTATATTGAGACATACCTATCCATAATATAAACTACAATAGCAATTTTTACATACTTCATTCCATGGCTACATACTCAGTAGTAGGGATACCTGTGGCACTGGTAAGATCATGTGCTAGATGGTTCCAGGCTTCCGCTTTGTACTCAGTGCCTTGAAACTGGCCCTGCAGGAGTCTTGCATCATGATGAAGGACGAGGAGCCAAACCATTACTTTTGACTCCTCAATGCCCCACCGTTGCGCTCGAAAATGAGAGCCCTCTCCAACACCAGCCATACTGTCTGCAGATGGGAGCTACAACCAGTTATGGCAATTATTCCTGCCTATGGAGCTTAAATATGCCTCATTTCCCGCACTTATTTGTGATTGGCCGGTTTTGAAAAATCTCAGCTAAAAGCAAACCTGCTTAGCAATGGTTAAACTTCCATTGATATATATGAGTGTGTTGGAAGTGCATTCATATGAAAAGCTGTCATGGCTTAGTGGTTTAGTACTGTGATTATGGTGCACAGTATCTCGGGTTCGAGGCCTGTCACTGCTTTTTATTTTACTACTGGCCAGACCGGCTAGGAGGTGTGGCTGTGTTTAGCTAACTTTGCTCAACTTTGCCCAATGTTGCTCTACGTTGCTCTATGATGATCTACATTGCTCAACATTACCCGACGTTGCCCGATGTTGCGCTAGTTAGCGCGGTGCGCAGCTACTCGCAAACATGTTTTGATTGCGCTAGTTGGCGCGATGTGCAGCTCCGCACAAAGCCATTGCACTAGTTAAAGCAGTGCTAAGCTATGAGCAATTATACTTATCTGTGCTTAATACTAGTAAACTTTGCTTAGCAGTGCTTCACATTGCTTAATATACGTTACTTATGCATTTATCAGTATGCATGACCATTTCACCTTCTTACATATATATATATATATATATATATATATATATATATATATATATATATATATATATATATATCTATATAAAACATCGTTCACTACTACATAGGCCATTTCAATGCATTTTACTAAAATTTAAAAGGTATATGTCAGGAATTATTTTTATGCACAGATTTCCTACGGAAAATGGGAAGGGGAGTGGTTGGACTTGAACCGGGCATGCCTCCTCTTTGTGCGAAGGCTCTACCACTACGCTATTGCTATTTGGCTTAATTTGCATATAAGTAGTTTATTATCCTCTTCGATGTCCAAACTGCTAACTGTAGCTAAACATTGGGCAAACCCGCACACACACGTGCAAATACGGGCAGCTATATCGGGAATAATAAAAAAAAAAAAATCTTACATTTTATTATATTTGTACAGGGGTATAGAATGTGGGGAAGTGTAGTGTTGGGGATATACACATTTGAGTGGACTCGCTCGTGTCTGGTGACATTTGCAGTTTAGGCACCTGCAAGGGCATGGATATTTGGACTGCTCGGCAGTCTGACACGCCCCCTGCACTCGTGCACGCTCCGTGTTAGCCTTAGAGTTGAGTCAGCATGCCCTCATAAATATGCATGGCGCACTGACGTCATTCTCTTAGGCTGCAGTTTCCGAGTAAGACTTATTTAGTCTTACACGAAGGATTAGTGAATCCTGGCCTATATCTTTGTCTGTTATCACTGACAAAATGCACTGGATTTTAAACCTTTTAAATGTGTTCAACATAAAGTTGTACTAATCTCAGTCTCATTATAATTATTTTATCTGTATCATTCTCTTTCCTAAATATCAGGCTTTCCTGGCCTTTCTGAGGAAATACCTGCCAGCTGTCATCCTTCTCATTTGTGTCCCCACAGGGATAACAGCAGAGTATGGCAGGTGCGTCACCTTTGTGTGACAGAAGAAGCACTATGCATTATGGTTCCTACCTTTATTCTTCCTGATGTTTGTTGTATGCCCTACCCTTATTTTGTCTGAAGGGAGGCCCTGTGTGCAGTGCTGCCAGTAGTTGAGATGTTTGCACCACAATTAACATACTAATGTTCATATCAATTTGTTATATAAATATTTGTGAGTATTAGCTTCAAAATAATGCAGAAAATAATTGCTCTGCTAAAAAATAAAGAAACAACATAAAGAAAGAAATAGATTGCTCAATTAAAGTAGCATATATGCAAGGAACATGCTCATTTCATTACCATTCACATTTTAAAATCATTATCAGAGAGTAGCTTTTTTATTTATTTGTTCAACAATTAAATAATGAAAGTGCAATCAGTATATCTACTGGAAAATATAACAGTAAAAGTATTTATTTTATAGAGTGAACTATGTACTATGTTTAGGTTTTGTCAGGTGAGAACTTTAAAAGAACTGTCAGAGGATGCCCCTAGTCTGTTTTCATTATTTGCTAACCGGATAAAAAACTGGATCCTTGGACTCTTTTCAGCCATGACCCAGGCCATATAGGTAAGGACAACAGAGTATATAAAGCATTAAAATCATACACGTGCTATACACATACTGTAAATAAACAGTATTAGACGTAGACAGTGAGTGTTAAAACCCAACAAACTAGTAGTACAAGAATAAGGAATTAAAGTGCAACAAATTAGAAGACACTGACAACTTCAATTTAAATACTAGATACAATATAAAATAAAGCATACCCATGGGGTAGCCCAATATGAAGCAGAGAGGTGTGCTGAAGCAAGAAAATATCTCAGTGGCAGTGCACAACTGTTTTAAAAATACCACAAATACCCTGGTTTAAAACAGAAGAGTTAGATATTTAAAATTATTTGCAGCTGTTGCTGATCTTCTTGCAAAGATGCCTACAATCATATAGCGCAATAAGTATAACAAAGATCCTAATAAATAGCTCCACTGCCTAGTTCCCACTACATGACAGCAAACACAATTAAAACAGGTAGGTTGTATGTAAGCTCTAGACAATGTAACATATTTGCAGAAGTCACCCAGTGTTTTAAAAGCAGATACATTTATTTTCATTAAATAGATACTGTTTGAGAACTTTATTAAACAATTTAAGTTGCTCTGTATTCTTTATCATTTCAGGAAAGCTGATCCAGGTAATAGCAGCAATCTTGGAGAATGCTCTTTCGTATGAGGATAGATTACCATATGTCCTTAGTAGCTGCATGCATTATTCCTGAGAGAGTAACTCATTTCTAATTCTAAGCTTAGTGCAGTTCTGGGAACAGTATCTTTCAGGAATAATTTTAAAAGTAAGACTGTTAAGAGGAAAGCTTGCTCTTTTTGAATGTTCTACATTGAAATGTTTTCCACAATCCTGAGGATCAGAAATGGTGAACAATAATGCTCAAAATACAGAATGGTGAAAAGATGTACTTTTTTTTTGCAGGGGGCAAGTCCCCTGCACCTCCCCACCTCTGATGTGGGTGACAAGCCCCACCCCCCGAACTTATATATATATACAAACTCCATGGTCACACTAATTTGAAGAAGGGAGAAATCTCTTAAAAGAAGTGAATCATTGCCTGAGCACACTTAGAAATTGCACTATCGATTGGTTATGGAAAATAGTGATTGAGGTCATGTTCCTCAGCGTTTTTTTCTTCAGGCAACTAACAATCAAGGAACTTCACCTTGTGCATCTGTAAGGAGTCCTTGCTGAAATTGGTTTTCTGTTTTTTTCTGTACCCTGACATAGTTATGCCCTGTTACTAGCTAGATGAATGAATCTGAAAATTTTATTCTCAACAGATCGAAGCAGAGTTAGTTTTCTGTGAGGACCAAAATGCAATAATTGGAAGGCCATATTCTATTCTCAACTGAAGAACATTTACAACTATAGCTCAACTCCCTTCCAAAGGCAGTACATTTGAAATCTTGTTGTAAGAAGCTTTCAGTTGTGTAAGCATTAAAGAAAAGGTCTTGATCAAATGTGAGGCCAAGATAACTTTGATGGTTTGTCCAAGATAAGTATTTTCCCAAAGGGTCATTTATACTGTGAACCTACTCATTTTGTAGCATTTGAGGAGTTCTGAAAAGCATATCAGTTTTATGTATTTGTGTATGTATGACTTAATTTATTAGTATCAAGACACTTCTAAATAGCTTTGAAGTCCTCTTGGAGGTCATTTTAACTGCCATTTACAGGCTTTTGTAATGATAACGTTGTCATTTTAAATGATAAAATTGGTCTGTGGCAGATCACAGGTGAGGTCATTTATGAAAAATGAGAAAATAAGGGGACCAAGAACTGTTTTCTGAAATAGTCTTTTGGTTGTTGTACCTGTTTCAGAGGAATTCACAGAAAAGAGTAGTCAGAAAGTCTGATTGGAAAGTTCGCCCTGAAACCTCTGTTAGACATTCATGGAGAATCCAATGCAAGACAGTCTTTGGACTAACAAGGAATAGTCAGCTGTATTGCATTCCATTTTTAAATCCGGAAATATAACAACTGTAAGCTTAACCAGCTCCATGCTGAAATAAATATGGTCAGTCAGTCAGTATATAGATAGCTGTGAAAGAGCTATGGCTGGGGCAAAAGCCATGCTATGAATAACACTGTTATATTTTATCATCTATTCTAATAATTACTTATAAACAATCTTTTCAAGTATTTTGGTTAGTGACAAAGATTAGCAATAGGGTAGAAATTATCTGCAGAAGAGGAGAAAGAAACCCTGATGAGCAGAATTTTGAAACTGTTAAGGCACAGTTATGCTTGGGAGAGTTAGACTGAAATGGCAGCAAGAAGTGTAAAGGGTATAAGACTGCCTAACTTCAGTACACAGCAATGAATGTACTACAGCTCTACAATGAATTCACTGTCTGTGTTTTCAAGTCTATGTGATTTAAAAGAATGGTTTTGAAGTAGAATGGGAGGGGGTATGGAAAATGGTATGGAAAATCTTCTGTTGAGGTAACAGGATGCTATACAGGGTGGGTTTTGGAACAAGTCTGAGCTGAGTAGGAGGCAACATCAGTTAACATTTACATTCCTTTGTTGTGGATGTGTCCAGATTGTGCTTGGTGCAAGTTTTTCAGAAGAGTTTGGTCAAGCCAAAAATTTTTAAATGCAATTCAGACTTCTGGCTTTCTGCAGTAAAATGTGGCTTGTAGCTTTCTGCAGTAATATGTGGCTTGTAGCTTACTGCAGTAATATGTGGCTTGTAGCTTACTGCAGTAATATGTGCAGTAATATGTGGCTTGTAGCTTACTGCAGTAATATGTGGCTTGTTGCTTTCTGCAGTAATATGTGGCTTGTAGTGTAGCTTACTGCAGTAATATGTGGCTTGTAGCTTACTGCAGTAATATGTGGCTTGTAGCTTTCTACAGTAATATGAGGGTTGTATCTTATTGCTGTAATATGTGGCTTGTAGCTTTCTATAGTAATATGTGGCTTGTAGTTTACTGTAATAATATGTGGCTTGTAGCTTATTGCAGTACTATGTGGCTTGTAGCTTACTGCAGTAATATGATTTAGTTTGACTGGTACTTATTCTGATATTCAGCTGTAGTTGATGGTATTGATTATACTTGATATGATCCCAGTTATTCTCAATATTGTTAGTATATATTTATCAACCATGGGAT
>NC_056733.1:35040214-35210214 GCF_019279795.1 Protopterus annectens | reverse complement strand
CCATGGGTTATAAAAAAGTTTTGAGGGTGTGGTGGGAAAGCCCTTCACATAAAATATTACAAGGTATGTTTGTGTGTGTGTGTGTGTGTGTGTGTGTGTGTGTGTGTGTGTGTGTGTGTGTGTGTGTGTGTGTGTGTGTGTGTGTGTGTGTGTGTGTGTGTGTGTGTGTGTGTGTGCCCGCTTGCATCTATGAGTATGTATAGCATAACTGCATTTTTATTTTCCAGTTTTACCTACAAATGTTCACACTCATATTTAATCATTATTTTGGAATAGAACACACTTCACTGAAGGATTATCATTTACAGATTTACTGAATGTTCTTGCACTTGTTTTCCATGTTTAGTTGTTTTCTTAAAGGATTTAGATAGCTTATAACTTATAGTTGTGGAACTGCATTTAAAGCTAAATTTCTGTCTTAATTTTTATGAAATTAACTCTGTGTTTACAGGAGAGTATACAGCATTTTACATCTGGCTATATGCCACTTGAGATACATCCATGTCTGAATTTGCATGTTACTGGCTGCATTCCCATTAATCCCAGCAACATTCTGTTTACAATTCTGTAAAATACCCACCACATATGAGATGTTTTGTGATGTATAAGCAGGCTCACTGTGGTATGCACAGCATGGCTCTGGTTCATAGTGGATATGCTTTATTACAGCACTTGGCATACAGGGTAACCTCATACAAGCACAATTTAAAGCTCTAGGACTACCAGACATAGGACAGCTTCTGAGCGAAGAGCCTCACTGCCCCATTCTTAAGGTTTACAATGAATGTGAGGGTGGCAAGAGCTGTGCTCATCCCCTATGTGGTAGTGAATGGAAATTTTCCTTCTATAAAGCATTATTAATGAAAGGAATCTGGTGGTGATATGGAGTCAGAATTTATCACTGACTGCCATGTCTGTCTGTTATGATTGTTATTGGACTGAATAGTAGGAGCTGTTCTATTGTTACTTGCTGCATAAAGACTATTAGTCATGGATTTAGTCACCTTGCATGTTTGTAGAACGTGTGATATGACATATTGTCATATTGCTCCTTCTTCTCAGTTAATAATCACCATTTTACACAAACACTAACTATACTAGGCAGTCATTCTCTAGTCAAGACACCACTCATTTCTTAAGCAGAGTGACAGCAACTGAATAACAATTTCAACTCAAATTGGCTTATGGATTTCTAGCTTTTAATCAGTCCTTTGGCAGAAGTGTTTTTTTTTTCTATACAATGTACCATATATACTTAAATACAAAATACTGAAATGTACAAAGAATGCACAACTAAAAATGGAAACAACTCTGTAGTGTTTCCCAAGCCAGGAAATTAGAAAAGCACTTAATCACAAATGAGTCTGTTTCAGAAGAAATCAGTTCCTAACACTTTTTTTTCACTGTACAGCCACTGTGGATTCTGTTAGTTCTTTTAGGTAATCTATGGATTGCTAATACTGTCTCTTCCTGACCTATAGCATGTGCTGACAGTTTACTGACCAGTTCTATTTATAGGTTTGTTTGGAAGTGAACCCCAAATGGAAGGAATTTAAGTTGCTGATACTTAAATTAAGACCCCTCACACAGTCGAAGTACTTGGGTAGTAAAATGAAAGTCATATTTCCATGAAAAGGGAATTAATGTTGTTGTTGTTGTTGTTGTGTCTTTCGGCTTTTCCCAGTTAGGGGTCGCCACAGCGGAACTCCAGTCCGCTAATGATTGGCAGTTGATTTTTAAGTGCTGAGTTGCCGGCCCTAACGCACAACCTTCAATGAAGGTATGCCCATTCACACATGTCTCCACAGTAGACGCTCTAGCTGAGAATCGAACGGGACAACGTCTTGCTGTGAGGCGACAACGCTACCGCAGCACCACCACCGTGGATTTCACATTATTAAAATGGTCTGAGTGTTTACACAATACAGTTTTAATAGCATTCCTCACCATAATAATGAACCAACACATAATTTTTCCAAGAAAAGATTTTAACCTA
Organism: Protopterus annectens; assembly: GCF_019279795.1. Lineage (NCBI taxonomy): Eukaryota > Metazoa > Chordata > Ceratodontiformes > Protopteridae > Protopterus > Protopterus annectens. The sequence continues at coordinate 35,208,218 of NC_056733.1, read as the reverse complement.
TCCAAGCAAACGAATAAATAAATAACTAAAGATTTTAACATATCCAAGCAAATAAATAAATAGCTATCTATCTGCACTATTAGCTACACTGGTCCTTTATGAAGTAACAGTTAAGAGATACATTTTCAAAACTGGAGTCAAGTTTCCATGCAGCTGTTCTTTACCTGAATTTGCTATAAGCCCAGGAATGTCCTTTCATATTTCCCTGATTGTCTGTCTACAGTCACATACTGAAGTTACAAAACCTGCTTCATCTGGATCACATTGTTAGCACATTCTTGAATGCCAGACAACATGGGTGATTCTGTTGCTAAGTCTTTGCTATGTGTTAACTCAAACTGTGGAATTAACAAAGCAGTACTGACAATAATATCCCTTACAATACTCATGTTTGTGCGGTTCCTTATTAGATGAACGAACACTTAAAATGTCGAGTACAACATGCTCGACAGCTTTTACGCGAACGTTCATCTAAGCAAAACCCGAGAATGTCAAAATAAAGAGTTCTGAAAAGTTAGAGTTGGCCAGCCATGAACATCAGAACGTTCACCCTGTCTCGCCGTTCTTACAGTCCCCCACTATGGTACAGTCTCGACGTTCACCCTGTGTAATGTTATGACAGACCTCCACTGTGGTGCGATCTCAGAGTTGGTATATTTAAGTGGGGGGGGAGGGCACAGCCACCCACTTTATTTTGTTTGTCGATTTGTTTTTGTTTTTTTTTTTTGTTTTTTTAGGGGGGGGGTTGTAATGGTGTATAGTACATTGTAGCCATCAGATGTTGGCTTCCTGACAGCTGGCCAACTATAACTTTTTGATATTCCTTGTTTCGATATTCTGGGGTTTCGCTTAGATGAACGTTCGCTTAAAAGCTGTCGAGCTTGTCATACTCGACATTTTAAGCATTCGTTCATCTAATATAGACCCGTTTGTGCTGCCAGAATCCTCCCATGATTCAACCATTTCATTCAGTCTTGGAGAAAATAATATTATAGCATAAAACTAGGATGACGACCATTAATGTATAAGCAATGAAGGACAAACACAATGGTCTTATGATAGCCACACACACTGCATCTCTGGGTTGTCATGGAATTTAATAAGATCCAGGAATATGGAGAGACCTCATTACGGGACTTGCTTAAACTATGGAATCTGTACCACCTTCAACACTGTGCTAAAACAAACATGTTGACCTAATTTGCTGTTCTCAACAGTACAAAACTAGGTGAAATCTGCATTGTGAATCTCATGTCTAATACCATTTGGCACATATATTTTAAAGCATCAGCTACAAAACTATCACCCTACTTACTTGCCACCAACTGGAATCAGCCTAATTGCTGCTGTAGTAAACATGGTTCACACTGAAGTTCTGGACATGGAACCAATGGATACTGACAATGTATTTCATTTTATGTTATCTTACCTAAGAAGCATTAACAACAAGGTGCACAACCTGCACGCTATGTTAGCCACTCATTCCCCTGACATTATGTGTCTAACTGAAACATGGCTAAAACCCACCACTAAGGATGAAGAGATTCTCCCTCCCGGGTATAATATCTTCAGGGCCGACCGTGTAAAGAAACAGGGTGGAGGTATAGCTGTTATGTTCAGGAATACCCTGAATATCATTAAGAACCCAACACAACCTCCCATAATCTCTAATTTAGAACTTATTGCCCTAAAGCTATGCTTAAACACTCAAAAATGCATCAACCTCATTGTTATTTATATCCCACCAGGGAATAATATAGAAAATCTTGAGCAAACACTGTCCTGGCTAGCCACTAGTTACCCGCAAGAAACCATAGTACTTGGGGATGTCAATATAGACTGGTCCCTCTGTTCTACCCATACAACCCCACAACCTATTAACCTACATGGCTTTTCCCAAAATATACTTTCCCCAACTAGACTTGGCAATACTCACCAAAAAGAAACCACCATCGATTGGATCCTTACCAATAAAGATTCAATTAACTATACCACTGGGACTCTTCCCAGTGACCTCAGTGACCACCTAATTACCTATATTATTAAACATAAATGCCCAACTACCAACCCCCCCTTATATAGACTAATTAGAAACAAAAAGAACTTTGTCCCACAATTATTCCTTGCAGACCTAAAATCCTGCAACTGGTCCATTTTAAAATCTCTACCCCTAGAAGAGAGTGTTTCCCACTTCAACGATACATTCCTTAGGATACTAGAAACACATGCCCCAAACAGACTAATCAGATCCAAATTACGTATAGCACCTTAGTTAACTAGAGAAACCAAAACCAAAATGAAACTCAGAGACCAGGCCTGGGACAAATGGAGAGCCACTAAAACCCCCCAAGATCGCATTATATTTCAACAGCTAAGAAACACTACCAAATCAGCCACTACCCAGGACAAAAAACAATACTTCTGCCACCTCCAGAATAAACACCAGAACAATCCAAAGAAGCTCTGGGCTGGATTTAACAACCTCCTTCACCCAGGTAAAACTACTACCCCAACCCCTGAGAAGCACATCGGGAAAGATGCAGAGGCAGTAGCCAACACCTTTAACTCCTTCTTCACTGATTCTATCCAATCTCTTGCTAGCCAACTAACCTCCACTGCCCCACCTACCTCTCAACCTCATGAAGCTGCCCACACCTCCTTTAACCTAAACCCTGTCTCTTCCTCCTATATTTGTTCCCTCTTAAAAAAACTTAAACCAACCACCCTGGCGGCTGATCACCTCCCAGCGGAATACTTACAAATAGCATCCGAAGCCATCGCCTACCCTATATCCATCCTGATCAATAGAACTATTACTGAAGCCACCATCCCCTCTTCTTGGAAGATTTCTTATATCATCCCTCTTCATAAAGGAGGTACCTCCACTGAAATATCCAACTACAGACCAATAGCAATCCTGTCTCCAATAGCGAAAATTATGGAAAGATGTGTTCACAAACAACTCCTTCACTACTTAACCCTTAATCGTCTCTTATCTAACTCCCAACATGGCTTCTGCCCCCACCACAGTACTACCACCACCCTCCTTTCCTTTATAGACTCCATTAATAACAATCGTAACAACAAACTAATATCCTCCGCCCTCTTTCTTGACCTATCGAAAGCGTTCGACATGGTCAATCACCAACTCCTACGTAATACCCTAGAAAGCCTACATCTTAGCACCCCTGCACTAAGCTGGTTTAAGGCGTACCTCACTGGTAGGCAACAAGCTGTCCTGTGGCAAGACAAACTATCAGACCTGCTCTCAAACACCATCGGTGTTCCTCAGGGCTCCATACTTGGTCCTCTTCTCTTTTCCATCTTCATAAACAACCTTCACTCAGTCATCCCCAAATCCACCTGCATACAATATGCTGATGACTCCACCCTGATCTGCTCCGATGTCTCCCTTTCAAAACTCCAAACTACTACTCAACTCTGTTTTACTTTAGTTGAGAAATGGTTCACTGACTTGAAACTCCTACTCAATCCAACAAAAACTAAATTACTCCTATTTTTCCCCAACGCCAATACACCCCTTGGCAATGAACTCCCAAATACTAACATTACACCTTTTCATATAAAATCCATCAACGGAACCATCATAGTCCCTGTTACCAGTACCAAATTACTAGGTGTTGCCATTGACTATAAGCTAAAATTTGACATCCACATTACCCAAACCATTAAATCGGTTAACAAAAAACTTGGATCCATGTACAGAATAAAAAACTTCTTAACCCCCTTGACCAAACTAACTATTGCCCGCACGCATCTCCTCTCCACCCTACTATATGCATCCCCAGTTTTTTCCTTCCTCAATAAACGTGAACTTAACATGCTCTCTCTTGCTTATAACCATATTGCTAGATTCATAACAGGTTCCCCATATCGCACCCACCACTGCCTTAACCTTAGGAAACTCGGTTGGTTGGAACTACCCAATCTTCTCAAACTTAACCAACTCACCGAAGCCTTTAAAATAATCCACCATCCCGACAGAACTCCCTCACTGTGTAGAATTTTGACCCCCTACTCCAACCTTAACTCCCTTAGATCAGCTAATAATGTCCAGATCTTAACAACTAAAGCTAAGAACTCAGGTGGTGATGCCCTGTATGCCAACTCCATTGGAAAGCCCTGGAACTCCCTGCCAAACACCCTTAGACTCATGACCTCACATAAACAGTTCAAAAACAACCTCAAAAACCATCTTAAGCAACAATGGCTATGCCCATGCACAGAACCTGACTAACTTATCAAATCTCCTGTACTCATAATTTGCCCTGATAACTTAGTTACCTAGACCATTATTTTCACTGTGTTTATCCTATACAACTAGTTTGTTTAACCTGTTGCTTTGCTACTTGTGCTTATATTAAGTCTATGTTATTTCCTATTCTTATATTGTAAATGTAACTTGCTCTCATCATGTATTGCTATTATGCTGGAGCTTTTCTCCCCGGGCCTCTACTGAAAAGGGATATGTATCCAGCTGGACTAGCCCGGTCAACAAATGTAAAATAAAATAAAATAAAATAAATAAAATAATAAATATATATTTTATTCATTCATTCATTTATATGTTGTTGACCATTATGGTGCAGCAGTTAGCGTTGTTGCCTCACAGCAAGAGATGCTTCAGTTCGATTCTCGGATGGATTTCCTTCTGTGTGGAGTTTGCATGTCCTCCCTGTGGTTAATCAAACTTTAAAGACATGCAAGTAGATGTGTGAGTGTGTGTGTACCTTCTCTGAAAGTTGGGCACTGGGCTGGCAATCCAACACCATAAAATTCCACTGCCAATTAATAGCAGACCGGTGATCCGCTGTGGCGACCCCTAACCGGGAAAAGCCAGAAGTCTTTTTATTCATTTATGTGTTGTCTTGGGTGGTCACACTAAGTCAGAGATTTTTCTTAAACATTGGCCCCAATCTGAAAACTTAGTTTATTAAACAATCAAGTGAGTGCAGAAATGTTATAACTGCTTCAGTAAATCAACAGCAAGAGCTGGGTACAACTTTCCACAAGAAGTGAAAAACAGCAATAATGGTAGTAAAATAGGAATAGCTACACAGGCCTGAAAGTATCAAAGATATAATATTGGCAGGCCATAGTGGTAGTGAAGAACAATATCTACCCTGATGGTGAAATGGTTGGTTACATAGTCTTGAATGTGTAATGACTGATTTAGATTAATGAATTCAGTGCTTACATGATTTACAATATTTTATAATACTATCAAGTAAGCCTGTTAAATATAGCAACACTCCATCATGTGTGTGTGTGTGTGTGTGTGTGTGTGCGCGCGCGCGCGCAAGCGTGTGTGTGTGTGTGTGTGTGTGTGTGTGTGTGTGTGTGTGTGTGTGTGTGTGTGTGTGTACGTGTGCTCATATGTTTTATGTGTGCACATGTGTGTGGGGAGTGTCTTTGAAATTTTTGAACTCAAAACCTGAAGAAGCCTGGCTACAGTGTAGCAGCAATCAGGCTACAAGCCATATTAGAGTCAGGTTTCTTTGCATTTTTAGTTCAAGGTCCCAAGGTAGAGTAGTAAAGCAAGTATTATAAGCAACATTCATTAATTTATGCCAAAACAATGCACTATGTCATGTCCAAGGCATCACATACTCCAAAAGTGAAAGTTAAATGGTATGTGACCGGAAATTACTTATTCATAAGCTGTTGGCTATGCTGCTCATTTCTGTCTGCCTGGTTAGTGTTACATTGTAGCAAGGAACTTAGTAAGCTGTTCTAGCTAGTCTGTTACAGTGCTGCTTACAGAGTATATTTAAACTTGTCTTAACTTAAATATTTAAGGAAAGCTTTGTTAACAACCAAAAAGCTTATCAGATTATTGTGTGTTTTTGCGCGCGTGTGTGTGTGTGTGTGTGTGTGTGTGTGTGTGTGTGTGTGTGTGTGTGTGCTTTCTGCAATTCCAGCTCTAGCTGCAGCTGATAAGGTTTGCTTTTGCAGAAGTAGTTCTCATTAGCCAGAACTTTGATGTTCATGAATTCATCATATAATTTAGATGGGGGCATACCTCTCAACTGTCCAGATTTTTGCAGAGCGTCCAGATTTTTTACTTATATTTTTTAGTCTGTTCTTCATTAAATTCATGGTTTCCTGGCAAATTATTGAGGACTGAAGTTACTAAGCCATGTCAGGCATTTCAGTTTCAGACTTCATAAACCTCGGAAAATGCGATCTGTTGTAAAACTTACTTTCTTAACTTTCTAAGTCTGTAAAAGCAATATTTAAAACCTTTCTCGTTTTTTTACCTTTGTTGTAATATTAGTTTTGACTTTATCCAGATTTCTTATACTAAGAGGTTGAGAGGTATGCATCTGATATTCTGAGACTCAATAGTGTGTCCTAAAATAGAAGACTGAATGCCCGAATATGTGGACTTTTAAATCTAAGATTACTTTTTTTGGAATATTACCTTTTCTGTGAGGTATAGTAGTCCTAGAGTTGATACATATAATTTAGTATGGGTGGGGGCTTGCCCCCACATCAGGAGGTACAGAGGCACTAATGCCCTCCAAAAAAACTTTAAAGGATAACAGTGATATGCAACATCCACTGATCTCCTGTATTTTCAGACGTTTTCCTTAATTGCACGGTTTGCACTTACAAGTGTTGGAATTATAATACAGAGATGGATGGGTAACTATTTGATATTCTGAGACTCAGTGTAAGTCCTTTAATTAGTATTAGTCCCAGAATAGTGAGACTGAATAGGCAAAAATATATACTAAGTCTGAGATTGCCATTTCTTAAACTATTCCTTTTCTCCAAGGTATGGCACTGTTGAAGTTAGTATATATAAGTTCAAGGGAGTGAATGCTGAGCCTTCGCATCAAACATGCAGAGGATGTACCCATTCTGAAAACAAAAAGAACAACTTTAAAGGAGAACAGGGAAGTTGAATATTCCCTATTTTCCTTTATTTTCAGACTTTTTTTTGTAATTCTCGGGCTTATTCATTTCAGTCTCAGAATTACTATAGGGAAACATTTCAATGTTATGAGATATCATTACAGCTCCTATTGCCAGGGGAGCTGGTCATAAGCCATCTTTAGAGTCACTAGCAACCCAAGCTGAAGACAACATCCTGATTGCTGGGCTAGAGGTTTGAACACCACTATCTTCCTCTGTGCTGGGACTGAGTCCATGGTATGCTTGGCAGGAAAGGAACCTCCTTCATGACCTGTCCGAACATCTACCCATTCATTATAGGCCCAGTTAAATGTTTTATGTGGTTCAAAATGCCTTTTCCCATTTCAGCTATGAGAGATGACTCCACATTACCCAACGAAATGGCAGAACAAAGGAGGCAATAGGAGTTGTGTGGGATGGGCTGAATGATGGGAGCAGCTATGAGACAATGTAATGGAGCATTTTTTTCATCCTAACAATGGCAGATGAATGGAACAACCTTCATGAATGCAATGAAGATTCAGAGACGGTTATATAATTTTAGAATGTCTGTATGAGGCAAACATGGGGTGATTCTAATGCTGGGAAAGAATACAAGATGTTAATCAAAAGTGATAGGCAGCCTGTCCAATAGGAAGTAGATGGGTAGACTAAGAGGGCTGATGACAACCCTTCTTTGCAATCAGTCTGCATTTTATGCTTAGTGCCCTCTACCCCAAGACTTGAAATATGCAAAGCTGCACACTGGTTTTATATTATAAATGGATCCCCTGCAAATGACTGAAACACAGTTCAGCAGAACATGTTCATCGAGGTGCCTCTGAATAGTAGGGTAAGATAATACACCCCCATATCCAACTATAACCTACCATAAGACACCACAGAGTAGTGTGTATCCCCATAGATGGCAAGATTTTGTTTGTTCAGTGGGACAAAACACATTTGGTGAATTCTATTTCACAAAATGCATTTTGCCCATTTATCAAGTTCTATAAAATAGGTAAAAATAAAGCTTCTTCTGTTAAATGTTAGAAATAAGATAGCAAGTTAAAAGGAGAGTACCATGATGGAAGAATGGGGAGAGTAAAAGTCCTGACATCTTGTGGCAATGCCAGAAAGGAATTGTTCTATGCTGTTTGGCTTATTTTGGTTACATCTATCTCTGACAACTGCCAATATTTATTCACTGGATGAGTCACTCATACTCTTGGTACATTAGGAGATCTGCCCCCAATTTAATAAGAAATGGGTGTCTGACCAAATATGTAAATGCTGTGACATCTGCATATTAATGCTAGTAGCCTAATATGAAAGCATCTGTGAATTCACTGAAGATGACACCCCCTTTTCCATCAATGCATTATGAAAGGGAAGTAGGACAGATAATCTTTTCATAGTAAGAAGACAGTGCACTAAGATGACATATTCAAGTGACATACAATAAGCAGATGTTTCTTGGGTAGCTACTCTGTATAAGCTTTTAGGAGGGAAATAGCCTGCTGATTTCAGGGAGTGGCACAGTAAAACTTTAATGGCATGCAGACAGTCATCCTCCACTTCAGCAAATCTCCAAGCATGTGCGACCACACTTATACATAAATATGCTTACAGACAAGCACACACACAAATACACTTACATACATACACCACATATACACAACCCCAGACACACACCCGCACACACCTATATATATATATATATATATATATATATATATATATATATATATATATATTTATATATATATATACACACACATACACAAACACACATGCTCTCTCTCTCCCGTCCCTACCTCTCTTTGTACCCACAGCTTCTTATGTACCAGTATGTGTAGGCTTGCTACTGAAATGTCAATACTTGAAATGCCAAGTGCCAATAAGCTAAAGAAATAGACCAAAACTGCAAGAGAAGTGACTCTCGGACATCATTCTTCTCCTTTAAACATCATTTTGCAGGGATGCAAGCCACCTTGCATCCTACAATTTGGGGAGACAAGCCCCCCCATGACCCCAAATTTATATATAGCAACTCTGAGATTGCCATACCACTGAGAAAAGGGAATAGTTCAAGAAATGGCCATTTCAGATTTAGTATATGCAAGTTTATTTTTTTTCAACCATTCAGTCTCCATGTTTCAGGACTCATTATAGCAGGTCCCAACATTTCAAATGGTTTCCGTATGTTTAAGCTAGTTGCTTGTTATATTACATTAGCATGATGGCAGAAGGAGACAATATGGTTATCTAGATTGCCCTTGTAACTCCATTTAACATTTCACCTCTCTTCCATGCCTACCTTCCCATTTACCCCTTTTTACAACTTTCCCATCCTGTCATAAATGGCTCTGTGTATCAGTTTCCACCACCCATTGCAGTAGTCCATTTCATGTATCTACAGCCCTCTCTGTGAAAAAGAACTTTCAGAGCTCCAAGGAGAATCCGCTATCTGTGTCGCCTCATTTGTTCTTCCTATTTCAGATTACCCCTTTATATCACCTTGATATGAGCTTCAGCACTAATATCATGATCCCCACCTCTTCTAGTCTCAAGTGACAAGAGCTCTAAGCTCTCCAGCGTCTGGTCCTATCATTTCCCATCCATACCAAGAAGCTTTCTGGTAGCTTTCCTCTGGATTCCTTTCAGTAGTCTGATGTCCATTTCCTTATTTGACCTCCACAACTGCATGCAGTACTCTGGGTGTGTTCTGAGCAGGGCACTGTAGAGTGGGAATATATTCTCTTTTGCTTCTGGAATCTATCCTGTCAGAATATACCACAACATCTGTTTGGTACTATTACTCCTTCTCACTCTTCTCTCAGTGATCCAATCCATGTGAACTCAGTGCCTCCAGACTGATTTCATCCTATGTTGCCATAATGTTTCCTCTCTCAGCTGATACTTTACACCAGGGTTGTTGTGGAATAACTGCAGTACATTGGCACTTGGCTGCCACTTTTCTTCCCACTTTTTCAGCCTTTCCAAATCCTTCTCTAGGCTTTGCCCCATCATCCACTGCCACACATACAATTGTGTCATCAGCAAAGAGGCTGATCCTGTTCTGTATTCCCTCAGACTTGTCTAAGACAACACACTGGAGAGCACTGGACCAATAACAGACCCCTTTGGTAATCCATCACATTACTAATTTACAATATGTCCGTCTCACCATAACCCTCTTTGTTTAAACATTCAGCCACAGAGCTTTCCACTTTTAGAGTCAGGGTCTTACCCATGTTCCTCCACTATTTGTATCAGCTTCTTGCGATGGAACAAATCATAGGTCTTTCTGAAATCCATTTCAAAGATGTCATCTGATATTCCCGTTAACTTCAACTGTAATCCAGCCATAAAACAGAATAGGGTTTGAGTGACAGTTTCTTCTTCTCATCAACATATGCTGGTTGCTTTCCTGGCAATTGCTGTCCTGTAGATGTGTTACCAGCCTGCTCCTCAGGATTTTCTCAACGATTTTCCATGACACTGTTGTTAGGCTAACAGGTATGTTATTGTCTGTTTTTTTTCCATTGCTCTCCTCCATATACAAGTATCACACTTGATGTCTTCCAACTAATGACATGCTGAAGATCTACATCATCTGCAAAGAGACTGGCCAAATTTCAGAGGACTCTGGAAGGCCTGTGATCAGGTCCATGTACTTTATCCTACATCATTTCCCTCTGAGCTTCCTCCCTCTCTATCCAGGGTGATTATCCACTGTCCAACCCATTTTAACCTCCCTCCCTCCCAGCATGGTGTCTCCCTCTTCCTCCTTCCCCTTGTTGCAAGTATTACAAGCACCTGAAATTATGTCTATTACTGCCTTTATCTCCACACTTCCATATCACATCGGTCCCATGGTTCTCCAACTGTCATCTTACTGGATACTGAATTACACCAACAGTTTTGTAGTTCCTTTACCTTCCCCCAGTACAATCTCATACTGTTTTTCTCCAGGCAGCCCATTTTTTCCACTTGTCCCTTTCTCCTCAATATGTGGTATCAGCACAGATCTTTTTACAAAACTGTAGTTTATTTCTGTCACAGTCAGCTTTTGTGGTTAGACATATATGACAACAAGGACATTGCTGCAGCCTTATTTAATACAAGTCCCTTCAAACCTCACCTACTTCAGTCTGCAGTACAGCAGTGGTACAGTATTACCTGTTTTACACAAATATCATTTAAAATGGGAACCCATCCAAGATACCACTTGTTACAGTGATGTCTCGGCTCTCGGACAAGATTTAAAATTTTAGATCATAAATGTCATCTTCTCCTTCTTATGAATCAGCTGCTAAGTTCAACAGACGTAACATCACAAGAGTTTGAGGCCATGGCAATGGATGTGAAATCAGAAAATCACGTATGATTTACTTAATAAAATCAGAACAAAAGTAAAATTTTCCTGACTGAAAGGACGTTATCCTGAAAAACTTTACCTGCTACAAGTCTTTGAAGTCCAACCTGCAATTTGATAAGGTTAATACCATAACATGCACTACTACCTTAACACTCTACCTATGTACTGTTTCATGCTGCACTGGGTCTAAAGGCACCTCTAGGCTCCCTCCATATTGTATAACCTAGCTATTTATTCCCCAAGGATCTTACCTTTTTAACCTACAAATCTACCCTGCACACAGTAATTTCATCTGGCTCCCCTGCACATACCCCATAAAATATACCCCGCAGCTCTTAATTAATCTCTGCAAGGGGACAATCTATAGCTTAAAAATAACCCATAAATTTGCTGTAAAACTAAACCAGTAAAATACAACCAGAAAGATACATTTGGAGTGAAATTAAGCTAGTACAATGCAGCCAAAAAGATACAATTGAAGAAGAAACAAGTAAGCCCAGGGATATAATTGGAGTTAGTGTTAGCCCCGCTGCACTCACCCTTGCTGAGCTCGGGCTCACTCTGCTCCCCTCCTTGCCCCCTATTTCCACCCGCCCCCACTAGTGCTACATTTCAACTACATTTCAACTAAACTTAGCCACTCCCCTCATGCTAACCACCAATCACTGAATCTGCCCCACCCCTGTACCCATTTCCTTCTCTTTCACTATTCCACATCCTGTAAAGCACAGTCTTCCATCTAACTACCTTACAATCACAAACAACACCTCTCATCATCCACCACACTCACCCTATCCCAAGCAGATCTATTACTCATGACCAAACCCAACCAAAGAATGCCCAAACTACCCTAATCCACATACATACACCTCTTACTATTGCTCCTAGGTGTATCCACCCTCCCACTGCTAAGTTCTATCACCAACCACTAAAAACAACTTAATTTTATCCACATATCAAGAAAAACTACTTCCACTAACATTATTACAACTCACCCTTTTACTCAACTAGTCCCATATCACTACCAAACCTTCTTTATTCACCACTATGCACACAGATTGCAGCCATCACACTACCAGTCCCAAACAACTATAAAGAACTTTAAGACCCTAAGCAAACTACTCAAACTCTACTTTTACCTCAGAACCCAACTCATTAGCTGCGGTGATATACACCCAAACCCAGGCTCACAAAATCTAGGAGCCCCAACCTTCAACCTGAATGATATCCTACTCCACCAAGACAAATCCACGCTCCTCATTTTAAATTTAAAATGTCAGAAGTATACTAAACAAAGTTCATGACCTTCATGCACTACTCTCCTTTTATCAACCTGAGATAGTCATACTAACAGAGACTTGGCTTAAACCAGGCAACCACAACAATGAAATCACTCCACTAGGTCACAATATAATTCATAGTGATAGAATAGGTAAAAAAGGGGGGGGTTGTTGCTATAGTATATAAATCTCACCTCATCCTTGAGAAAGTAGACATAACAACCCCAGACCTCAATAAAGTTAAACTCACTCTAACAAAACTAAAACTTAATGATAGCAAACACATAAACATCATAGGATACTACATCCCTCCAGGCAACAATATCCCCATTACAGAAAAACTCCTAGAATGGATATCTAACTCCCTCCCCCAGGAAAGTATAGTATTAAGAGACCTTAATATTGACTGGCAAAACTGTTCCAGTCATAACCCACTCTCCCATATTAACCTACATGGCCTAACCCAACTCATCACTTCCCCCACAATAACAAACAAGAGAACCAAACACCAATCCACTCTAGATTGGATACTCATATCCCACCCATCACTGATATCCCTAGCAGGGTGTCTACCAGACATCCTGAGTGACCACCAAGCCACATTCTTATTCAGGTCAAAATCACCACAACTGACTCAAATATGTACGTGCCTAATTAGAAACAAAAAACACTTTAACAGCTCCAACTTTATAAACGACCTAAAAATGTGCAACTGGACCTCCCTAAAAAACCTCCATCTTGATGAAGCTGTACTATACTTCAATACTGCCTTCTTAAACACCCTTAAGCATCACGCCCCCTCCAGAACAACAATAATTAAAACTAAATATGCCCCCTGGTTAACCCCAGACACAAAATTCCTCCTCAAAAAAAGAAACAAGGCCTACAAACTACCTCAACAGTAAATCCCAGTAGAACAAATAAATATACGTTGAACTACGTAACAAAGCCAAAAAACTCAACAAAACAGACAAAACATCTTACTACCAAAAGTTACACGATAAGCACAGGAACAACCCACAAAAAGTTTGGGCAGCAATTAACTCTATTCTACAGCCAGGTAAAACAACTATCCCAACCCCAAAAATAGATAACCAAGAAGACATCCCCACTCAATTTAATAAATACTTTACAGAAACCATCCTTGCAAACAACCAACCCTATGACAACATCCCCACCCTTGCAAATCCACCCCCACCCCCAACTAACAATTGCCTCAAGTTCAGCTTCTACCCAGAACCAACCAAATCCATTGAAAAACTACTCTGCAAGCTCAAACCAATGTCTCTAGCCGCAGATAAATTACCCGTTGAATACCTCCACCTGGCTGCAGAAGCCATATCATATCCTGTCACCATCCTAATTAACAGACCCATCTCCGAGTGTATAGTACCCAAGCTATCGAAAATATCACATATCATCCCTCTACATAAAGGGGGAACCTCCCTGGAACTCAATAACTACCACCCTATAGCCATCGTACCCCCTTTACCTAAAATTTTAGAGAGAGTAATACACAAGCAACTAATGAAATATCTCCTAGAAAATAATCCAATAGCAGCACGACAATATGGCTTTAGACCCTTCCATAGCACCACCACAGAATTCACCAACATTGTCAATACTCACAGAAGCAATGGACTCCTTGTATCTACCACCTTCCTTGACTTGTCCAAAGCATTTGATATGCTTAACCACAATAAACTCCTTCTTTCACTAGCAACTCTAAACCTTACCACCTCTGCCATCTCCTGGTTCAAAAACTACCTAGAGAGAAGGAAAAGTACAGTTTTGTACCTACCATAAATGTAGATGTCCGATAGATATGCAACTGCAGTCATAACATATGGGTTGTCCTGCCTCAGGCAGCCCTCGGTCGGCCGGATTCCAAAGTCTGGGTCCGGCGTCGGCCGGAGTCGCCTCCTCTCCGACGTCACAACGGCTGGAGTATAAAGGCATCGGCCGACGCCATCTTCTTCAGTGTTTCTTGCCCCAGATGCCAGGTGCCCTCGAAGGAAGGCTAAATTTGGTGAATGGATAAACAATTCCAGACATGCACAACAGTAATAAACAGATACACCATAAAAGGTACCCCCAGCTAATAGGAATAGGGGTAGTGGACCCTAAAAGAAAGTTGCAGAGGGGTAGGAGGGAGGGAAAATCTGACTGCAGTTGCATATCTATCGGACATCTACATTTATGGTAGGTACAAAACTGTACTATGTCCTTCAAGAATGCAACTGCAGTCATAACATATGGGTTGAATACCATAGCCAAGCTGGGGGTGGTTGGAACTAATAAAGGGATGGTGTAGCTATAATGCCCTGCAGGACTGCCGAAGCAAAGCCTGCTCGGGATCTGGAGTATAAAGGCAGGTTGTAGTGCTTGGTAAATGTATGCATGGAGCTCCATGTAGCAGCCTCTAGAATGTCCTTTGTAGCCACTCCTCTTAGGAAAGCTGTGGATGTGGCTATAGCTCTGGTGGAGTGTGGCCTAATATTGGCTGGCACACCTTTTCCATGAAAGGAATAGCAGAATCTGATGCAGTGTCCAATCCATTTTGAAATTGTTTGTTTGGAGATTGCTTTTCCTTGAACTCCAGCAGCATAGGCTACGAACAGTTGGTCAGACTTTCTGGTGGTCTTTGTTCTGTCCAAGTAGTAGCGTAGTTGTCTGTGTATGTCCAAAGTATGCAGCAGCTTTTCCCCTTTGTTTTGAGGATTGGGGAAGAATGTAGGCAGGTGAATGGCTTGATTTAGAGACACCCTGGAAATTACTTTTGGCATGAAAGAAGGATTGGTCCTTAGGGAGACTCTGTCCTGATGAAAAATGAGAAAGGGAGGTACTGCCATGAGTGCCTGTATCTCCGAGACTCTTCTTGCTGATGTTACTGCCAATAGGAAAAACGTTTTCCAGGAGAGAAATTGCATTTCTGCAGATGCTGCTGGTTCAAAGGGGGGGAAGAGTTAATTTTTCCAAGATGAAATTGAGGTCCCATGCAGGTACTGGTGGTTTTCTGGGAGGTTTGATATTCTTTATCCCTCTTAGAAACTGTCTTAGAAAGGGATGTGAGAACACAGGTGGATCACAATTGTATTTTGTTGAGATTGCTGAAGCGTGGATCTTTATGGAAGAATATGTGAAACCAGTATGAAACAATTCTGCCAAGTATTCTAATATCTGAGGTATGCTCAATACTGTTGCATCCTGACCCTTGTTGGCATTCCAGATGATGAATCTCTTCCACTTGGCTGAATAGGTCTTTCTGGTGGAAGGTCTGCATGCTTCCAGTAGAATCCCTTGAACTTCTTTGGAAAGAGAGATATCGGAAGAAGTTATGGTAACCTCCAGGCTGTCAGATGCAATGTTTGCAGGTTTTGATGAACAGTCCTGTAATTGTGCTGGATTAGAAGCAGAGGCCATAGAGGCAGAGGCCACGGCTTGGTCCGAGTTATGCTCAACAGCAATGGGTACCAGTGCTGCCTTGGCCAGTCTGGAGCTATCAAAATGCCTGTTGGTCGTTCTACTTTGATCTTCAGTATCACCTTGGTCAGCAGTGGTAGAGGAGGGAATGCATAAATTGTTAGGGAATTCCAGCTGAAGGAGAGAGCATCCATTTTCCAGGCTAGAGGATGGTGAGTTCTTGTACAAAACTTTTCCAGGTGATGGTTCAGGTAAGAAGCAAAGAGATCTATGTCTGGTCTTCCCCATGCCCTTGTTATTTGTGAGAAAATGTGAGGATGCAGCATCCATTCGTGTGGATCCCAGAAATTTCTGCTCAGCTTGTCCGCCAGAACATTGTCCTTGCCTGGCACAAACTGGGATTGTAAGTGGATCTTCAGGCTCAGGGACGTTTCCCAAAGAATCATTGCTAATCTGCAGAGGGGATAAGAATTAGTGCCTCCCTGCTTGTTTATATACCACATAACCGTGGTGTTGTCTGTCCTTATTAGCAAATGTCCTTGTTGAAGTGATTTTTCGAAAGTCTCGATTGCACGTATCACTGCCAACATCTCTTTTTGATTTATGTGCAGATGCCTTTCCCTTGGGTTCCATTGCCCTTGGATGCATCTGTCCTCCATGTGCACCCCCCATCCATGATCTGAGGCGTCTGTTGTAATGATTTGACCTACTTGAAGTATGTTGAAAGACATGCCTTGGTTTAACTGACTTGCTTGAGCCCACCACAAGAATTCTCTTTGCAGACATGGAATAAGTGGGATTACGTCCTCTAGGCTTTGGCTGTGTTGTGACCATAAGCTTTTTAAGTACCATTGCAGCTTTCTCATATGAAGTCTTGCCAAAGGTATCAGGAGAATGCAGGATGCCATGAACCCCAGGGCCTGCAGGATTTTCCTTGCAGTCAGCTGGGAGAGCTTTGTTAGGCCTTTGAAGTAGTCTGGTAACTGCTCTTGTTTTTCTTCTGTGAGGAAGGCCATTTGTGTGTTTGTGTCCAGTTTGGCTCCCAGGAAAATAATCTGTTGGGATGGCAGTAGTCTTGATTTTTGAATGTTGACTGTGTATCCCAAGGCCTGTAGTAATTGAATGACATAGTCCAAGTTTGTTATCAAGGTTTGTTTGTTGTCTGCTTGTATCAGGCAGTCGTCCAGGTAGGGGTATATTTGAATCCCTTGGAGTCTGCAGTGTGCCACTACTGATGCCAGGCATTTCATGAACACTCTGGGCGCAGTAGATAAGCCAAACAGCAATGCTGAGAATTGATAATGCTCTGTCCCTGCAAGAAATCTGAGGTATCTTCTGCAACTGTGTCTGACTGGGACATGCAGGTATGCCTCCTTGAGGTCCAGAGTGACCAGCCAAGACCCCTTGCCCAGCATGGGAAGGAGTTGCTGTAACGTCAGCATTTTGAACTTTGGCACAATGAGAAAAGTATTTAGAGTAGACAAGTCCAGTATAGGCCTCCATTTGTTTTCTTTTCTTGGAACAAGGAACAGTCTTGAGTAAAATCCCTGGCCTTGTTCCTGAGGAGGGACCTTTTCTATTGCTTTTATGCTTAGCAGCTTTGAAACTTGAATGAGTGCCTCTGTCCTTTGATGATGTGGCAGGTTTGGCATGCCTTGTCTTATTGGTAAAGTATGGAAGTGGAATCTGTATCCTTTGTCTATTAAATCCAGAATCCAGTTGTCCTTGGTTAAGATATGCCAGTTGTTTGAGAATAAGGATAATTTTCCGCCTAAAGGTGCTTCTCTTTGAGCTTTGGTAGGCGACATGAAAGTAAAGTCATTGTGATTGCCCTTGTGGTGCAGCTGGACTGGCTGGGCCACTTCTTTGATTTGGTGGTTGCCATGGGCGGCCCCTGTAGGAGCCTCGGTTTTGCCCTCTACCTCGAGCACGCCTGTTTTTTCCCCTTTGAAACTTGTCAGTGTCTGGAAAGGACCAATTCTTTGAAGGCTAATTCCTGCTGAATCTGGGTGGCTGAACCTGGAGGAAATCTTTGACTGAACTGATTTTGCCTTTTCCTCAATGGACTTCAACACATCTTGTGCATTAGCACCAAAAAGCTTTTGTTTTTCCAGAGGTGCATCAAGTAACTTTACTTTAACATGGTCTGGCAGTGGCTGTTCTTTTAACCAAGCATGTCTACGTATAACAGCCCCTGTCATAGCTGCCCTACATGAAGCCTCCAATGCATCATAACCACACTGTAGAAAATGATTGCTAACCTGCTGAGTGTTATGGACCAGATCCTGCAATGCCTTTCTACCAATAGACTCAGGAGAGGCTAGCTTTTTCTGTAAATCATCCAGTAAATAATCCTGGTACTGAAACATATGAAAAAGGCAGTTAAGTGACCTCATGGCAAGGGTGGTAGAGGTATAAACTTTTTTACCCCATCTCTCCAGGGACCTTGCTTCCCTATCCGCTGGCAGAGGATTCTTGGCTGAGGAAGTAGCCACTCCTTTGGGGCCCTGTGAAATAGTTTCAAGATCCACAGAGTGGGCCTTAAAAAGATGCTTGTGAGTGTCAGGGATCCTGTAATACCTGTCTGGCTTGACAGGAGCAGGAGGGAGAGAATCAGGGTTAGCACTGGAGTCGGAGAAGACATCATCCAGGACATCCATAACTGGAGGGATAGCTAAAGGCCTGTGCTGGGGTAACTTGAGGAAGGTACATAGCCTTTTCCTAGAATCAGAAAATTCCTGACCCTGCCACTTAAAATGCTCCCTCATAGAGTGGAGGACTTCACCGAATGAAAAATCCTCTGGAGGAGAGGCAGAGGGAATTGACTCCTCAGCATCAGAGTCCTCATAGGCCTGGAAGGATTCTTCTTGTGTATCTGAATGCTCAGAATCCCCAGAGGCTTCATCTGAAGACAGGTCGTCAGCCTGCTCAGTTCTAGGCCTTTTCTCTGCAGGCGGCTGAGAACCTCTGTCAGGGTGAGGCTGAGACCCCCTGATAAGAGAGATGAGGTCTGCAGCAAGAGACATGATCTGCTTATCAGAAGAAGGGGCCTGGGCAGTAGGTTTAGGATGGGCCTTGGCCTGGCTGATGGCCTTGGCACATGCAAAGGCCTTGATGGACATGGATACAGGAGGCCTAGCTGCCCCACATGCAGGAGTAACCTTGTCCACGGGTATGGTGTCGGGTAGATCCAGAACTTCGGTTTCTGGAGGAAAATCAATAACCGGCACCGGTGTAGTCTCCGGGACCGAAGGACGTGTTACCGCTGTGTCGTCGGCCTGGAGCGGTTGAATTACCGCTTCAGTAGGGACCGAAGCACTCGCGGAGGGCTTAGGAGAAATATCGGTAGAGGACGCAGGCCGCGGATGTCGGTCCCGGTCCTTACACTTTTTGGAAATTTGTGTTGTCGGTTGATCCGACGGCATGATATAAGCAAAGGATTCGCCAAAAAAGTCTTCGGCAAATTCTGCCCGGCGCCTGAGAGTGCGCTTATTAAAGCAAGCACAGGCAGCACAGGCCGAGACGTCATGGTCTGGGCCCAGGCAAGGGAGGCAGTAAGAATGGAAGCCCTTATGAGGTATTTGTTCACCACAAGACAAACAATTATTAACTTTCTCAATTTGTTCTGACATCGGCTGAGGCAAGAAAAAATGTTCCCCAACGGGGTACTTAGCTTTTAGATGACTTCGGTAACTGAAACACAGGAGCTGACTGTTAAATAAAAATAAGTTAGGACAACACAGGAGGCTCAGATACAAGAAAACTTTACTAGTGTACACCAGGAGGCAAAAAACCATACAGTACAAGTATAGAATTCTGTCTAACGTGATACAGGAAGTAAGTCTTATTTTATACATTATACATCCAAGCTGTGCCCACCTTACTGATGTGGTCAGTCACAGGGCACCTACATCACTATAGTCTACAATATTCTATTCATAAGAAAGTGCTGAGGTTATACTTTTTAAAAGTTTTCCCATGAGAATAATACAGCCTTGCAAAGCACCTGGTCAGTTATAATGTCTTTCTGTAAATGTTATTCTTTCAAGGTTTCAGTCCTGCTCGAATACAATAGTCAGTTCAGTTCTTAATACGCTTCTTTGTTCTTCTCGCAACATTAATTTTAGCAGCTGTGCTGATAATATTCACAAGGCCAACTATCTCAGAGGAAGGAAGAAAAGATTCAATGCCTTATACATTCATTTTCCTGACCCAGCAGATAATCATTAGTGAAAACATAAGCTTGCTGAGCTGGCTACTGTCAGGGTCAGAGTTCAATCACACTGCAGCTCCAAAGCTTCAAGCAATTACATGTAAGATCATTCTTACTGCCATATTGTAAAATAGAATAAAATGCATTACATACTATTTGCTTTTAAACTAGCACTTCATATATGTTTAAGTACATATTTTTCTAACATTCTCCCTCCTTTTAATACTTTTTATTCTATTCAGAAACATAAACAATATCATTTCATTCCCTAGCCTTCTCCTCTCAGGGATTTTTGACTAGGCAAGTCATTTGTTTTATATTTCAGAAAGAATTTCATTTGGAACTAATAGATCCAACTCAATGTCTTGGTACATAGTTTCAGTTACAGATATGTCAACAAATTCTCTAACTAATCTTTTCATACAGGGTATCCCGCAACAGACACATGCTCCTAGTATGAGCAAAACAACACAGATGGCAATCAAAATATTCATTAGGATTGAACCCCACCCACCAAACAGATTCTGGAAAAAGTTCATCAGTGGGTTTGGGCCTGGTTCAGTCATGGCCGATACCTGCTGTATTACCTCTAGGTGGTCATTGATTTCATGTTTATTATCTGGTATATACGCACAGCATTCTTCTTTGATAAGCGCGCACGTACCACCTCTCGCTGCTAGGGTGAAGTCAAGAGCCATTCGGTTTTGTAGCACAACAGTTCTCATTGCATTCAGTTCATCAGTCACAAGTTCAAGAGTGGAAAAAGTTGCATTACTCATTACTTCGAGAAGCTTTGACAGTTTTCTCAGCTCCCAGATCGATTTGACTGCTCCATAGGCTGGAAATATTCCAGCCCAGGATATAACACTGTCACTCAAGTCCATATGAATCAATTTTTCTTTATCTTTCACGGATGGATGGTCCTTCCAGCCAGCCTCGATCTTACCCACTGGATTAGCGGGTTTTTCGACTGAATTCCCAGTTCTTTGGGCTACATCTCTTACATTTCGTATCTTACCCAGAGGTAATTCCGCAGTATACCTTATTGCTGGAACCAGATAACCCAAAAAACAACTGCCGGACCAATTCTCAGGTAACTATTTATATGCCTTTTTCCCACAAACAAAATAACAGTTTTCTACTTTAGTACTGATGTGGGTTAACTCTGAATGAAACATTTTCTTGTCTATAACAGACAATTGTTTATGCAATTCAGGATTTTTCTGCACATCTCTTATCGTTGTTCTCATTAAGCTCAAATATGAATCATAATTTGTGCTACAACTAGTACTTTTATCTTTGGCCTTAATATAACATTTGTAAGATACAGTTATGTTACAGTTACTCCAACCAACTTGGAGTGTATCATTTTTATAAAAACAAACAATTCCTCTCTGTGTGATGGGTAAATACAATGCAACCTTGCCCTGTGATCTCACAGAACCTGTGTCAAAAAGTAAATTTTCCTAAGTCTCATTTATCCCTAAAGGGACAGCGGACATCAAAAGTCCTCCATATTCTGTTGGTATAGCGGTACAAACCCAGCAGTTTGAAACGTTCATAGTCTCAACATATACATGCTTCATGGCCAGGTATGTGTTAAAGTTCGGATGCCAGTCTATAGATAGTTCATCACATTTTGTCAATTTCATTTGTGTGGTTATATGCAGGAAAAACCACAACAAAAGGAAAGTCACCACAATCATGGTCAATAGGTGTATAATTAGCAAGATGGTTAAACAATATCTTCGGGGTTGGTTCGCGTTTCTATTCACTTTGCTCTTGGCCATCCTGCCTTTGTGGTGTATCAGTTAAAAAATGTTTATCAAGCTGAAAATTCTTTACCGGTTTACAGTGTGTTAGGTGGACCCAGGACAACCTCTCAGCAACCTTTATTGCAGTAGGCGTCGCCAACAGTACCTGATATGGACCTTCCCACTTTGGACTCGACCAGTTTTTCTTCTTGATGACCTTCAACCAAACCCAGGACCCCGGGGTCAGCACCGCTTCCGGTTTCGTTTGTTCTTTATCTGAAAAAGAGTTCAACTGCAAAACAGTCTTATTGGTTAACAATTTATTCATATGACTAGCTAATGAGCTGTCAGCCTCCAGTTCTGCAGGCATGAGAGCTTTCCACTGTGGCACGTAATATGCCCTCCCAAATACTACTTCAAAGGGGGTCAAGCCCTTTACATTTGGAACTGTTCTCATGCTCAGCAATGCTAAAGGTAAACAGCAAATCCAATTCCTCTGAGTCTCACTCATCAACTTCCTTAATTTATTTTTCAAAATCCCATTCTACCTCTCCACCAGTCCTGCAGACTGTGGGTGGTAAGCACAATGATTTTTCAAGGAGATCCCAAAGAATTTCCCAAGTTGTTGAATCGTCTGGTTGACAAAGTGTGTCCCATTGTCACTATAGATTCCTTCCGGTATGCCAAATCTAGGAATTATTTCTTTTACTAAGGCCTTTGTCACTGTTGCTGCATCCGGATTTCTAGTTGGAAAAGCTTCTACCCATTTTGAAAACATGTCTATAATCACTAAACAGTATTTTTTCCCTTCACATTTATTCAATTCTATGAAATCCATACAGATAGTATGGAACAGATATGGTGGTGTAGGAAAACTCCCTTGCTTGGGTTTGAATGCTCCTTGCGCATGATGCTTATTACAAATGTGACATGCTGCACAAAATTTTTGTGTGTAATTCGTAAACCCGTATGTTTGGAATACTCTATTAACTAACTGTACCATCCCCCTGTTGAGACATGGCTCTGCCCATGGCTCAACAAAGCTGCATATCTAAATAAATTAGACGGCAATATTGGCTTCTTCTCCTTGGAGATGTACAGTCCATTTTCGAGGATCGCACCTCATCTTATCCATTTTTGTTTTTCTGCTTTTGCAGTTAATGTCTGCATTGTTTTTAACATTTCCAAATCTAAAATCTCAGATGGTTGTAATTCCTCATTCAAAAGTAAAGTTTCTGAGTCTGAAGCTGCCTGCTTTGCAGCTACATCAGCTCGTGCATTACCTTTTGAAATCGGATCTTGTTGTTTTGTATGAGCTACACATTTACAAATAGCTACTTTGGTAGGTAACTGAATGGAATCTAATAAGTTTAAGATAAGTTGCGCATGATTAATTGGTTTGCCAGTGGATGTTATCATTTCCCTGTTCTTCCATTGTTGCGCAAAAACATGCACTGTAGAGAAAGCATACTGACTGTCAGTATAGATGTTCACACATCTGTTTTTCGCTAGAGTGCAAGCTCGTGTTAAAGCTATCAATTCTGCTGCTTGAGCAGACAAGTTATGCTGTAGGGGTTGTGCTTCTAAAATCTCTGTATCTGTGACTACTGCATACCCTACTAGATTATTTCCTGTAGGACCCTTTCTGCATGATCCGTCTACATAAAATGTCACCTCGGCATCATCCAAGGGTATATCAGTAAGATCTTGTCTGGGCAAAGTTATTTGCTCAATTTCCTGCAGGCAACTGTGTGGTGTGCCATCCACAGGAGTCGGAAGTAACGTTGATGGATTTAGTGTTGTACAACGTTCAATTGCCATATGAGGTTGGCTCAGCAATATGGTCATACAAGAAAGATGCCTAGTAGGAGATAGGTATGCTATTTTTTCTTGCAGTAAAATTATCGCGACTGCATGAGGCACTCTCAAAGTGAGAGGATGGAATAACACCACTGAGGCCAAAGCCTGTACCGCCATTGCAGCTGTGACTACTGCTTGTACACAATGTGGCAATGACCGTGCCACTGGGTCTAACTGTGATGAATAGTAAGCTATGGGTCGTTGCTTACTCCCATGCTGTTGCGTCAAAACTGATGTCATATATCCCTGTTTACAATCTACGGTTTGGAAAAATCTTTTGTGGTAATTTGGAAGTCCTAAAACTAATGATGAAGCTATCAATTGTTTTAGTCTGCAGAAAGCTGATTCTGCTTCAGGTGTCCAGTGTAATATATCTTGTGCTGCCATTGGTGTTTTAAATATTAAATCAGCCAATGGAGCAGATTCTAAAGCATAGTTCGGTATCCAACTTCGACAAAAATTAGTCGTTCCCAAGAAGGACATCATTTCCTTCTTGGTAGTTGGTTTGGGTGCCTGTAAAATTGCTGTTTTTCTATATCCTTATCTAGTATTCTACCTTCCTTGGATATTACATATCCTAGGTATCTAACCTGTTTTCTCCAAAGTTGTAATTTACTTCTGTTTACTTTGTGTCCTTGTGCTGCTAAAAATTTCAGTAATGCTACTGTATCATCCCTGCATTGCTGCTGGGTGGGGGCTGCTAGCAAGATGTCATCTACATAAAGTAGAACCTGACTGCCCCCTGGTGGAGTAAATCCTGCCAGGTTGCTAGCCATTTCTTGTGCAAATATCACTGGACTTTCACAATATCCCTGCGGTAGCCGAGTATAGGTATATCTTTTACCTTAAAATGTAAATGCAAACCAATACTGGCTATCAGGATGTATAGGTATCGAAAAGAAAGCATTGCTTATATCTACCACAATAAAATATTTTTGTTGCGGCTTCAAATCATTTAACAAAGTGTGTGGATCTGGCACCGTAGGTGCTCTGGGTATTATTGCATTGTTTACGGCTTGTAAATCCTGTACCATCCGCCATTCCCCATTTGCTTTTTTAACAGGAAATAGAGGGGTATTACATGGCGAATCCAAAGATTCTACCAGTATCCCTTCCTTGAGTAATGCTGCTATTATAGGCTTGATTCCCTGCTCTGCATCCTTCCTCAAGGGGTATTGTCTTTTCTGTGGTCTAAATGCTGACTTTGGTGTAATGGTCACTGGACCTGCTGTCCGAATAAGCCCTACATCTGATTTCCCTGCTGACCAAAGGGTGTTTGGTATATCATACAAGGCTTTTTCTTCTTCTTCTAACAAAAATGCCAATCAGCTGTCCTCACTATGTTGTAAGTGTGCAGCTGGACGTGTCTGCGTTAACCAATTCAACTTCTGTTTTTGTACTCCCTGTTCTGATAATTCTAAATCAGTTTGTTTCTCCCATCTTGTCACTTTTTCACCCAAATCTGCCCATCTTACATTTTTATGTTTTGTCAAACTGACATGTGGCAGTCTGTTG
Source organism: Protopterus annectens (assembly GCF_019279795.1). NCBI lineage: Eukaryota > Metazoa > Chordata > Ceratodontiformes > Protopteridae > Protopterus > Protopterus annectens. The sequence continues at coordinate 35,182,868 of NC_056733.1, read as the reverse complement.
GATTTGTACAATTTCATGAATTCCTGAGGTAGTGAACAGCTTACTACACTGTTACCCTCAGTATCCCAATATAAAGTTCGTAACACTAACCTATTAGCCGGATTTTTGAATAATTCTTGCTCATATTCCTTATCAGGTCCCGGTGTGCTACAGTAGTATAGAGTACAATGTAACAAATGCTGCTGATCAGTGTTAAGGGAGGGTACCTTGCTGATGGCTACGTTCATCAGTTCTTCGGTTACTGCCCCTGGACCAGTCGTAACTAGGTCCTGGCTGTACCAATAATAGGCTTCACCCTCCGATCGCACCACAAATGTATCCATTTGTCTTTGTGCCTCCATACCCTGCATGGTAGGAACTACTGCTATGCCAAAAATCTGCATAAGGTCTCTCCCCAGTAGGTTTACTGGACATTTTGCAGAAACTACAATTTTACTTCTTTGGGTCATACCTGAAATAGGATCAGTTATTGCTATATCATGGGAAAGTGGTTCCCTATATAGCTGCCCATTTGCTGCTTTTACTAATATATAGTCAGGTGATTTTGAGTGTTCTGGCAACTTTGAAGGGTGTATCAAAGTTCGTGACGCTCCTGAATCACACAAGAATTTCACTTCCCTTCCTTCCACTAGAAGTGTAACTTCCGGTTTTGTGTCTGCCAAATAGAGCTCCAAGCTCAACAATGCTAAGTCTAAAACTTCACTTCCTTCATCCTCTACATCTATTTGTACTTCCTCTATTCCTTCTACTACATTTACATTTTCTTTTTGTCTATTAGCCTTTCCTGATGATTTTTGATTGTTATCACTATCATATAGTCAATCCTCATCACCTTTATCTTTTTCTTCTGTTGTCATCTTTTTATTTAGCCTGCAATCCCTTGCTAAATGTCCTTTTTTACCGCACTTAAAGCATTCACCTTTCTTTTTTCTCTCTTCAAAATCCTCTATCTTTCTGTCAGAGTGTTTATTACCCTGGGTATTTTTCTTATTCTTTTTACTCGAGTGTACTACAAAGACTTCTGCTCCGTCTTCAGCTGTGAAGACTTGCGTTTTCTTTTTCTTTTTACTATTAAAGTGTCTTTCAGCATGTCTAGCATATTCAAGTAAGGCTTGTAGCCTACTTGTTCGGTGATCTATCATATGCTTTGTAATAAAGCTACTGATAGGGGCAATGCAACCTTTCAAAAATGCATTTTTCAGTTGCTGTTCGTATGAACTATCATTCGTCTGACTTTCAGGAATAGCCATACCACTATGGTTATTGAAACATTCCAATAATCTGCCATAGTACCCATCTACAGTTTCACTGTCTTGTTGTATGCATTGATTAATGCAAGTCCAATCTGCTCTAGGTTTCCATTTTTCAGAGATTCGGTCTGTAAGACCTTTCACTCTGGTGTCTAACTCTGCGTCACTATGTAGGAGTAGCTTAAGTTGTGCGTCACGAGAGTTCCAGGTGCCACAAATCATGTGCCAGTCTGGACCTATTATTTGTCTAACCACTTTCTCTACTTCTTCCCCATTTAAGTGGTAACTTAGTCTCATACCTTGTAAATCTTGTATAAACTTTTTATGATTAATTTTTGGATGAGGGATTCCCTCTGTAGCTTTCCGGATGTCCTCCGGTGTCCATGGTCTATATACTAGGAGAGTTGGGTCCTGTCCTTCCTGTCCTGCCTGAGGGTTCGGTACTTCGATTAGTGGACAGATCTCTTCGCTCTCTTCTAGTGAATCTCTCCCTATTTGATATAAATCTGTGTCCCTAAGTGTTTTACGTGTTCGGGATCTAGTTTCAATAGGTTCTCTAATGAATGGTTGTTTTAGTGCCCCTGCAATCTCAGGATAACGTGGAGGAGGACTGGCCTGTCCTCCTGCTTCATATTCTAAAAAAGGTATCGGAGGGGGCGGAGGGGCCGTCGCTATTACTGTATTATTATCCTCTTTGTCTAAGAATAATGCTTTTGTATTTTTAAGTTTCTGTTCCCTTCGGTTCACTTCCTCAATCCACCTATGTGCCTGAGGAATGCCTAACTGTCGTTGTTTTTTTTGCCTGACCTTCCGCGTCAGATTTTAACTGTTTCAAGAGTTTAACTAACGAAATTTTGTTTAATTTACTGTCGAATTCATACTTATTAACCCATTTTGTGTAATATCTTACATTATCTGCTCGTTGTAATTGCATATATTTTGCGTCATCAGTTAGGGGTGGATCTCGCGATTTTTTAGTGCACTGATTTTCTTACCACGTGGTATCTTTAGTTTCTTACACAGTTTATCTAGAATAACTGCCTACCTTATTCTGTTTCCCTGATCTATGACAAAATATACAGTAATTTTTTAATGTCCCTGACTTGCACAACAAATCTATGACAATAACATTTTTACTGTAACCTAGTCCCTGATCCAAAACAGAAAAAAGGCAAAAACTCTTCCTACCTCAGCCTCTTGGGTCCACCAGTTCGAGACCGCTCTTCGGCCACAGATCAGAAAAGTGGCCAGCCTCTTAAAATGACAATTCAGGTGGAGGTCTTTGTGCTTTAAGAAGAACCATTTCGGTAGCTTCTCCTGCGCAGTATTCGACCACCGATAGACTCTGATCTGCAGCTGTCGAGGGCTTCCGTCATGAAAGGACCAAACTGTTAAATAAAAATAAGTTAGGACAACACAGGAGGCTCAGATACAAGAAAACTTTACTAGTGTACACCAGGAGGCAAAAAACCATACAGTACAACTATAGAATTCTGTCTAACGTGATACAGGAAGTAAGTCTTATTTTATACATTATACATCCAAGCTGTGCCCACCTTACTGACGTGGTCAGTCACAGGGCACCTACATCACTATAGTCTACAATATTCTATTCATAAGAAAGCGCTGAGGTTATACTTTTTAAAAGTTTTCCCATGAGAATAATACAGCCTTGCAAAGCACCTGGTCAGTTATAATGTCTTTCTGTAAATGTTATTCTTTCAAGGTTTCAGTCCTGCTCGAATACAATAGTCAGTTCAGTTCTTAATACGCTTCTTTGTTCTTCTTGCAACATTAATTTTAGCAGCTGTGCTGATAATATTCACAAGGCCAACTATCTCAGAGGAAGGAAGAAAAGATTCAATGCCTTATACATTCATTTTCCTGACCCAGCAGATAATCATTAGTGAAAACATAAGCTTGCTGAGCTGGCTACTGCCAGGGTCAGAGTTCAATCACACTACAGCTCCAAAGCTTCAAGCAATTACATGTAAGATCATTCTTACTGCCATATTGTAAAATAGAATAAAATGCATTACATACTATTTGCTTTTAAACTAGCACTTCATATATGTTTAAGTACACATTTTTCTAACACTGACCGACCGGCACTTGCGAACTGCTTCTGCTTTGGGCACCGCGCGGCAAGAAAGACTGAAGAAGATGGCGTCGGCCAATGCCTTTATACTCCAGCCATTGTGACGTCCGAGAGGAGGCGACTCTGGCCGACGCCGGACCCAGACTTTGGAATCCGGCCGACCGAGGGCTGCCTGAGGCAGGACAACCCATATGTTATGACTGCAGTTGCATTCTTGAAGGACATCAAGCTGTTATGTGGCGAAACCAACTCTCCCCTTCCCTACCAGTCTCCCTAGGAGTACCCCTAGGCTCCATCCTGGGCCACTTCTTTTTACCCTCTCCACCAATCAGCTCCCAAACAGTATTCCTAAAGCCTCAATAGTGCAATATGCAGATGATACCTCCATAATATGCGCAGCTAACTCAATTCACATCCTTCACTCCCTAACACAAGAATGCTTTTTCCTAGAAGAAACTTGGATTACAAACCAAAGGCTCATTCTGAACCCAAGTAAAACAAAGTTAGTACTCTTTAACTCCCACAGAGCCACACCTCCCACTGATTCTTTCTTCATCTCCTCCTTTAACAAGACCACAGTCACCCCCACAAATCATACCAAACACTTAGGGGTTGAAATAGATAATCACCTTAGATTCGACCTGCATATTTCTATAACCATAAAAAAAATACATAAAAAACTTGGCCTACTGTATCACAATAAAACATTCCTCACTGACCATACCAAAACTACAATAGCGAGGACTCACCTACTTTCCACCCTACTTTATGCCTCCCCCATGCTTACAAATCTGCGCAAATCCAACTTAAACTTGATAGTTGTTATAATAAGATAGCCAAATTTGCTACAACCTCTCCCATCAGAACACATCACTGTGAATGCCTAAAAAAATTCAATTGGCTAGAACTACCACTACTACTTCAACTCAATCAACTATCATTAGCCCACAAAGTAATACATAACTCTGAAAACACCCCAGCCCTACAAAATCTTTTGCAACCCTATACAACCGCCAGGCCCTTGAGGTCTAGTACACAAAACGTCCTCAAAGTAACCAAATATAACAATGAAGCTGGTAAGTCTGTCTACAGCCAATGTATAGCAAAAACCTGGAACTCCCTTCCTGCCCACATAACTGACAACAAATCCCCATCACAGTTCAAGATACATGTTAAAACTCACTTTTTGAATAATCGACTGTGCTCCTGTATCCCCCCTGGTTAATGTCTCATTAGAACACTTCACCTAACTTAAGTAACTCTGCTAAGCCAACCAGTCATAGTACTGTACCCACGTAGGACTGTTAATCTACTGCTCATCCCATCTCTCCAGGAGTTAGGGAAAACTACCTCAGCAATGTTGTGCTTTCCATAAGCAACTAAAACCAGGAGAAGACATATTGTAAATCAATTTGTTATCCTTCTCAACCAAAACCAGGCAAAGACATATAGTAAATCAATTTGTTATCCTTCTCAACTATAGCGAGCATCATCTGCTCTCTTGGAGCCTTATTCTATGTCTCTCTGCTTTTACTCCGATAGTAAATCTATCACAGGAATCCTAAACTTAGTAATATCTTCTAAAATTTAATATTATATTGTAGAGAATGATTGTATCCTATCTGTTAGTTAATATGTATCTCAGAGTCTCTTCTATAGAAATTGTATGTCAAATGTCTGTCCTTAAAACTATGTTTTGTAAAAAAATTGTTCTCTTGGAGCTTTTCTCCCCGGGCCTCCACTGAAAATGGGCTTGTAATCCAGTTGGACTCTCCCGGTCAACAAATGTAAAACAAAATAAAATAAATAAATACAATAAGTAAATAAATAAATAAAATAAATAAATACAATTTAGAGAAGATGGCTGGCCCTGTCTTTTTACAAATGTTCTTACCAAAAAATAATAGGAAAAATACAAGAAAAGAAATAGAATACAAACAATGTTTTCATTTCAAAAATTGTGATGACAGGATAGCTATATCCATATATATCTGAACTGCAGTGACTTGGTAGTTCAGAACTATGGAAAGGTTATTCAGGGAGTACAATTTATTTTCAAAAATGTGTCATAGGAAATATGTAAATTAATATTTCCATCATTTAACAATCTGTTTACAAAGCAAATAAACATTCTTTGTGAGACATGACACTTTCTAAGTGACTAAAACTGTGAGATGATATCACATACATACAAAATTATAAAAAAATAAATAAATAAACCATGATCTACAACATAGATAACCGTTTTTATCTTATTACCTAAGAAGTCCACATATACTGAATTGTACTACCCATGAATGATTTTTGAGACTAATATAATATAATATAATATAATATAATATAATATAATATAATATAATATGATATAATTGATTGGCCCTGTATTTAAAGTATTGTTGAATTCTGTAGCCTTTGAACAGACAACAGAAAGATCTTAAAAAGTTAATGGAAACCCTATAGGAAAACAAGTATGAATAAACTGGAATGAGTACAGTGGAACTATACCAAGGGCATCCATGGATGTGAAAATCTAAGTTATTATGAAAGACTAAAATATCTGAACTTGTACAGTGTCTCTAACAGATATTTAAGAGGAGATCTTATTCAGGTATATAGGGCATTTAGGGACAACTACCTCTGGGAATGTTTGAGGTTATCAAAAATTACTACAGGATCATAAGATAACCTATGTAGAAAATTCTGTAGGAATGAGAAGTGTACTAATTGGTTCTCTGACAGAGTAGCTGATGCTTGGAACAGACTACCAAGTTACATTAAAGCAAGTACTATTTTAGATATTTTTAAGAACAGCCTGGACATTTATTATGGGAACAAGTGTTTTGGTATATTGGTAAGCTAGAAGGGCTTCATGCCCATGCTTGAAACATTTGTATGTATGTATGTATCGTATTCTGTTTCTCACAGGCTACTTAGTCTAATCTCTTTCTGGCCTATAAAGTGATGCCTAATCCGCTTTCATTTGAAAATATGTGCCTGGAATACACCATTTGGGGACTTAATATCCAATTGGGAAACTTAACATTAAAATAAATAGAAAAAAATGTGACAACTACATTTTACAGCATCTTCCAACACTATAGAATAAGTTTCTCTCTACAGTCAGATGAAATTGGTGATTAACTTCTTTAATATATATTCTTGAGAACTATAATTTGTGTGTGTGTAGTACTAAATATCAACATGGAACCTGAGAACTATAGACCAGAACTATTTTTACTGCTTTGCATACTGCTGTATTATAAAGCATGTAACGTGTGTGTGTGTGTGTGTGTGTGTGTGTGTGTGTGTGTGTGTGTGTGTGTGTGTGTGTGTGTGCAGTACTAAACTTCAGCATGGAACATGAGAACTGTAGACCTGAACTGTTTTTACTGCTTTGCATACTGCTGTATTATAAAGCATGTAATGTGTATGTGCATGTGTGTGTGTGTGTGGGGGGGGGGGTCTACCTGAAAAGAACAAAAGACCACATTACAGAAGACGAAATGAATAAGACAACATCTCCAAAACTTCACTTTCACGAATGACCAGCATGCCAAAGGATTTCACTTCTGGTCATACTTTTCCTTCTTCCATGACCACCACATAATCTATGCTCTCTCTCGTGTCTAGATAATCTCTAACCACATCTTTTTATATCCAGTTTCCCCATACAAACTTTTCCTCAGTTTACTTTGAGAAACTATGTCTACACTGCAATAAGGAATTATATTAGATGATTGTATAATACAAATGTCAGTTATAATAGCACAGAATGTAATTTCTGGTGTACTGTAAGTCTTGTATATTTTTTTGTATAATTTCTTGTATAAGTTTTGTATATTTATTTTTGTATAAGTTTTGTATAATCTCTGTATGTGGAGCTTTTCTCCCCAGGCCTCCACCGAATATGGGTCTTATCCCAGCCGGACTTTCCTGGTAAACAAATGTAAAATAAACAAAATAAATAAATAAATAAATAAATAAAACAAAAGTTTATAAGGAATACTGCTTTTATGCTGCTAGCCCTGTTACATTGAATTACTGCTTGATATCTGACTCCTGCCATTACCGAATTCCTACTGTTACCAGCTCTATTAGCTGTACAACCCAGAATGTATCTACAGCATAGCTAAAATTGTGAAAGTAGAAAGGAGAGGGGGATCTGTTTGAGTATAAGATGCCATAAGCATCTCCAACCCCCTCTTGAAGGGTAAATCAGAGAAGAGCATTCAAAGACTTTTAGACAGCCACTCATAAAGCCTGCGCAACCAAGCCCTCCCACTTGCACAACAAGCCCTCCCACTTATGCAACCAAGCCCTCCCAAATGAAGACATCTGTATTACTGCAAATAGACAAATATGACATGTTCTTTCTATACACACTTCCTCTGCATACTGAAGCTATAAAATTGGAGAGTCTTTTTCACAAAGACATAAACAAGTCCTCACTTTATTATTGCCAACTACACATTCTTTATATATGCAATATTGTTATACCTCTCAACTGTACAGATTTTTGCAGAATATCCAGATCTTTGCCTCATATTTTTGGTCAGTTCCTCATAAAATTGTGATTTTCTGACAAATCACTGGCAAATCATTGAGGGTTAAAATCAGAAAATAATGACAGCCATTTATGTTTCAGACTTCATGTTGTTGTTTGTCTTTCGGCTTTTCCCGGTTAGGGGTCGCCACAGTGGAACTCTGGTCCGCTAATGATTGGCAGCTAATTTTTATGGTGTCAAGTTGCCAGCCCAACGCCCAGTCAACACGTCTTTCTTTCAAACACATGTCTTTCGAATGCCCACTAGACCACGGGGAGGACATGCAGACTCCACACAGAAGGCACTCCCAACTCAAGCCGAGAATCGAACAGGAGAACCTCTTGCTGTGAGGCAACAATGCTTTCATGTTAATGCAAAACCTCCTACTCTATCAACATTCTAAGTTTGTAAGAGCCAGATTTAAAAAGTGTCCCTATTTTTGGACCTTTGTCCCCCCATTATTTATGGCTTTGTCCAGATTTCTTGCTCTAAGAGATTGAGAGGTATGAATATCTTAACTCTTTTCTGTGAAATTCATTCTTCAAAACTGTTCTAGATATATTCATTTCGTGTATATCAGAAGATCAAACACTAAAAATAGTGAACACTCTTCTATCGAACTTAAAAACACGAAACTTGAAAATATCAAACGAACATATCAGTAAATTTTTTCCCAGGGAAAAAAATTGCTGATCCAAAAAAAAAAATGTACAGGCAAAATAAACTGGGGGGACCCCCACACCCCCAACTTAAATATACCAACTCTGAGATCACACCACAGTGGAGAAAACAGCAAAGTCCAGAAAACGGCCCATCATTTTTTTTTCCCTAGGAAAAAAATCAATGTTCCATGCCTTTGACATTTTCAACTTTTGGCTTTTAAAGTTTGGTATAAGAGCATTCACTATTTTAAGCATTTTTTTCTTTTGATAGAAACCCTATTCATCAACCTATATGCATGCCTCCAGTAGTTTTGTAACCAGAACTGGTGGATCTCTCCACAGGTATTTTAACAAAATGAACCAAGTGAAAAAAGTCAATGCAGTATCTTAGTAGGTAGTATGCTTTTTAGCCTCTTTCATGGTTTCATCATAATGAAATTACCTGCCTAGGTTGACTTACTCCACTCTGGCCTCCCTTTCCACCTACCACACCATAGGTCATATTACAATTCTCTGTTTTCTCTCTGATCACATTTATTTATATATCTCATCCATCTTAGGGCCTAACACTCTACAGAATGATGGATTATGGGTATTTGCAATATAGTACAGTTTGCTAAAACATATTTCATTCTATTTTGAATGTAATATGAGGTTATCCTCTGTAGCTCTGTATTGCACTGTAGTCTAACTCATCCTACAAATACATACAGGTTACTTGTTTACCCAAAAATTACCCGCATATTCTTTCTTTACTAAAACCTAGCCAAAAGCCTTGTTATTTATAATGTACTTAAACTTTCCTCAGTTTATAGCTGTGGTATTCTTTATTGCACACATTAAAAACAAATCCAATATACCAGAGTTATTGTTGGTTTTGACAGCTGTAAAACATACCAAGGCAGTTGGTGAAACAAGAGTAGGGTAACTATTTAACATATCACAAAAATGCATATTTACCTAAATTTGAAGTGATACAAATGAAGAAATAAATGTGTCAATACATGATATCAAGACTCTCACACCACATTCCTAAGCACCCTGGAAACTATTAAGATCCAACCCAACACTCTCATATTAGGTGACTTCAGATCTATATCACGTGGTCGAAAGCTAATAATAGCGAATGACCACAACTTCAAAAACACCGGAACTTGAAGTTGTTATTGTGGGGTCGCACTACAGTGTAGATAGGGGTATTTGCCCTTTCCTCACTGTAGTGTGATCTTGGAGTTGGTATATATATTTAGCGGGGGCTGGGGGGTGCAGCCCCCCACAATTACAACTTCAAGTTCCTGTGTTTTCGAAGTTGTGGTCATTCGCTATTATTAACTTTCAACCATGTGATATAGACCCAGTGACTTCAACTACCCCTCCATCAACCGGGAAAACTACTCATGCACCAATGCACTGGCCCAATGCTTCCTGGAATTGATCAACTCCAATGCCCTGGACCAGTTTATTCTTAACCCCACTAGAGGAAGCAACATCCTTGACTTGGTTATTACTAACATGGGCAACCGTTGCTCTACACCAGTAGTAATTTCCTCCCAGGTTAGATATGACTACAAACTAATCACCATGGAAATCCACATCTCACCCACACCTTCAGCAAAGGTATCCACCATATAAAAATTCTCCAAAGCTGACTTTGGACTCCTGAAAACAGAGGTGGCTAACTTCATAGCACCCATCATGCCAATGGAAAACAGATGCAGGGCTGTCAAATCATACACCAATGCACTGTATGAACACATACATAAATGCATGGAACTAGCCATACCCAACAAAACCAAGATGCTCTCCTCCAAAAAAGGAAGGCAATCTGGTGGTCCCCTCCATTAATAAACTCTACAACAGAAGGAAGAAACTGTTGCAGAAAAAGGTGAAGTCCCAAGACTGGAATAATTCCCTTATTAACCTCAACAAAAAGTTGAGATCTCTCATCAAAACCTCCAGAGCCAGCTATGAAGGCAAAATTGCGGCAGACACTAAAAACAACCACAAAGCCTTCTATAGTTATTTCAAGAATCTCCACAGCAATACCCAGATTTTCTCTGAATTACTGCACAATGGTACCTCCTATACTGAGCCAACAGATATTGCCAACATGCTGGCTGACAGATTCAGCGCCAACATTACCCCTCTCCCCCCTAAAGGACCCATCTCAATACCAGATGAATGCCAAGCACCCAGCATTACTATAGCACAGGTTAAAGCTGCATTGTCCAAGGCCAAGAATACAGTTTCCATAGGACCCGACAATATCCCTTGCTGTGTTCTACATGAATTACAAACTGAACTGGCACCACATCTGTGTGCCCTGTTCACTCACAGCCTCACCTCAGGTTTTGTCCCTACTGAATGGGGCACTGCTACAGTTATCCCTCTCCATAAAGGAGGAGTGACTACTGGAAATTATTGCCCCATTAGCCTGACAAGTCAGATATGTAAGACTATGGAGTGCATCATCATGGATGTAATTAACAAGGATATAAGGAATCGCCAAACTCTAGAGCCCACGCAATTTGGTTTTGTGAAAGGTAGATCATGCCTGCTCAACCTGGTTGACTTCTTTGAGTTAGTCACCAGAGCTGTGGATGAATGTAAGGCAGCTCATACAGCCTATCTCAATCTGGCCAAGGCCTTTGATACCATTCCTCACCCAGGAATTATTGATAAACCCACCAAACTAGACATCAACCCCTATATCACTAGGTGGGTTGCAAATTGGCTCACAGAACCCACAGTGTGAAAGTAGTGGACTCCAAGTCAGACTGCCGACCAGTCACGAGTGGAGTCCCACAGGGATTGGTCCTGGGTCCTCTCCTGTTTGGCATCTACTTTTCAGAAGTCTAAGCTGACATGGAGGGACTCTGGCTGACCAAGTTTGCAGTTGACTGCAAGCTGTGAGCCATTATTAGCTCCCCAAGTGATGCAGACATCCTACAGAAAGGCCTCACTGAGACCAATGACTAGTGTTGAAACGATGGCCTTAAGCTTAATGCTAAAAAATGCGTTATCATCCCCTTTGGTAAAAACTCAATTCCCACTAATTACCACATCAATGGGAGCCCACTGAACACTGAAGGCGTTATAAGAGATCTGGGGACACAGATGGCAGCAACCTCTCTTTTGACCCCCACATTGCCACTGTGGTCAGAAAGTCCTTCTATGTGGCACATCTCATTACCAAGCGTTTTGCATCCAGGAAGAAAGAGGTCATCATTTCTCTCTACTCTTCCCTCATTAGACCAATCATAGAGTATAATGCCCAATTTGGCATGCACCTCACTAGACACCTGCAACAGCTGGAGAGGCCACAAAAGTACCTCACAAAGAGGCTCCTAGGCCTTAAACACATGTCCTACATGGACAGACTCAACAAACTCCAGTTATTCTCTGTCTCATATTGTCTACTAAGAGGCGATCTCTGCTTCACTTACAAAGCCATGTCTGACCCAGATCTGTTAGAAATGCTACATCTAAAGAAATCCCAATCCCTCTGCACCACACATTTCAGAGACCTCAACCTCATTACCGCAATTAACAGAACATGCTGGAGGGATAGGTTTATAACCCAGAGACTGCTCATGCTCTGGAATAGACTTCCCGTACATGTCAAGCAGAGCACCTCACTGGCCCTCTTCAAGAGAAATCTTGATGAGTGGATGAGAAATAAAAAGTTCATCCCGGGGATCACTCCAGTGGCTCTTCTTGATAGAGGCACTGGGAACTAATTTTGGGCAGCACAATGCCAGGGCACTTCTACGGGCTAGGCTTGTAAAGGCTCCAGGGCCATTAGCCTAGTACACACCTGTGAACCTATGATATATGCAGTATGTAAAAAAAGATGCTGAAGAAGTAAAACAAACACAGACTCTGTACCCATTTCTCCCACCCAAGGCTTTATTCCACAACCAAAGTATTACTTTTGATAACACTTCAGCATTGTGGAGCCACACATTCCATAAGATATCATCACACCATCCTAACCATACAAACTAAGCCGAAGTTCTAATAGTGCTGTCTAAATGATCTTCCATTGCTTATGAGATATTGCCATAATATGAGGGCAAGATGCAATGATTCTATCCTAGTTAATTGTCAGAAACATATTATTCATGTACATATCAGAGAAATGCACTGCACCACCCCATTCATTACCAATGTAAACAGTGACCTTCTAAATTGGCATCTCTAAAATAAACACATTTATATACATTGCCTTTGCTAATTATCCATTAGCTAAATGTAATAATTTAATGTACTGGCAAACCATCCTGAATCTACAGGTTTGCATCATGTGCCATAAGATATCATACCTAACAGTATCAAAAGCTTTTTGGTGCTGTAACCTAACAAGGCTCCTGTGTTGTCTCCAATGGTCATAGAGTCAATCAATTCTCTGACTGTCACTACTAATTCCTTAATGTCCTTGTTCAGTATCCCATTAATCACATTCCTTAACAGCCTATTCATGGACACTGACACCCAGCGTTGTAATAATTTCATTAACACCTTGTAGTTTACAAGACATAAACCCCCGGATTCATTAATCTTCCATGTAAGACTAGATTAGTCTTACAAGGAAGCGCCAGTGTAAGAGTATGATGGCAGCGCACTATTCATATTAATGACATTAATAACTGGATTAAAGTGTAGCTATCATTCTAAGTCTTTTGGATTAAGCACTTGGGCTTCAGACCAGTTGTTTTACATTAGGACGGTTTGTGGCCTGCACTGTGGTGACAGGACAGGTAGCTTACATCCTTCTAAGTTGGGAACTGCTGATTGAGGGCTCAGTGTCTGTTATTCTAAAAGTGCATTAGTTCTGGTTTAAGCACTTGGGCTTCAGGACAGTTATTTTACATTATGAAGGTTTGCGGTCTGCACTCTTGTGGGAGGAGAGGCTGGACTCTGCCCTTCTGAGCTGGGAATTTCTGGTTAAACGCTTATAGTGCCTGCATATTTGAACTGTTTCTTACTGAAATTGGTACACCTTGTTTGCTGTAGCATAGACTAGATCCAGGCCTGCTGAATCTAGCTTTGTTTGTATGCTCATTGTTTGTTTGCTTGTTATTTCCCTGAAACGCTAATTACACCTAAAACGCGGCTTTTCAGCGCTTCTGTGGATCCCTAGTGTTATCTGCATTGCTTACTGTACTTATTTCCTTGTTTCACTTGAAAGAAAGTTACTGTTGGTCATTTTTGCATTTAAGTTACCTGTAACACATTGCATTTAAGTTACCTGGCACTTGCTCACTAAAGCAATTATATAAGTCAGCACTAAAAAATTAAAAGCACTACACCCTCACAAACTCCCCTTGAGTACCTTGTTCCCCACTGGCCCTTTTTTTCAATTATAAAGGAATTCCCAATACTATTCTAGCATGTCCAAAGGTCAGTTGTCAATCTCCTCTCCGGTCCAGCTGGTGAATCTGGGAATCTTGAGGCAATGTTACAACTGCCTCATGTACACAGACAACCCTCTCCTCCTCCCAACAAATTCCAACACATGTGAGAGAAGCAACCATATAGCCAAACTGGAGGCTAAGCTCTCTCAACTCAGTACTGGTGTAACTAGTCAGGAGGAGAAGGAAACCACACTCACTTCAATTCCAGTCTCACACAGACCTACCACGACAGCAAAGCAAACACATAAACACACAAAAACATACTCGGAGGCTCTAAATAAAAATCTGCCTAAGCAGCAGAGACCTCCAAAGCAGACACCCAAGCAACCGCTACCCCAAAACAAAACACGTGCAACACATAGCTCACAAAGCCAGTGTGCCAAACAGTCACAGCCCTTAAGGCGAAACAACACACCTGATACACTTGTAATAGGTGACTCTATCATCAGCCACACTGACGTCCCGCTCACCAGGCTGAACAAGGAGAAGGTCACGGCGAGCTGCCTGTCGAGCGCTAGAATCCGCCACATAACACAAGCACTCAGGTCACTCCAAGGCAAGTACAAATATGACTCAGTCATTGTCCATGCTGGTGTGAATGACCTGAGACGTACCTCCCTGGACTACATGAAAAGAGACATAGAGGAGCTCTCTGAGCATGTAGCCAATGACCCTGACCTTGAGTAGCATCTTACCCTCACCAAGAATGATGCCACAATATGAAGACAAGATGATCAATTTAAAAAATTGGCTTAAGTATTGGTGTCATCCAAAGGGGATCCAATGCCTGTCAGCCTGGGATGACATGCTCAACAAGCCACGATGCTTCGCTAGGGACGGCTTACACCTGTCACCCCTGGGCTTTCGGATATTGGCAAAGGCTCTTAGTTCCCCCATAGTGCCTTTTTTAGGCAAGGCTCAAAAGACAAACCCACCTCCATAGGTATCACAAGGGATAAGAAACTAAGAGTAATGCTACTCAACGCCAGAAGTCTAAACCTCAAGATGCACGCACTCGAAACTCTCCTTAGCATGGAGAACATCGATATCTGTGCAGTAACAGAAACCTGGTTCAAGGCTCATGAGAGCACCCCAGCACTACTAGGTTATACCTCATACCATGCTTTTTGGCCCCAAAACTTGGAGGGGAGTATCAATATTCGTCAAAGATACCCACACCTCCAGGTTGGTGGCACAGCACGAAGCATCAGAGACTATCCATGTGCAACTAACAGTGGGTAAATCTGCCTTCCAATTTACAGCCTGCTACAGACCACCCTCCCAAACCCAGGAACCCCACTCGGCCTTCCTGAGAACACTGGAAAATATGAAGGTCTCTCCAAACACCATTATATTGGGTGACTTCAACTACCCAAACATAGACTGGGAGCATTACTCTAGCTCCAACACCCTAGCCCAAAGGTTCCTAGAATTTATAAACTCAAATGCTATGGAACAACTTGTTACCACTCCCACAAGAGGGGAAAACATACTGGACCTGATCATCACCAACACTGGGACTCTATGCTCCAGACCAGAAGTGTATCCCTCACTGGAAAGATCAGACTATAAACTAATCTCACTGGATATTCACATCCCGACCCCACCCCCTGCCCAGAAAACCACAGTGAAAAACTTCTCTAAAGCAAATTTCACATTCCTCAAAACTGAGGTGGAATCCTTCAAAGCCCCTGAGCCTGTGGAAAATATGGCCCAGACTGCAGAATCCTTTATAAACGCATTCTATGAATACCTTCAGGAATGCATGGATCATGCAATCCCAAGTAAAACCAAGACCCAATCCTCCAAAGGCAGATATCCTGTCAGGTGGACCCCCAGCCATAAACAAACTATACAATAGAAGGAGGAAGCTACTACATGATAGAGCAAAATCCCAAAAAGGGAAGGCATCTCTGATCAGTATTAGCAAAAAACTACGGGCACTCATAAAATCGTCTAAGGCCAGCTTCGAGAGAAAAATTGCACAGGACACTAAGGATAATCACAAGGCTTTCTTTAGTTATGTTAGGAACCTGGGAGGGAATTCCCAGATATGTTCAGAATTAGTCCAAAATGACAAAAAATACATCGAACCCACAGACATTGCCAACATCCTAGCTGACAGGTTCAGCGCAAACTTCTGCCCCCTCTCCCCACCAAAAGGGCAAATATCTATCCCAGCAGAGTGCTGGCCCCCTGACATCTCAGATGCTCAGGTAAGAGCCGCCCTCTCCAAAGCAAAAAACACAGCATCAATGGGACCAGATGGTGTCCCAGGCTGCGTCCTACATGAACTCCAAGAAGAGCTAAACCCAGACATAAAACTACTGTTCAATCTCAGCTTTACTACAGGATATGTACCCAAAGAGTGGCGTACAGCAACAGTGGTCCTGCTCCACAAAGGTGGTGCCTCAACGGATCTTGGAAACTATCGCCCCATAAGCCTGACTAGCTTGGTCTGCAAAGCTATGGAAAGGATCATCATGGACCTCATAAATAAAGATATTGCGGACCTACAGACATTGGATCCTACCCAGTTCAGCTTTGTTAAGGGCAGATCCTGCCTCTTAAACCTGGTCAATTTCTTTGAAACAATCACCAAGGCCATTGACGAGGGGAAGGTGGTCCATACAGCCTACCTGGACCTTGCAAAAGCCTTCGATACAATACCCCACTCGGGCATTATAGATAAGCTCACCAGCTTAAATATAAACCCCTATGTCACTAGATGGGTTGCAAACTGGCTCAAGGACAGAACCCACATGGTTAGAATTGCTGGAGCCATGTCAGACTCCAAACCAGTTACAAGTGGCGTCCCACAAGGCTCAGTCCTGGGACCTCTCTTGTTCGGTATATATTTCTGGGAGGTACAGGCCAACACGGTAGGACTGTGGCTGACCAAATTCACAGATGACTGCAAACTGGGCGCCATAATCGACTCTCCAGCCGACACAAGCATCCTCTAAAAGGGCCTCATAGAAACAGACAACTGGTACCAGAGCCATGGCCTCAAGCTAAATGCCAAAAAGTGTATAGTCATCCCCTTTGGCAAAAACAAAGTGCCCACAAATTACCACATAGGTGGTAATCCATTAAGTACAGAAGAAGTAATTAGGGACCTGGGGACCCAAGTTGATAGCAATCTCTCATTTGACAACCACGTGGCCAAAGTGGTTAGAAAAACATTTTATATAGCCCACCTAATCATGAAGGGATTCACATCTAGATCAGGGAGGTCATTGTGCCTCTTTACTCATCCCTCATCAGGCCCATAATTGAGTACAATGCCCCTTTTGGGATGTACCTTACCAGACACCTGCAGCAACTGGAAAGACCCCAAAACTACCTCACCAAGAGGATCAAAGGGCTCAAACAGATGCCATATGCTGCCTGGTTAAAGAAACTCCAGCTCTACTCAGTGGCATACTGCCTGCTCAGAGGCGATCTGTGCCTGACGTATAAAGCCATGTCCAACCCGGAATTAATGGACATGCTGCACCTCAGAAAATCCCAATCCCATCGAGCTACGCGCTCGAGAGACTTGAACCTCAGCACTGAAATAAATAGGACATGCTGGAGGGACAGATTCATAACCCAGAGGCTCCCTTCACTCTGGAATAAAATCCCAGTCCAGGTTAGGCAGAGTCCCTCATTGACTCTCTTCAAGAGGAATCTTGATGAGTGGATGGGAGATCGTAGGTTTACCTCAGGTATCACTTCTGTGTCACTGTTAGACAGAGGCACAGTATACTAACCTCGAAAAAGGGCATAGCAAAATTAATTTAAAATGGGTGGTGAAAGCCAAACACACTCTGGCTAGGCTTATAAATGCCCTAGGGCAGATAGCCTAGTATGAACCTATGAACCTATGAGGGCACGCTGCCTCAACTCTAAAGCTTACATGGAGCATAGACGAGTTTAGGGGGCATGTCAGACTGCTGAGCAGTCCAAAAATCCATGCCCCTGCAATGAAGAAATTCCACAACTTCCATTTACATGAGCGAGTCCGCTCACATGTGTTCAAGGTAACACTACACTCTCCCATATGTTAAACAACTTACAAAATAAAAAATATTTTTTTTTCTTCCGATATTGCTGCCCGTAGTTGTGCGGGTTTGCCCATTGCTTAGCTACAGTTAGCAGCTTAGACACCAGAAGCAGATAATAAGAAAAATATATGCAAATTAAGCAACATAGCAATAGCGTAGTGGTTAGAGCCTTCTCACAAAGAGGAGGCATTCCCGGTTCGAGTCCCACTACTGCATGTTCCATTTTCTGTGGGAAATCTGTATACAAAAATATTTCCTTACATTTTTTATGTATAAGTTTTGTAAAAAGCATTGAAATGTTAAATGTAGTAGTGCACAAATTATATATATATATATATATATATATATATATATATATATATATATATATATATATATATGAAAGTGAAATGTTTATGCATTCTGAGGCATGAGTATCTTATTTTAAGCAATATAAAGCACTGCTAAGCACAGTTTACCAGTATTGAACATATTTAAATACAATTGCGCATAGCTGCGCACCATGTTAACCAGCACAATGTCTTTGCGCGTAGCTGCGCACCACGCTAACAAGCGCAACGCTGGGCAACATCGGGCAATGTTGAGCAAAGTTGTGCAACGTTGAGCAAAGTTGGGCAACACTGGGCAAAGTCGAGCAAAGTCAGGTAAACACGCCCACACCTGCTTTACTGTTCCTTAACCAGTCAGGTCTGCCCAGAGGAAAATAAAAAGCAGTGACAGGGCTCAAACTCAGGATACTGTGCACTATAGTCACAGTACTTAACCACTAAGCCATGACAGCATTTCACAAACATGCACTTTCAACAGACACATATCTATCAAAGGAATTTTAAACATTGCCAACATCAGCTAAGCAAGCGTGCCCAGAGCTGAGCTTTTCCAAAACTGGCCAATCACAAATAAGTGTGGGAAATGAGGCATATTTAAGCTCCACAGGCAGGAATACTTGCTATAACTGGTTGTAGCTTCCTTCTGCAGTCAGCATGGCTGGTGTTGGTGAATGCACTCAATTTAGAGTGCAACGCTGGGGCATCCAGGAGTCCAAAATTATGGTTTGGCTCCTCGTCCACAAACATGAGGAAAAACTCCTGCAGGGCCAGTACCAGGGTACCCAATATAAAACGGAGGCCTGGAACAGTCTTGCCCGTGATCTCACCAGTGCCACTAGTGTTCCTCAGACTGGTGAGCAGGTCAGGCACCATTACTCTGACCTGAAGTGGTGTAGGGGGGATGAACTGGACTGGTGGATCCAGGAATCCCGTATGATACCTAATGCCCCAGTACTGAGTAAGTAGCCATTGTGTTAAGTAGTTAAAAATTGCTATGCTTGTCTATACTATGGATAGATATGTCTCAATATCACTGCATTTACTTCACAGCTGCAGGTGACCGGGCTATGAACCTGCAAGCCCATGAAGATAGGCTGCAAAGGCTGCGTCATGAGGCAGGTTAGTAATTATTCTGCATGTACTGTTATAAAAAATAAATGAGAGGGCCTTCAAAAAGTCTTTTAACCCAATAAATAAAGGTGTAATAATCCTTTAATAAATGTATGATTCATGGAGTGTGTCTGTGTCATTTTCTTTGATATGTTGTTGTACTGTTGTATTCTATAAATAGTAGCGTTCTGTTAAGCAGTGTCAACCCACACTTGGGTAGGCCCATATAATGTGGATTAATGGAGTGCAAGTAGCTTGTATGCACATGTACAGCCTTCAACTGTTGGTTCATGGCCAGTATGTACAGGTTAATCTGGCACATGATTAGCTTGGCATTGTGTTCCCCAGAAATGTTAGTGTGCTGCCAGAAATGTAGGGAGCTGTCAACATATAACTGATACTTTCACCTGAACATATGTAGATAATTATATGAAAGTAGCGCTATCAGTATATCTTAGCAGTAGTGTGTGTGTGAGCAATTCTCAAAATATGTTGCAGTAACATCTGCATCTTGGACAGTTTGTATGTAAGATACAGCTCATGTATATAATGATCTAGCAAAATCTAATTGCACAATATAAGGACATTGGGTAGTGTAATAATACATGTAAGGGACATATAACTGCATTTAATAGGAATGTAGTGAAAACTAGAAGGATATATAAGTTGTTAACTGAGTTATCTTTTTCCACCCTACTGTATGTGCATAAAAAATGCAATTCCACACCTCAATCGGTGTGTCTAATCTCAAAACATTTGTTGGGACATATGTCCTGTTGGTTTATAAATATTTGCATTTATTTCTATGCATGTGCTCTGTTAAAATACCACAATATTGGTGACCTGTTGCCATCAATTAAACCTGCATGCTGTTTTAATGTCCACTATTGTTCTATATATGCATGTGTCATGCTTGCTTTTCAACTGTTGAAAATCTGGTGTGTTTGGTTAATGGGAATACTTCTGCATGCTGTTATAACTAATTGGCAATGCTGTTGAAAGTTAATAACCCATATCTTTATTAAACTCTCCAAAACATAGTTCGTATGGGAAGGCCGGACCCAGCAGAACCACCTGTCCCACCTCAGCTGGCCATGGTACCTGGCAACAGCAGATCTGGTGCCCAGCCTGGGACCTCCTCCTCCGTTGGCCCTGTGCCACCTTTGGGTGGAAGCACTGGAGGGAATGGAGCTCATCCCCCCGTGCAAGTGTGGGAGGAGAGGCACCTATCACCCTTCATACTGTTTGGGCTGTAGTGCGTAGAGAGATTGAAAGTTCTGTTGCAGAACACCTACATCAGCTTGAGGCCTGAGTGGAGCAACTCCCAGGTCAGCCTGCCCTTCCTACACAGCTCCCAGCACAGCCACCTTCTGGGCCGTGAAGGTGCAGTGGTGAATGCCCATGGGTGGGGACTTCAGTCCCACTATTTCCATCTGGGGGCTCATGGGCTTGCAAATTCAAAACATCCCTCCACGTCAAAGGTGTTCACCCACCACATGTGTCATATACCACCCCTGTATGCATCTTGTTTATCTTGTCTGTTTACCTCAACCAACCAACCCAAATATACCTACTTCCCCTACTCCACATTCCACTCTCACCTGAAAAAAAAAGGGCAATCTGCGCCCAAAAAAAAAATTATGCCCCATACATAGCTGCACATTTTGCACATATGTCCACTGGACACATGAAATGTTATTTAATTGGCATCACAACATACTTTGTTCTCCTCACCCCTCTCTCAGTGGTTGAAGGGTTCATATCTACCTCCAAATTTATTGCATATGCACAGCTGTTGCTGTTGAAGAAATGGGCAGCTATGGATCTTCCCTACACCTGTCCTGAACATCCAGAGCTATTTTCCATACTGTCTTTCCCTCTTTGTGCCCCTTTTTCAGCACTTTCCTATCTCCCCATTTTTTCTTTTCTTTCAAAGAAATTAGTGCGGGGGTGAGTGGGAGTAAGCTCTATTAAGCAGTAGTTAGTGGGTTTGCATGAGTTTGTGCTTGGCTAAGCAATGCGCAGCATTGTGCAAACCCGCACAAACCTGCTTACAACTGCTTAAAAGTGCCTTAGTAACTCTGTATGTGAGGGCCCTTGTTCTGCTCAGGAATAAAATAAAACACCTCTGAAAGTCTCGAACCCCAGACTTTGCACTCACTACACAACATGAAGTACCACTAAGCCATGGTAGTTATACATCAAGTTGGTGCTTAAATAATTATATCATGCATCAGAGTGAGTGATTGTAAAGGTAAATTAGGAATACCATACCACACAACTTGTTCTGTGGATGTTGACCAACAGTTGTTGTGGGATTACATTACATGACTGTGATAAGAGAAGCAGCCATTCTAGCAGGAAATAATGTTACATCATCACCTTATAACCCCACACAGTATCACAGCAGGACAAACACTGGCATATCTGTTTAGGGCAGAGGCCATAACTCTCAACTGTCCCTAATTTTCAGGGACGTCCCTGATTTTGACCCAAATTTTAGCTCTGTCCCTCTGAATCCTTCCTAAAACTACTGACTTTGGGCAGAAAGGTGGTGAATTACACTTAATGAATAATAAGAATAATTAAGAGTAATACACTTCTTTTACTCCAGAAAAGGTGTATTAATTCATAAGCTCAGATTCTCTCAATGTTTCAACGTAATGGCACTAATATTTTAAAGGTGTCCCTGATTGTCCCTGAGTTTTTCTTGACTTTTCCCTGATTCTGTTCAAATAGGTACCTGATTGGTTGAGAGGTCTGGCAGAGGCAGAAACACAGAGGCATATTGGCCTTTCTGCTGTTACACACTGTGCAAATAGCTTTGGAAGGAGTTTTGGAAACATACCCTTATATAAGAATAAAACACTGAAATACAAATGGATGCTGCCATGTACTGGTAGCAACCAACTGAAAGAATGCCATTGCTCTATTGCTGAAAAGGCCTGTGTGGTGCACAGACAAAAAATAACAGGCTACTCTCTGAATATCATGTGGATAGGTCCGCAGTTGGGAGTTATGCAAACTACATGCCCTGATAAACTAACATGTACACAGCAACCCTGTAAGTCCAGCAAGATAAAATCCACACAATACTACTTACACTCTCTGTACTTCTGCAACCCTACCCAAATGTAGAATATACCTGTGTGCGCAGGGTCTACCAAGGATGTAGGTAAGCATACTCACTGTACTGAAATGTGTCCAGTTTTTCTAAGCAGCTTGTGCTAATGTCAACACTAAAAAGCACAAACTGTTTAGAACTGTGTAAATGAATATTCACAGTATAGCAGTTCACAAACAATTCTTGTGCCAAAGGAATACATCTCTATAACTAGCTTTGTATGGCAGTTAATTGTAACAGTTGAAAATAAAGTACATCTTTCCATGTATCTTGGGGTAGCATTTTGAGGGGTGAGTACATTTCTACACTGACAAGTGGGTACTGGAAGCAGCAACATTAGGTCTGAGTACAAAATGTAAATCTCTGGCTACACCCCTGGCTTCTAATATAAGAACTATACCAACATTCTGTCTTAAACAATGATGTCCACACCAAACAAGGATGATCTCCATCTTGGAAAGCTGAAAGGGCCACGCCTACATGAGTCAGCAATTTATAGTACTGGGTTGCTATGACAGTGATTACTTCAATTACTACACAGCAGGCTGCATGCAATTAGCAAATGGTGGGCACTAATTGGTGCACAGGTCATCACATGCTCATGTGCAATTCCTACAAAAGTAGGCTGCAATCTATGCCAACAAACTCAATCACTTTATTGCAGAGACTGTCAAAGAAAGAGAGAAAGAGAGAGAAAAGGAAAAAGGAAAAAATAAATATTACCAAATTATACAAAGGAAAGGTATGTGACACATATATATTTACTGGCATGTAGTAGATGTTATTGAAGAATAGTCTACATAATGTGAAACATTCATATATGGCAGCAGTACTTCTTTCTGCACAGATGTTCTGCTTAACTACTGCTATGGACAATACTGTGTGTACCTGTGGGCAGTGGGACATACCTATGAAATGTGTAGCTCAGTATTAAATGTCAAAGATCTGATCCATGTTATCTGTGTTCTGTACAGTAGTGTGGCCAATGACTGTTGGGGGGATTAGCGCTGACATTATATAAATATGGGTGTGACAGAACAACACATGCATGGTAGTCATATTAAAGTGTAGCTTAGCATTGGCAAGTGCTGCAGCAGTCTAGTATGCTTATCTAGCATCTGTTGCCATATATACCCCCCTAATTTTAGTCTGTGGTCATATGTGACACCTGTTTGTGGTGCAGCAAGGCCCAACAGTTCAGCTGTGAGGTCCAGGGACTTACAACAGTGTGGACCATGTGTGTGTATGCCACACACATAGAGAGAAATATATATGTGTCATATATATCCACATCTGTATAGGTGCATAGAGCAGGGGACATATTGCAGCTGTTGGCAAAAGGGGGATATATATATATGCTGGTGAAGGTTAGTATGCGCATATTTGTATGTAGGTTTTAGTGTGTGACAAACAAGACAGCATACAGTGCTAGTATATGACATGCGGTGGTTAAACACTGTGGTTGGTTCATTCAGTTTGCAATGTTGAAGCCAGTAAGGCCTGCTAAAGCTACCTGGGTTGTGAACACCTTCAATGCATTTATCCCAAGACTGTATATTACTGTACACCTTACATCCTTTGTATAATTGATATTATCACTATGAAAGGTGAAATGTATATGTGCCTATATATATAATATATATGTAGACAAATGGATGTGTATATGTATATATACGTATATACACACACACACACACACACACACACACACATATATATATATATATATATATATATATATATATATATATATATATATACTCATACACACCTACATCTACTTGTTGCAATAGATTCTCTGTACTGCTGACTGACTGTGATGGTCAACATATTTGTGAATACGTCAAAAATATGTATCTGTGGGATAGCTTACTGGGAAACTGTTTATGTTATGGTATTCTGGGTCCTTGCTTTGATCCTAGCAAAAGTTGTGTATTCTGTTGCTAGGCAGAACAAGTGCTATTGCGTACAATGTGATTAAGTCCCTTGGTTTTAACTAGGGTGTGTCATTGGAGGCTAAAGCACTACATGTATGATTGATTGGTACCAATGCTGAATGCAAATCCTGTATGTACTGTAGTACTAATTGAAGCTCTGGGCCTGTACAGCAAAGTATGGTGTATGTCCACATTGCTTGCATCTACTGTTTTGTGTGGTCCCTGTATGCATCACAGATAACATTTCTCAAGATTAAGGTTGTGAAAGTACTGACACACAGTACCGTATAGTACACACTGAAAGCTTATCTGGGTTGTCATACCTTTGTGTCCTGTAATTATGTCTGATGTGTGTGTGGGTATGTCTGTAACATGTCCTTTGACATATGTGTGGTAATACATATAACTGTGTATCTAGCAACATTCATAGTGTACTACAGCAGTATGTGACCTATATTCCCAGTTATGCACATATTTTAGCCACAGGTTTGGCATTAACAAGTTGCGTGGTATAATATTAATACATTTACTGGACCTTACACTGATTGTGATGGATGATATATTTCTTTACACATCAGCTTGATGTATATCTGCTGTGGCTAGGTGGTGCATCGTGTTGCATACAGTGTGCCAGGTACTCTTGTATAGTCTTATATAGTGATTTTATTTTGTTGCTAAGCAGAGCATGGTTCATTGGATAGAGAGTGAGCAAGGCACTTTCAAGCAGTTGTGGGTTGAGCAGTGATAAGTGGCAGTTACAGTGTTTCACTCTCGGTTAGCTTATATGTTGCTAAACTTCCATAAGCTGTGCTTACCCTTCTGAAAACCCACTCGCAGATGTTGAAATGTGCCTTATTCCATCTGTAGCCCCTGACCTTTGTTTTGGCTAGTAACAAAACAAAAAGCATTTACTATGAAAAAACCCACAACCATTCACATCACAGCATACGTGATTTGCCACTAAGCCATCTCAGATATACATATAATTTATGCATTCACAAACATAACATCCAGTACAATCATACAACACTACAGAAAATGTACTCCAACATGTAGATGTATGTGTGTGAGTAATTATTGTAATCTGTGCTCAGGTACAACATATTCTATTATGTATGTAAGCATATATATATATATATATATATATATATATATATATATATATATATATATATATATATACATATATATATATATATATGGCAGCTCAGGTACAACATATTGTATTATGTATGCAAGTATACATATATATGGCAGTTCAGTGATATCTGTACTTTATAATGTTAAATGAGCCATATGACTTGCTCAGACATATTTTTGTATTTATGTCTTCCTGGGATCATGGCCCACCACAGGAACCCAAGCTACACTAGCATCATGATTCAGCACTACCATGTGATCTTTTCACTAACCAGCCAGGACAAGCAGGAGTGTACTGAAATGTGGCAAGATCTTGTCTACAGGGTCAATGAGGTAGGCCTGCATAACTACACATATGAGCAGGTACGCCACCACTGCAGTGATCTTCTCCGACATGTCCGTTGGTGTGCCGCTGATGTGCGTACGGAACAGCTTGCAACAGGGGGTGGTGTTAGCATCCATCCCCCCCTCACCAGAGTGGAGGAGCTGCTCATGAGCCTGGTGGCACCTGCCAAACAACAACAGCAGCAGACATACACCATGATGGAGGTTGGAGCCACCCAGCAAGCACACATGGAGCATGCAAGTAACATGGCACATCTGTAGACTACTGTTATCTGTATTGGTATCATGCATATGTGAGATGTGGGGTGTGTCATTCAAAGATGTGGAGCCTGTTGTTGTGCAATACTAATAATTTGGAACATAATCTGTAGCCCTGTGAATGTAAACTGTTGTTGTACTGTAAGATTGCAAACACACAGTAGCAATGGCACAGTTGTGGCCACTGACAAACTGTCTCATCTCTTTGTAGGTACCTCTGGGGTGACGTCAAGGCAGTGGACAGATGCTGGTGAGTGTGTTCCACATTTATTATTGGAAATAAAAAGTGCATGTCATAGTTAAGGTGTAGGCCATGTACACATGTAACACACCTACCCATAATGCATGCTGTGCGTGTTTGGTGAAAGAGCACACACATCTCACTAATGTGATTAGCAGCCTCAAACAGATGCAATACCCAGACCATCTCAAACAAATGTGGTGAGACTGTAGTGACCATTGGATAGGCACAGTTGATACTCAACATGCACATAACATACACATCTATGTCATACACAGAGCATTTTAACAAGCTACACATAAAGGATTCCAAAACCCACTGCAAAGACACACTCCAGTATCCAAAATCTCATCCACACATTACAAAGAATATACCTGAGGGGAAGAGGCCTATTCTGGGGCATTTAAACACTCTGCAACACACACTACAAATTCATGTCAAGGAATGCTACTTACTGGCCTCCTTACAAACTCATGTAACAACTGGTTGTGAAATGGTGAATTTAGCCAAGGTAGTACAGTTCCGGCACAGCATGATTTGTGCTGGTTTGTGAAACATTTGTAGCCTTGAGTAACCACCTGATGCTTCATGATGATGGCCTATGGTACTATACCCCATCCAGTTATTGTAACCACAGTATTGCGCATAGCTGTCATTGCTACACACCATAATGATGTGTGTGTGCACACATATGCACCTCTAAACAGTATGCATGCCAATCACCATTTGCACAACTGACACATATATGTCTTGTGATGCTATTGAGTGGCTAATTCATATGACACATATTGGGTATGTGTAGTGTTTAAATATGCAGTTGTGTTTTTGCATGCCATGTCATTGATGAGACTGGCATGTCCACAATATGATCTACACTCACCATAAGTACCGTACATTGGTTATGTGGCTGAATGGTATTCCATCAATTATCCATGCACCACTGATGAGGTTGTGTGAATACTCATCATCCATGTGCTAAAAATGTGTCCACAATTAACACGTGTCCACAATTATTTGCTAAAGACACAGAGGCTATAATCAGCATTGGATACCTATCTGACACACAGATACACATCCAGCAATGGTATGTACACCTGTGAGTTATGGTGCCCAGTACATCACAGGGTTATGAATACCTGCACAGCAATGTTGTGTCCATGTATGCATTGTGTTCTGGGGGAGGGCCATCACCTAATAACAAAACACATGCATCAAAGCCATGTATACTTTTAGTAACAAGGATTAACTACACTTGCACTGCATGCTGGCAGGTGTGATATGATTGTTTTGCTTGTGATACTGTACTCCACCATCACCTGCTATTGTGTATGTTCTGTGACTGCTGGTGTTGTGTGTGTTTGCTTTCAGGAGGAGTGTAGTTTTGTGTGTGTGCATGTCTGCATGTCTGCATGTGTGAATGTGTGCATGGGGTCTGAAGTCATGTTCAGGTCTTAAAGTGTGTTTCCTGTTTTCCTCTCACAGGTGGTGAGGTGGAGCTGGTTCAGTACAGCAGGGAACCTGATGTCACTGACACAGACAGTGATCATGAGGATAGGTGTTTTGAGGCACAGGCAGGCTTGTCAGGGTCTGTTGCTGGGCCACCAATTGACAGTACACAAGTCTCCACCCTATCCATGGACACAGTCATACTGCCTGTACATCCATCATCACCATTGCCCTTAGCTGAGGGACAGTGTACAGTTAGCACTGGCCAGGACAGTGTGATATCTATGGCATATGTATCAGGACACAGCAGCCATAGCCAGATGTCTGAAATGGTACCACATAGGCAGATGCTCAGGGGTTCTCGACAGAGCACTGCAGGTCATCATGCCCCTGGCAGATGTGCCATACCTCTTTCTACCACACGCATGTTCCAGGCTGTCATGGAGGCACAGACACAAATGGAGCGGTACACCAAACAGGGGCTAAGGGCACACAGGGCTCATTACACCTCTGTAAATGACAGTATCCATGACCTAGCAGGTGTCATACGTAACTACACTGAGGGCATTGATAGACATTGGGGTGAGACATTGGATGCCCTCCACAATGTCATGTCCATATGTCAGGACAGTGTGGGATGGTTGAGACGTTGACGTGGATGTATGCCAGCAACATCACCAGCGGAGGTCACCGTGGACATCCAGCAAGTCACAGCTGCTCCCGGAGTGCCAGTACCAGCCCCAGCAATGTTGGGGGGGGCTGTCCATAGACTGTCCTGGCAGACCACATGCACATGGCTCTGGGCCAGTCCCAGCAGGGACCTGGATCCAGTGGACATTTGTCAACATCTGAGGATAGTACCCAGTCTGGATTAGTACCTGATACTGTCTGAGGCACCCCTGCCAGGCACAGGTTCCATATCCATGGCCAGAGACGGTGATCTGTAAAGCCTGCCAGGTACAGTCTGTAGCTGTCTCACAAATCCCCGTATATGGCAGCTACATGGTAGAACTGTGTGCATGCAGACACACACACATAAACCAGAAACCTAGGGCAAACACATACCCACACACATGACATCAACATTGGCCCATAACAGTACTCATGGCCCTCACACACACATGTCGATTGTATGGCTCAGTGTAGGCCTCTGGCAAACCAACAACACACCCTGTGCATATGATGAAACCTGTGCCACCTCCTGGCATCTGTAAAATTGATGCAGGAACAGGATAACATGGTGCTGATGCACAGGGTGACTTTAATAAAGTATAGCAATGGTTGGATGTGTAGCATGTTGTCAGCAGTAAAGTGTAATGATATCCTTGAAGGTGTAGCTCAGCAGGCATGATGCATTGAATCTGTAATTAGCAATGTTGTATTGTTTTCACCAGTGTTTATTCCAATTGTTTTGTTTGCCCATTTTCCACTTGGCTGATGTGTGTAGTTGTGTCAGCATGCGTTATACAGTGGACAGTAAGTGTGGGGTGTGTACAACACAGGTTTGCAGGTGTCCATTAGTGAACATGGTGGAGTTGCACTGTCTGCATGTACATGCATACTGGACACATGGGCAGGGTGACATGCCCTGTATTGGCCAGTGTTAACACTCCATAGTTTCTACTGGTGGCCAGTATGCACTGTACTACACATATTTTGGACCTTGAGTACACGTGTGTGTATGACAAGGGTTGACACTGTGCTGTGAGTGATGCTGTTGTTGCTATCTGTCATTGGTTTGCATTACTAAGGTTAACACTGTCCCAGCTGCATAATCCTTTAGTAATGCACACTGTTCACCTAGAGGGTTGAATGGACTGTGCTATCACAAACACAAGAAATTCTCACTTATACAGTAAAAGTGCATTAGTCTCATGGACCCCTGCCATAAACTAAATATATAATAGAAGGTGTGAAGGTGTACCAAAAAAGAGTTTCTTGCCAAGAAGGGATAACCTCTCTGGTCAGTATCATTGGGAAAATACAAGGCCTCATTAATCATATAAGGCAAGCTTCAAAATACAAATTGGCAAGGATTCCAAAGACAACACTAAAGTTTTCTTTAGTGTTCTTTATAATCTAGAGGGGAAATCTCAGATTGGGTCACAGTTAATGTAAATGGTCACAAAGTACACTTATCTGACTGACATTACCAATATCTTGTCAGACAGTTTGAACGCAGATTTCACCACCCTGTCGTTACACAAGGGCCACACTTCCAGACCTGAAGAATGTAAAACCTGATGACTCACAGGCACTCTAGTTAAAACATCTCTTTACCAAAGTCCAAACCACAGTGGCAATGGTACTGGACAGTGTCCCTGGCTGTGCCATACACAAGCTGACATATGAAGTCACCACTCACCTAAACACTCTGTTCAGATTCAGCCTCTATACACGTTACATACTTGTGGAATGACGCACGGTAATGGTGTTCACAGTCCACAAGGGTTGAGCTACAACTCCTTCTTCTTCTTCTTCTTCTTCTTTCAGATGCTCCCATTAGGGGTCGCCACAGTAGATCATCTGTTTCCATTTCTTCCTGCCCTCTGCATCTTGTGCTGTCACACCATCCACCTGCATGTCCTCTCTCACCACATCCATAAACCTCATCTTAGGCATTCTTCTTTTCCTGTTACCTGGCGGCTTCATCCTTAGCATCTATTTCACAATATACTCTGCATCCCTCCTCAGCACATGTACAAACCAACGTAATCCTGCCTATCTGGCTTGGTCTACTAACCTTCAAACCTGGGCTGACCCTCTAATATACTTATTCCTAATCCTGTCCACCCTCGTCACACCCAATGCAAATGTTAACATAAACTGATTAAGGGTAGAGCTACAACAGATCCTGGAAACTCTCACCCTATAAGCCAGACAAATGTTATCTGGAAGGCTACGGAGCACAGCATTATGAAACTCATTAACAGAGACATTATGAACCTGCAAACACTGCACCATACCCACTTAGGTTCTCTAAAGGCCAGATCATGGCTCCTACACCTAGTAGGCTTCAAGCCAGTTAACAAGGCTATAGGTGAGGGAGGGGAGGTCCACACAGCCAAACTATATCTTACCAGCAATTCATACCCATCCCACATTCTGGTATTATACATAACCTCAACAGACTGACCATAAACGATTGTTAGATGATGGACTGACAACTGACGCACAGATGTAGGACACACAGTAACATTTGTAGCCGCCATGTACAATTCTATGCCAGTAACAAGTGATATTCACCTGCAATCAATCCTGGGACCACTCCTGTTTGACATATAGCTTTCTTAGGTACAAGCAAACACAGTAGGGATATGTCTGCCCACGTTTGATGAAAATGCATACTGTGGTCTATACTTTATTCTCCAAATGACACACACATCCTCCAAAAGGGTATCATAGAGACAGATACCTGGTGTCAAAATCATGCTGTAAAGCTATAAGCCAAAGAAAGCATAGTTATCCACTTTTAGAAAACAAAGTATCCCTAGAGTACCACATAGGTAGTAGCCCCCAAAATGTGGGACAGGTACTAATATATACATAGAGCCATGTGTTTAGTCATCTCTCCTTTGATAATCACATTACCAAAGGGTTTTGGAAATCCCTCTGTGGAGCACATAAGCAATAAAGGGTTTGCATGCAGATCCACAGAGGTTGTTGCACACCTATAATGATTAGTCATCTTTGCCAGACTTTGCTTGCTTTGGAACAGGATTCAAATATATCTCAAGCATAAACCCTCACTCACACTCTTCAATAGAAACCGTGATGAGTGGATGTGAAACAGAAGACACAGCCCAGGGATCACTGCAGTGGCTAAGCTTGTCACAAGTATACAGAAGTGATTTAAGGTCTGGAAAGCGCCAGCACACTCTGGGAAAGCTAACAGATGCTTTCATGGAGAAAGCAGAGTACCCACCTATGAAAAAATTGAGGTCACATGTATGTATATGGCTTTGCCCCACAGCTAACTTACATGTGTTATGCACATACAGTTGTCATTGTGATATGTCATACACTAGAAAAATCAAAACCCACTTCACATTGACCAACGGTGTCACACACCTAGAACACACACACACAACTAGCAAGTGCAGGATTCAAACTCCTACCTACATTATGATATTACAGCAGTATGCATTTACATGACGCACTATACACATTACTGGGATTTCATCTTCCCACAGGTATATTTATAGGATGGTGACATCATCAGACTTCACAAAGATGAGTATATCACTTTTAAGGGGTGTGAGTAGTCTCCAAAAGGGTTGCTCCCTTCACAGGGAGACACCCACAGAGTTGGCAAGTGCAAGATTCAAACCTCTACCTAACTACATTATGATACTACAGCAGTACACATTTACACAACACGCTATACTCATGACTGGGATTTCACCTTCCCACAGGTATATTTGTAGGATGGTGACATCATCCGACTTGACAAAGATGAGTATATCACTTTTAAGGGGTGTGAGTAGTCTCCAAAAAGGTTGCTCTCTCCCCAGAGAGAGAGACAGACACACACATACACAGTTGGCAAGTGCGGGGTTCCTAATCCAAACTAAGTACTTCTTTACACTTCAGCAAGCAATATGGAGTTACAGGGTGCAATACAGACATTACTCGCTGACAGTTTGTCCAAAGGTTTTTTTCACATTTGCTAACCTCAGCAGGCTTATCATACTATGTGTATTGTGAGTCTATCGTATGCATAGGCCATGACCATATCATATATGGGTTGATGCACCACATGCTGGCACACACAGGGTCAAACCGGTGGCTAAGCTCTGTCAATACAATACTGGACAATATAATCAAGAGGAGTAGGGTCATACAAGCACAACACCAACAGTCTCACATAGACCTACAATATAAGCACCAGCAAAATACACACATAAATACACATTACCATACTCGGAGAATACAAATATTAATCTGAAAAATAGAGAGTGTCCTCCTAAGCAGACAAGCAAGCAACATGCACCTCCAAGCACACGCCAAAAAACACATAATACACCAAAGCAGTGTGCCTAACAACAAGCCCTAAGGCAAAACAACATACCCAACACACTAGTAAGAGGTGAATCCATAGTCAGGCACACAGATGTTCCACTCACTAGGCTGGACAAGGGGAAGATTACTGTCAGTTGTCT
Source organism: Protopterus annectens (assembly GCF_019279795.1). Taxonomy (NCBI): domain Eukaryota; kingdom Metazoa; phylum Chordata; order Ceratodontiformes; family Protopteridae; genus Protopterus; species Protopterus annectens. The sequence continues at coordinate 35,149,756 of NC_056733.1, read as the reverse complement.
GTCAGGTGCTATGATCCGCCACATAACACAAGCACTTAGATCACTCCAGAACAGGAACATATATGAATTGGTCTCTGTACATGTCAGTGTGAATGATCTGAGACATACCTCCCAATACAACATGACAAGAGATATATAGTAGCTCTATGAGCATGTAGCCCAGGCTGGTATGATCCTGACCTTGAGTAGCATCTTACCTTCACCTACATGATACTGCAATATAACAGAAAGATGATAAACTTCAACAATTGTCTGAGCTTCTGGTGTCATTCAAAGGGTATCCAGTCTCTGTCTGCCTGGGATGATATGATAGACATGCCTCGTAGCTTTGCTAGATATGGTTTGCACCTGTCACCCCTATGCTTCTGAATACTGGCCAAGGCTCTTGCTGTCCCCATATTACCTTTTTTAGCCAGGCTCAAAGGTTCATAGGTAGGTACTAGGCTATCAGCCCTGGGGCCTATATAAGCCCAGCCAAAAAGGTACCCTGGCTTTTGCCACCCAAGAAAATTATTTTCCTGTGCCACTGTCGAGCAGAGCCACAGAGGTGATCCCAGGGGTGAATTTCCTATTTCCTGTCCAATCATCAAGATTTTTCTTGAAGAGTGCTAATGAGGAGCTTTGTTTAATATATATAGGTAGTTTATTCTGGAGTATGGGAAGTCTCTGGGACAGGAATCTATCCCTCCAGCATGTTCTGTTTATTGTGGTGACAAGGTTTAGGTACCTAGAGCGTGTAGCTCAGAGGGATTGGGATTTCTTTAAGTGGAGCATGTCCAACAGCTCTGGGTTGGACATAGCTTTGTATGTTAGGCAGGGATCACCTCTGAGTAGACGATATGCGACAGAGTAAAGCTGGAGTTTTTTGAGAAGGTCTGTGTAGGTCATCTGTTTGAGGCTGGTAATCCTCTTTGTGAGGTATTTCTGCAGCCTTTCGAGTTGTTGTAGATGTCTTGTGAGGTACATACCAAAAGGAGAGTTGTACTCTATACTGGGTCTAATGAGTGATGAGTAGAGGGGAATAATGACCTCTTTTTTTCTGGATGAGAAACCTTTTGTGATGAGGTGTGTCACGTAGAAGGATTTCCTAACTACTGTGGTGATGTGATTATCAAAGGAGAGACTACTATCCACCTGTGTCTCAAGGTTTCTTATCACACTTTCGTTGTTAAGTATACTACCGCCTATGTTGTAGTTCATGGGTACAGAGTTTTTACCAAAGGGGATAACAGTGCACTTTTTGGCACTGAGCTTGAGGCCATGGCTTTGACACCAGGCATCTGCCTTAGTGAGGCCCTTTTGTATGATGTCCACATCATTAGGTGTTTCGATTATGGCTCCTAGTTTGCAGTCATCTGTGAACCTCATTAGCCAAAGACCTTCTGTGTTAGCCTGTACTTCAGAGAAGTAGATACCAAACAGGAGAGGACGTAGGACTGAACCCTGTGGTACTCTACTTGTCACTGGTCTGAAGTCGGATTTGGAGTCTGCTACTTTCACAGTGTGGGTTCTGTCAGTGAGCCAGTTGGCAACCCATCTTGTGACATAGGGATTTATACCTAGTTTAGTGAGTTTATCTATAATTCCAGAGTGGGGGATGGTGTCGAAAGCCTTGGCAAGATCTAGATAGGCTGTGTGAACCACCTTACCCTTGTCTACAGCTTTGGTGACTGCTTCAAAGAAGTCTATCAGGTTTAGGAGACATGATCTGCCTTTTACAAACCCGAACTGGGTGGGGTCCAGAGTTTGGAGATTAACAATGTCTTTGTTTATAAGTTGCATTCTTCCGGTACAGAGATGGGCTCTTTAATGGGTGAGAGGGGGGTAAAGTTAGCACTGAACCTATCTGCCAGGATGTTGGCAATACCAGTTGGGTCTGTATATTCAGTGCCATTGTGCTGTAACTCAGAGCAGATCTGAGTGTTGCCAATGAGATTCTTGACATAGCTATAGAATGCTTTGTGGTTGTCTTTAGAATCAGTGGCGATTTTGTTTTCGTAACTAGCTTTGGAGGATTTTATCAGGGATTGCAGCTTCTTACTGAGGCTGACCAGGGAGCTCCTCCACTCATGGGATTTTACTTGCTTTTGCAACAGTTTCTTCCTTTTGTTGTACAATTTGTTTATGGCAGGGGACCACCAGATTGGCTTCCTTTTTTTGGAGGATAGTGTCTTGGTTCTGTTTGGGACGGCACAATCCATGCACTCATGTAAGTGCTTATAAAGTGCAATTGTGTAGGATTCAGTAGTCGTAACTGTATTGTCCATCTGCATGGGTGTCATGCAGTTCACCACTTCTGTCTTAAGGGGCATGAAGTTGGCTTTGGAGACATTTTTTACCACGGTTTCCTTAATGGGGGGTGGGGGCAGAATATGGATATCTACAGTAATTAGCTTATGGTCGGATCAGACCAATGAGGCGTTGACTTCAGTTGTGGAACACCAGTCACTCAGAACAAACCAACCCCGTAACCAACACAAATAACCACAAAGTGAGTAAATGCTACTCATTGCCAGAAGTCTCAGCCTCCAAATGCACACACTCCAGGCACTTCTCAGTATGGAGAATATTGATATCTGTGCAGTAACAGAAACCTAGTTCAAGGCTCCAGAGAGCACACCAGCACTACCAGGATACTACTCATTCCATACCTTCCAGCATCAGAACCTGGATCACAGCACATAGGGCGGGAATGTATCCATATTCATCAAGGATACCTATACCTCTATCTACATCCTCTCCACAGGATATGTACCCATAGAATGTTGCACAGCAATGTTCTTCCCACTCCACAGGGGTGGGGCCACAACAGACCCTTGGCATTCCTGCTCTATGAGCCTGAGGAGTGATCTGCAAAGCAATGGAGCCAATCATAATGGAACTCAACAATAAAGACATTGGGAACCTTCACACAGTTGAGCACACCCAGTTTGGCTTCATCAAAGGCAGATCATGCCTCCTGAACTGGGTGGATTTCTTTGAGACAGTTACCCAGGCTACAGATGATTGAAAGGAGTTTCACACAGCCTACCTATACCTCGCTAAGGCCTTTGACACCATTCCCCAGTCAGGTATCATAGATGAACTCACCAACCTGGGCATAAATCCATACATCACAAGATGGATTGCAAACTGGCTCACAGATAGATCCCACAAATTAAGAGTTGTTGGCTACATGTCAGACTCTAAACCAGTAACAACTGGTGTCCCCCAGGGTTCAGTCCTGGGGCCCCTCCTGTTTGGTATATACTTCTCAGAAGTATATGCCAACACAGGAGGGTTGTGGTTGACTAAATTTGCTGGGAACTGTAAAGTGTTTGCCATAATAGATTCCCTGGATGACACAAATATTCTCCAGAAAGAACTCTATGAGGCAGATGTGTGGTGTCAGAATCATGGCCTCAATCTCAATGTGAAAGAATGCATAGTAATGCACTTTGGGGAAAACAAAGTACCAACAAACTACCACATAGGTGTTACCCCCTAAAAATGGACGAGGTAATAAAGGATCTGGGGACAGAAGTAGATAGTCATCTTTACTTTGACAACCATGTTGCCAAAGTGGTTAGGAAATCCTATGTGGCCCACCTAATCAACAAAGGGTTTGCATCAAGATCAAAAGAGGTAGTGGTTGCCCTCTACTCTTAAGTCATCAGACCCATCAATCAGTACAATGCACCATTTTGGATGTACTCGACTAGGTATATCCAACAGCTGGAGAGACCACAGAGGTAACTCACCAAGAGGATTACTGGCCTCAAACAGTTGTGTTATGCAACACAACTGGAAAAACTAAATCTGTTCTCTGCTGCATACCGCCTACTCAGTGGCAAACTCTGCCTAACATGCAGAACCATGTCCAACACATAACCGTTGAACATGCTCCATCTAAGGAAAACAAAAGTGAGTTGCACTACACACACCAGGGACATGAACCACATCACAACAATGAATACAACATGCTGGTGGGATAGAGTACCATCCCAGAGACTTGCTTTACTGTGGAACAGAGTCCCAATGTACATCAGACAGAGCCCCTCACTGATACTCTTCAATAGGAACCTTGATAAGTGTATGGGAAACAGACAATTCACGCCAGGGATCACATCAGCAGCCCCACTAGAAAGGGGCTTTGGGTACTAACTATTAGAACTAAGAGTTAGGAGACTAACCAATGGGGTGGTGAACAACTTGCCTAGGCTAATATATGCCTCCGTGAAGATAGTCTACTACATACCTATGAACCTATGTGACAGGTACATGTCTACAGATAGTAGATGTGTACTTCATTGTACAGTCATGTTGTATAGCAGGCACATGCACCACATACACTGTAATGCTTACAGATACTGGTGGCTATTATGTACAATGGGTGAGATGTGCACCTCATGTCTTTTGTGCCATTGGGATGTGTGCTGGGTGGGACAGTCCTGGATGGCTCCCTGTCATGGTCACCCTCTTACACACATCTCTGCCCATCCATCTTTGGCTTATTATACTGTGTTCCCCCTACATATATAGGTACATAGGTAGGTAATAGGCTATCTGCCTGAAGGCATATATTAGTATGGCCAGAGTGTGCAGTTATCACCACACCTGGGGCTAGTTCCCTATGCCTCTGTGTAGTAAAGCTGATGAAGTGATCCATGGTGTGACAGTTTAGTTTCACATACACTCATCAAGGCTCCTCTGGAAGAGTGTCAGTGAGGGACTCAGCTTAATGTAGGTTGGGAGCCTGTTCCAAAGCAAGGGAAGTCTGTGAGGTAGTAATGTATCCCTCCAACATGTTCTATTTATTGTTGTGATGATTATATCCCTAGAGCATGTGGCACAATGAGCTTGGGTTTACTTCAGATAGAGCATGTACATCAGTTCTGCATTGGACATGGACCCGTATGTTGGGCAGAGATCACCTGAGTAGACGGTATGTAACAGAGTACAGATTGAGTTACATCAGTCTTGTTGCATGGGGCAACTGTTTTAGGCCAGTAATCCTCTTGTTGAGGTACTTCAGTGGTCTTTCCAGCTGCTGAAGGTGTCTAGTCATATTCATCGCAAGTGTGTCATGGTACTCTCTGATGGGTCTGATGACTGATGAGTAGAGGGAACCTCCTTTGACCTACATGCAAAGACTTTGACAATTTGTGGGGACACATAGCATGATTGTCTAACCACTTTGTGAATGTGTTTCTGAAAATAGAGATGACTATCCACGTGTCCATAGATCCCTTATTATTACCTCCATATTTAGGGTGTTGGTACCTATGTGGTATTTGTATAACTAGCTCGAGGCCATAATTTTGACACCACATCTGTCTGACTCAGATCCTTTTTAAGGATGTCTCTGTTGTCCCAAACATCGATTATGACAACCTTTTTGCAGTCATCCACAAACTTTGCTAACCATAGCCCTCGTGTGTTTGACTGTACTTCTGAAAAGCATACACCAGACAGGAGAGGTCCCAGGACTGAGCCATGGGGGACAGCAGTCGTTACCAGCTTACAGTCCAACAGGGAAACCACAATTATTACCTTGTGGGATCTATCTGTGCCCCAATTGGTGATCCATCAGATGACATATGTGTTTATGCACAGGTTGTTGATTTTGTGGATACAACATGTGTGTGGGATGTTGGAAAAGGGCTTTTCAAGGTCAATGCAGGCCACGAGGCAATCGGGTTTTAAGAGAGGGGGATCAATGAGTTTGGAATTGACCCAAAATGGCCAATAAAACTACAGTTTCTAGGCAGTAACCACTCCCACAAGGGCAGGCAGGCTGTTCAGTGTTTACCACTGCCACTGATGAACACAGAGAGTTCCCTTTAGCCCAAGCAAGCAATGGCCTCCAAGAAACTTACAAACAGTTCAGAACAGCAAATCCGGCTCCACAAAGTCTGCTCTTCACTTTTTCCCTTAGAACTGTTCCAAATCTCAAAGTAAGCACTCTATTTTCCTTCTAAAACACAGCAGTAGCTAGGATAAGTATCTTATAAGTAAGCACTAATAAACTAAAGCACTACACCCTCTTATACTCCCTTTAAGTACTTGACTCCCTATTGGTCCTTTTTGATCAAGTCAAAAAGTAATTCCTTATACTATTCTGGCATGTCCAAAAGTCAGTTTCAGGTTTACTCTCCAGTCCAGCTGGTGAATATGGGAATCTTGAGGCAATGTTACAACTGCCTTATGTACACAGACCACCCTCTCCTCTTCCCAACAAGTTCAAATATATGTGAGAGATGCAACTATATAGCCAAAGTGGAGGCTGAGCTCTCTCAACATAGTACTGGCACGGTCAGTCTGGAGGAGAAGGTAATCACACACACACCACAAATCCAGTCTCACATAGACCTATCGCAACAGCAAACCAAACACATAAACACACAAAAACATACTCGGAGGCTCTAAATAAAAATCTGCCCAAGCAACAGAGACCTCCAAAGCAGACATTGAAGCACCTGCTACCCCACAACAATACCCACGTATCACATAGTTCACAAAGTCAATGTGCCACACAGTCACAGCCCTTAAGGCTAAACAACACACCTAATACACTTGTAATAGGTGACTCTATTGTCAGACACACTGACGTCCCTCTCACCAGGCTGAACAAGGAGAAGGTCACTGTAAGCTGCCTGTTGGGTGCCAGGATCCGTCACATAACACAAGCACTCAGGTCACTCCAAAGCAAGTACAAATATGACTCCGTCATTGTCCATGCTGGTGTGAATGACCTGAGACATACCTCCCTGGATTACATGAAAAGAGACATAGAGGAGCTCTCTGATCATGTGGCCCAGGCCAGTATGACCCTGACCTTGAGTAGCATCCTACCCTCACCAAGAATGATACCACAGTATCAGTATAAAGACAAAATGATCAATTTCAACAATTGGCTAAAGTATTGGTGTCACTCAAAGAGGATCCAGTGTCTGTCAGCCTGGGATGACATGCTTGACAAGCCACGTTGCTTCATTAGGGATGGCTTGCACCTGTCACACCTGGGTTTTTGAATACTGGCCAAGGCTCTTGCCACCTCCATAGTGCCTTTTTTAGGCAAGGCTTAAAAGACAAACCCACCTCCTTAGACAACACAAGGAAAAAGAAACTAAGGGTAATGCTGCTCAATGCCAGAAGTCTAAACCTCAAGATGCACGCACTCGAGGCTCTCCTCAGTATGGAGAATATCGATATCTGTGCAGTAACAGAAACCTGGTTCAAGGCTCCCGAGAGCACCCCAGCACTACCAGGCTATACGTCATACCATGCTTTTCGGCCCCAAAACTCGGACCAAACCACAAGAGGAAAGGGAGTATCCATATTCATCAAAGATACCCATACCTCCAGGCTAGTGGCACTGCATGAAGCATCTGAGACCATCCATGTGCAACTAACAGTGGGCAAAACTGCCTTCCAGTTTGTAGCCTGCTACAGACCACCCTCCCAAACTCAGGAACCCCACTCGGCTTTCCTGAAGACACTGGAGAATATGAAGGTCACTCCAAACACCATTATATTGGGTGACTTTAACTATCCACACATAGACTGGGAGCACTACTCAAGCCCCAACACCCTAGCCCAACGGTTCCTAGAATTTATAAACTCAAATGCTATGGAACAACTGGTCACCACTCCCACAAGAGGGGAAAACATATTGGACCTGATCATCACCAACATGGGGACTCTATGTTCCATACCAGAGGTATACCCCTCATTGGTAAGATCTGACAATAAATTAATCACTATGGACATCCATATCCCGTCCCCACCCCCCAGCAAAGGAAATCACAGTCAAGAACTTCTCAAAAGCAAACTTCCCACTTCTCAAAACTGAGGTGGAATCCTTCAAAGCCCCAGGGCCAGTAGAAAATACGGCCCAAACCGCAGAATCCTTTACAAACACATTCTATGGATACCTACAGGAATGCATGGATCGTGCTATCCCAAATAAAACCAAGACACACTCCTCCAAAGGCAGGAGACCTGTCTGGTGGACCCCAGCCATAAATAAGCTGTACAACAGAAGGAGGAAGCTACTACATGATAGAGCAAAATCCCTGAAAGGGAAGGCAACTCTGATCAGTACTAGCAAGAAACTATGATCTCTCGTAAAATCATCTAAGGCTAGCTTTGAAAGAAAAATTGCACAAGACGCTAAAGATAATCACAAGGCTTTCTTTAGTTATGTCAGAAACCGGGGTGGAAACTCCCAGATATGCTCTGAGTTAGTGCAAAATGACAAAAAATACACTGAACCCACAGACATTGCCAACATCCTGGCAGACAGGTTCAGTGCAAACCCCCCCCCTCCCCCCCAAATGAGCAAATGACTATCCCAACAGAGTGTAGCCTCCCTGACATCACAGATGCACAGGTGAGAGCTGCCCTCTCCAAAGCAAAAAAACACAGCATCAATGGGACCGGACGGTGTCCCGGGGTGCATTTTACATGAGCTCCAAGAAGAACTGAACCCTCACTTAAAATCACTGTTCAGTCTCAGCCTTACAACAGGATATGTACCGAAAGAATGGCGTACTGCAACAGTGGCCCCACTCCATAAAGGTGGTGCCACAACGGACCCCAGAAACTATCGCCCTATAAGCCTAACTAGCCTGGTCTGCAAAGCTATGGAGCATATCATCATGGAACTCATAAACAAAGACATTGGGAACCTCCAAACACTGGATCCTACCCAATTCGGCTTTGTTAAGGGCAGATCTTGCCTCTTGAACCTGGTCAATTTCTTTGAAACAGTCATCAAGACCATAGACGAAGGGAAGGTAGCCCACACAGCCTACCTTGACCTTGCAAAAGCCTTCGACACAATACCCCACTCAGGCATCATAAATAAGCTCACCAGCTTAAATATCAACCCCTATGTCACAAGATGGGTTGCAAACTGGCTTAGGGATAGAACCCACATGGTCAGAATTGCAGGTGCCATGTCAGACTCTAAACCAGTTACAAGTGGCATCCCACAAGGCTCAGCCCTGGGACCTCTCTTGTTCGGTATATATTTCTCTGAGGTACAGGCTAACACAGGAGGACTATGGCTGACAAAGTTTGCAGATGACTGCAAACTGGGGGCCATAATCGACTCGCCGGCTGACACAAGCATCCTCCAAAAAGGTCTCACAGAGACGGATAACTGGTGCCAGAGCCATGGCCTAAAGCTAAATGCCAAAATGTGCATAGTCATCCCCTTTGGGAAAAACAAAGTGCTCACAAATTAACACATAGGTGGTAATCCATTAAGTACGGAAGAAGTAATGAGGGATTTGGGGACCCAAGTAGATTGCAATCTCTCCTTTGACAATCACATTGCCAAAGTGGTTAGAAAGACATTCTATATAGCCCACCTTATCACAAAGGGGTTCACATCTAGATCAAGAGAGGTCATTCTGCCCCTCTACTCATCACTCATCAGGCCCATAATTGAATACAATGCCCCATTTGGGATGTACCTTACCTGACACCTGCTACAACTAGAAAGACCCCAAAAGTACCTCACCAAGAGGATCAAGGGACTCAAACAGATGCCCTACGCAGTTAGGCTAAAGAAACTCCACCTCTACTCAGTTGCTTACCGCCTACTCAGAGGTGATCTGTGCCTGATGTATAAAGCCATGTCCAACCCAGAATTAATGGACATGCTCCACATCAAGAAATCCAAATCCATGAGAACGACACACTCCAGTGACTTAAACCTCAGCACAGAAATAAATAGAACATGCTGGAGGGACAGATTCATATCCCAGAGGCTCCCCTCACTCTGGAACAAAATCCCAATCCATGCCAGACAGAGCCCTTCAATGACCCTCTTCAAGAAGAATCTTGATGTTTGAATGGGAGATCGTAAATTTACCCCTGGTATCTCTTCTGTGTCACTGCTAGACAGAGGCATGGTAAACTAACCTTAAATGGGCTACCTTCTGTGATCTACTATATAGAGGCACAGTCAACTAATCTAAGAAGGGTGGCAAAAACCAAACACACTCTGGCTAGGCTTGTAAATGCCCTAGGGCAGATAGCCTAGTATCAACCTATGAACCTATGTGGAGCTCTTTTCATTGATGTATGTCCTGGGTAACTGCCTTGTAAACTGTCTAGCAGGTTTAGGGACCATGATCTGCCCCTGACCAAACCAAAATGGGCAGGGTTGGTTGTTTGTAGGCTCCCAATAGCTCTGTTTATGGGTTCCATAATGATGGACACCATGACCTTGCAGATCAGGCTTATTAGGCTTATAAGACAATAGTCCCCATGGTCTGTTGCGCACCAACACTTATGGAGTGTGACAAACGTGGCTGTAACCCATTCAACAGTTTCATATCCTGTACAGAGGGTGAGTCTCAACAGACTGTTCAGGTGCAGGGTCTGTTTGTTTTGGAGTTCACATATGACACAGCCAGGGACACCATGTCATCCCATAGATGCAGTGTTTTTAGGTTTGGATAGAGATGTTTAACCATTGTATATGTGATTTCTGGGTTTTCACAATCTCCAGGTATGGTAATGGGCCCTTTTGTCAGTAAGAGGGGGGTAAATATGTATGAACCTGTCTGACAAGATGTTGGCAATGTCAGTCATGTACATGTATTCATTTGCACTTTGCAGTAACTCAGAACATATGAGTTTACATTGATATTTATGCCATAGCTAAAGAAAGCTTCATGGTTCTCTATGGAATCTTTGGCAATATTTGTGGCAGAGCTTAGCTTGGATAATGTTAGGAGTGCTCATTGTTTCTTGATGATACTGATCGGAGATTTATTGATCTTCTTTGGATTTTAACTTTCTTTGAACAGCTTAGGTACTTGTATTACATAGTTTGATTATGACAGGGGTCCAGTATATTATATGGGTCTATTTTCATATCACTGTGTGCACAAGGCAGGATTGGTGAACAGTGACATGTGTCTGGAGTAAGAATTGCAACTTCCAGATATGTGTGGCCCACTGCTGTACTCAGACATGGCCTAAGTATGTGAGCATGCCCAGTATGACCTTTCAGTATGTTGTTGACTGAAATTTGCAAAATTTAAGTGTGTGAGCATGCCCACTGTGGGCATATATACTATATGTGTGTGAAAAATCAAATCAAGTTGTTTTTTAGTTCAGGGCTCACCTTTGTGTTGTACATCGACAGAAAGCACGCTGCGCCTGCAGGGCTTCCATGAGTCAATTTGCATAGACTTATCAACATTTCTACATACGGGGGGGCAGCTATTATTTGTACATTTCTACCCGGGGGTCACACCTGATTGTTACTGTGGGTGTACATAGGATGAGGGGTACACCTGACACTTATACACATTTGCTAGGCCTGCACTGCTATGTCAGGTACTCCATTTCAGTCTGTAGTTACCTATCATACTAGCTTGAGGCATACCACTGTACTACAGACCTTAGCTTCCAATTACATGCATATTAGTTTGTGACTTCATAGCCTACCCAACCCAAATCACACTGCCTGGCCTGCTGTTATCTGTCTGCATAGGCCTGGGGGGAGGTTACCCATATGCCTCTTCAGAGGGCATGATACTGCATTTGTTTGTGTTTGTGTTTCTCTGCAACTGTCCTGCTGGCTGTGACTGTTAGGAATGTGACCCCCTCCCCCCAACTGGTATGTGTGAGTGACTTAAGTTGTGTCTGTGCCAGTAAAATGCTATCATGGCTTAGTGGTTCAGTACTGTGACTATAGTTCACAGTATCCCGAGTTCGAGCCCTGTCAATGCTTTTCATTTTCCTGCTGAGCAGACCTGACTGGTTAAGGAACAGTAAAGCAGGTGTGAGCGTGTTTACCTGACTTTGCCCGGTTCGCCCGATTTTGCCCAACGTTGCCCAACTTTGCTCAACATTGCCCAATGTTGTGCTGGTTAGAAGCGGTGCGCAGCTATGCGCAATTGTATTTAAATATGCTCAATACTGGTAAAATGTGCTTAGCAGTGCTTTATATTGCTTAAAATAGGGCACTCATGACTCAGGTGGTGCTGAAGGGCTGCCTATGTTGGATGCACATAGTACACTCCCTATACATGTTTGAAAACAGGTAGTGTCAAGTTAGGCATCCCTTTTACTGTATGTGCAAGTCAGAGAGAGGTGTAATTTCCAGGGTTCCTACTGAGTCAGTGTATGTGCTATGCATTGCCTCTTTGCCAAGGCCAGGGCATACTGGGCACGCCTCCTTCTGCCTACTGGGGCAAGCTCAGGTTGTTCCTCCTCCGAGCCATGCTGTGCCTGTGCAGGCCTTGGCAATGGTGGGGGGGCTGTTTGGCCCTGCCCCATGCTGTTCCTGCTGCAGCTGTTTCCGCAGGATCAAATTATGATATAGCATGGCACATAGGTTCATAGGTTCATACTAGGCTATCTGCCCTAGGGCATTTATAAGCCTAGCCAGAATGTGTTTGGCTTTCGCCACCCATTTTAAATTTATTTTGCTATGCCCTTTTTCGAGGTTAGTATACTGTGCCTCTGTCTAACAGTGACACAGAAGTGATACCCAGGGTAAACCTATGATCTCCCATCCACTCATCAAGATTCCTCTTGAATAGAGTCAATGAGGGACTCTGCCTAACCTGGACTGGGATTTTATTCCAGAGTGAAGGGAGCCTCTGGGTTATGAATCTGTCCCTCCAGCATGTCCTATTTATTTCAGTGCTGAGGTTCAAGTCTCTCGAGCGCGTAGCTCGATGGGATTTGGATTTTCTGAGGTGCAGCATGTCCATTAATTCCGGGTTGGACATGGCTTTATACGTCAGGCACAGATCGCCTCTGAACAGGCGGTATGCCACTGAGTAGAGCTGGAGTTTCTTTAACCGGGCAGCATATGGCATTTGTTTGAGCCCTTTGATCCTCTTGGTGAGGTACTTTTGGGGTCTTTCCAGCTGCTGCAGGTGTCTGGTAAGGTACATCCCAAAAGGGGCATTGTACTCAATTATGGGCCTGATGAGGGATGAGTAAAGAGGCACGATGACCTCCCCTGATCTAGATGTGAATCCCTTCATGATTAGGTGGGCTATATAAAATGTTTTTCTAACCACTTTGGCCACGTGGTTGTCAAATGAGAGATTGCTATCAACTTGGGTCCCCAGGTCCCTAATTACTTCTTCTGTACTTAATGGATTACCACCTATGTGGTAATTTGTGGGCACTTTGTTTTTGCCAAAGGGGATGACTATACGATTTTTGGCATTTAGCTTGAGGCCATGGCTCTGGCACCAGTTGTCTGTTTCTATGAGGCCCTTTTGGAGGATGCTTGTGTCGGCTGGAGAATCGATTATGGCACCCAGTTTGCAGTCATCTGTGAACTTGGTCAGCCACAGTCCTTCCGTGTTGGCCTGTACCTCCGAGAAATATATATCGAACAAGAGAGGTCCCAGGACTGAGCCTTGTGGGACACCACTTGTAACTGGTTTGGAGTCTGACATGGCTCCAGCAATTCTAACCATGTGGGTTCTGTCCTTGAGCCAATTTGCAATCCATCTAGTGACATAGGGGTTTATATTTAAGCTGATGAGCTTATCTATAATGCCCGAGTGGGGTATTGTATCGAAGGCTTTTGCGAGGTCCAGGTAGGCTGTGTGGACCACCTTTCCTCGTCAATGGCCTTGGTGACTGTTTCAAAGAAATCAACCAGGTTTAAGAGGCAGGATCTGCCCTTAACAAAGCCGAACTGGGTAGGATCCAGTGTCTGTAGGTCCCCAATATCTTTATTTATGAGGTCCATGATGATCCTTTCCATAGCTTTGCAGACCAAGCTAGTCAGGCTTATGGGGCGATAGTTTCCAGGATCCATTGAGGCACCACCTTTATGGAGAGGGACCACTGTTGCTGTACGCCACTCTTTGGGCACATATCCTGTAGTAAGGCTGAGATTGAACAGTAGTTTTATGTTTGGGTTTAGCTCTTCTTGGAGTTCATGTAGGATGCAGCCCGGGACACCGTCTGGTCCCATTGATGCTGTGTTTTTTGCTTTGGAGAGGGCGGCTGTTAGCTGAGCATCTGAGATGTCAGGGGGGCAGCACTCTGCTGGGATAGATATTTGCCCTTTTGGTGGGGAGGGGGGGGAGTTTGCGCTGAACCTGTCAGCTAGGATGTTGGCAATGTCTGTGGGTTCAGTGTATTTTTTGTCATTTTGGACTAATTCTGAGCATATCTTGGAATTACCACCCAGGTTCCTAACATAACTAAAGAAAGCCTTGTGATTATCCTTAGTGTCCTGTGCAATTTTTCTCTTGAAGCTGGCCTTAGACAATTTTATGACTGCCCGTAGTTTTTTGCTTATACTGATCAGTGATGCCTTCCCTTTTTGGGATTTTGCTCTATCATTTAGTAGCTTCCTCCTTCTAGTGTATAGTTTGTTTATGGCTGGGGTCCACCAGACAGGACGTCTGCCTTTGGAGGATTGGGTCTTGGTTTTATTTGGGATCGCATGATCCATGCATTCCTGAAGGTGTTCATAGAATGCGTTTATAAAGGATTCTGTGGTCTGGGCCGTATTTTCCACAGGCCTGGGGGCTTTGAAGGATTCCACCTCGGTTTTGAGGAGTGTGAAATTTGCTTTAGAGAAGTTTTTCACTGAGGTTTTCTGGGCAGGGGGTGGGGTCGGGATGTGAATATCCAGTGAGATTAGTTTATGGTCTGATCTTACCAGTGAGGGATACACTTCTGGTCTGGAGCATAGAGTCCCCATGTTGGTGATGATCAGGTCCAGTATGTTTTCCCTCTTGTGGGAGTGGTAACAAGTTGTTCCATAGCATTTGAGTTTATAAATTCTAGGAACCTTTGGGCTAGGGTGTTGGAGCTAGAGTAATGCTCCCAGTCTATGTTTGGGTAGTTGAAGTCACCCAATATAATGGTGTTTGGAGAGACCTTCATATTTTCCAGTGTTCTCATGAAGGCCGAGTGGGGTTCCTGGGTTTAGGAGGGTGGTCTGTAGCAGGCTATAAACTGGAAGGCAGTTTTACCCACTGTTAGTTACACATGGATAGTCTCTGATGCTTCGTGCTTTGCCACCAACCTGGAGGTGTGGGTATCTTTGATGAATATCGATACTCCCCCTCCTTTTGTGGTTCGGTCCAAGTTTTGGGGCCGAAAAGCATGGTATGAGGTATAACCTGGTAGTTCTGGGGTGGTCTCGGGAGCCCTGAACCAGGTTTCTGTTACTGCACAGATATCGATGTTCTCCAAGCTAAGGAGAGTTTCGAGTGCGTGCATCTTGAGGTTTAGACTTCTGGCGTTGAGTAGCATTACTCTTAGTTTCTTATCCCTTGTGATACCTATGGAGGTGGGTTTGTCTTTTGAGCCTTGCCTAAAAAAGGCACTATGGGGGTAGCAAGAGCCTTTGCCAATATCCGAAAGCACAGGGGTGACAGGTGCAAGCCGTCCCTACCGAAGCATCGTGGCTTGTCGAGCATATCATCCCAAGCTGACAGTCATTGGATCCTTTTTGAATGACACCAGTACTTAAGCCAATTGTTGAAATTGATCATCTTGTCTTCATATTGTGGCATCATTCTTGGTGAGGGTAAGATGCTACTCAAGGTCAGGGTCATACCGGCCTGGGCTACATGCTCAGAGAGCTCCTTTATGTCTCTTTTCATGTAGTCCAGGGAGGTACGTCTCAGGTCATTCACACCGGCATGGACAATGACTGAGTCATATTTGTACTTGCCTTGGAGTGACCTGAGTGCTTGTGTTATGTGGCGGAATCCTAGCGCCCGACAGGCTGCTCACTGTGACCCTCTCCTTGTTCAGCCTGGTGAGCGGGACGTCAGTGTGCCTGACGATAGAGTCACCTATTACAAGTGTATCAGGTGTGTTGTTTAGTCTTAAGGGCTGTGACTGTTCGGCACACTGGCTTTTTGAGATATGTGTTGCACATGTTTTGTTTTGGGGTAGCGGTTGCTTGGGTGTCTCCTTTGGAGGTCTCTGCTGCTTAGGCAGATCTTTATTTAGAGCCTCCGAGTATGTTTTTGTGTGATTTTGTGTTTGGTTTGCTGTCGTGTTAGGTCTATGTGAGACTGGAATTGTAGTGAGTGTGGTTTCCTTCACCTGACTGGTTATGCCAGTACTGAGTTGAGAGAGCTTAGCCTCCAATTTGGCTATACGGTTGCATCACTCACATGTGTTAGAATTTGTTGGGAGGAGGAGAGGGTTGTCTGTGTACATGAGGCAGCTGTAACATTGCCTCAAGATTCCCAGATTCACCAGCTGGACCGGAGAGGAGATTGACAACTGACCTTTGGACATGCTAGAATAATATTGGGAATTCCTTAATAATTGAAAACAAGGGCCAGTGGGGAGTGAGGGTGTAGTGCTTTTAATTTTTAGTGCTGACTTATATAATTGATTTAGTAAGCAAGTGCCAGGTAACTTAAGTGCAATGTGTTACAGGTAACTTAAATGCAAAAACGACAAACAGTAACTTTATTTCAAGTGGAACAAGGAAATAAGTACAGTAAGCAATGCAGATATCACTGCATTGCTTACATACCATAACAATTTGCGTACATGTAGTTGGTGAGTACTGCAAGGCTCCAACAGATGTTTCCAGGCACCGGAACCATGACTTGAGCATCCCAAACACACGCTCAATTATGTTTCTTGTTTGTGCGTGTGCGTCATTATGGAGTTTTTGTTCAGGTGTGTGTGCATTTCTGATGGGTGTCATCAGCCATGGCTCCAGTGCATATCCAGCATCCCTTACTAGGTGACAGTAGGGAATGTCCCCATTGGCAAATAACTGATACAGCTGGGTCAGATGCCAAATGTGGGAATCGTGATAGCTTCCAGGGCATCCAGCACACACATTCATTATTATGACCTGGGCATCGCACACTAACTGGCAGTTGATGGACGGGAAGCCCTTGTGGTTGATGTTGATCCTACCCCGCTCACCAGGTGGTGCTTTGATGCATATGTGCATGCAGTCTATTGCACCCACTACCTCAGGGTATTGTGCTATTTGGTGGAAAAGACGCACATTGCTGGCCAATGCCTAACAAGAATTGTGGAAATATATGTGGTCACTGACATGTGCTGACATGGCATCCAGGAACTGGTGGAGTACTCTGGATGTTGATGCCTCTGAAATCCACATCATATCACCAGTTGGTCTTTGGGAGGTATCTGTAGCTAGTATTTTTAGGCCAACACATACCTTGGTATCCACTGGGATGGGTTCCCCTCTGTTGGTTCTGTGTGTGAGGTGTGGCCGGCACAGCTCACCAGTTTCCTGTAGGAGGTCCCTGTCCACCCTATAGCGCCCCACTATCTCCAGCTCATGTAGCTCCTGGTAGGTTACCCTGGGTCTGTACACGCTTCTCCGTCTCCTCACTGTAGGTTGCTCAGCAGCATTCACAACATCACCACCCTCAGCACCTTGCACATGTTGGTTTATGATAGCAAGAGTAGCCCCTAACATTTTGTCTGACTTAAGCTTTTTAAGCTTTCCCCCTTTGTATACTGCAGTGTTGCAGAGGTCTTGAGAAAAAAACAGGGGGGAATGGTGTTTGCAGAGTTTAAAGTGCTGGCCTGGGCTGGGCTAGTCTGCTGCCTGTATAATTGGCTGATTCTGATATATTTCACCTGGAAGCTCTGCTAGTTCTCCTTGGTTAACTTCCTACTACTTCTTTTCCTTCCTTTTGCCTTTCTGTTTCCACCCGGGGGGGAAGTGCCGAGCAAACAAGTGCAAACACGCGCACACACTGTGTGCATGTTTGCAAGGAGTTTCCTATCTTTTAACAGTGTGCACCTTTGGTTTGAGGTTTTCAAATAGGACAACTGTAGGCACGCCTCTTGCAATCCTGAGCAACTCAGGGCAAACACAAGCCACTGTGCTCCAATTAGCTTACAGCCTGTCTGACACACCCCCTCATTATGTCACCTATATTCTATTCTTCTACTCACCTACTCCTACTCTTACACTCTTGTGACATGCCTCACATGCTGGGGAAAATTGGGATTCACTATCCTTATCCTCATTCGCATAGGATTGCCTAGTAATGCATAGTTACATCTATCACACTGAGCTCCCCCCCCCTTAGCAACCACTAGTCAGTGGCCATGTTGTCTTCAGCCTGCCATTCACCTGCATGGCAGAATAAGCTTTTTAGTGAAAATGCCTATTTTTAGCTTTTTTTAATTATTTTCTTGTTTTTATAAGCACCGCACGTTTGCGTGGTGCTGCGCTATGCTTAAACATCAGAGATTGGGGGGGTTAAATTTTTATATTTTTAAACATTTTAAAATGCCAATGGCCTTATATTTGGCCATTGGCATGCTTCCTCAACTGTATGCATCCTTTATTTGGAGCTGTTATAGCTCCGTTTAGCTATTTGCAGAAATGTACTCCGTTACCAATGGAGGACATTTCTGCAGCTAACACTAATCTTCCACGGACAGGTTAGTGTTTCCTGGATCGCAAATTTACTTCATTTGCATGGCTTTCACCAGCAAATTAGGTAATTTGCATACCATGACGCTGTCCGTGCAAGTGTAGCTTTAGCAGCTCTCGTGCATGCCCTTGCCAGCTGTTCCTGGATCACACGGCAGACATATTGCCGGCGTGAGCTCCTACACTGTTCTTGCACTCCGTGCAAGCTTTTGTGAATCCGGGGGAAAGTGATTCATTATCTTTTTCAAATAAGTTCTGCATAAATAATTTACCGATATTATTCATTCAATACCTCAAAAAATTGTCTTCTTAGCTTCATCCACATCTTTATATTTTTCCTAACCCACATTTTCTAGACCTGGAGCAGAATGTTTGTTAGTAGTCTGAAAGACCTCATTCAGATCTACCAAAGTAAAACCTCTAGCAATGGCAACTGATACATTTTCATTAATCTATATATACATATCTGTGTGTGTGTGTGTGTGTGTGTGTGTGTGTGTGTGTGTGTGTGTGTGTGTGTGTGTGCATGTGTGTGTGTGCATGTGTGTGTGTGCGTGTGTGTGTGTGTGTGTGCGTGTTTATATGTGGGTGTGTCATACCTCTCAACTGTCCAGACTTTAGCAGAATGTCCAGAGTTTTTCTTCAAATTTTTGGTCTGTTCCTCATAAAATTTGTGTATTTTTCTGGCAGATCACTGAGGATTGAAATCACTAAATAATAATATTCATTTGAATTTCAGACTTTATATCTTCCAGAAAAATGCATGGTAACACAAATCCTGTTAATTCCTGCTATTCTAGCAACTTTCTAAGTTTATATCAACAATATTTAAAACCTGAGCATATGTTTGGCCCTTTGCCCCCCCCCCCATTATGTTAGCTTTGTCCAGATTTCCTGCTATAATACGTTGAGCGGTATGGTGTGTGTGTGTGTGTGTGTGTGTGTGTGTGTGTGTGTGTGTCTACACACATGTGGATATATAAATATGCCCACCTGAGAAATGTCTGCTAACCCTAATTCTACAGCTGCCCCTGCATCTAACCCTAACATATCTCTTAACTTAAAAATAGTCCTTCCCATAACACTACCACTACACAAGATAGCTTGGACACTCACTACACACACACACACACACACACACACACACACACACTCACACACACACACACTAAATCTACCACCTAACCTAACCCTTACTCTTGTCCTAAACACTCAGAATTGCACACACACAGTTAATCGCTTCCCTTACCTAACCATAACTCTAACCCTAACCCACATACATTCTCACAAGCACACACATACAAATAAAACACACACACACACACACACACACACACACACACACACACACACACACACACACACACACACACACACACACACACACACACACACACACACACACACACACACACACACACACACACACACACACATCGGTAAACACCCAGTTACCTGACTCAGCAAAGCAAATATCCAATCAAAGTTCCATTTGATAAACTGGATGTTCAAACAAACAACCCTGCATTTCCAGCTGTCAAGCAACACCTCAGTCGACCAAACACATGACACCAACACATATGTACATACACAAACACACACACACACACACACACACACACGTGTGTGTGTGTGTGAATCTGATTACTTTGCCCCATTTTAAAATGTCAGCAATTAAGCACCTATCAGATGCTATAATGGTTACATGTATGTTTCTCACCATAGAGGAAGGGAAAGGATTCACCTTTAAAAGGATACCAGAACAATCATCTTAAACCTGGCTTAATATAACTTTTTGGCCCAAAATGGTCTTTATTTATTGAGTCTAATTTGCCATGTCAATCTAACATCTAACAAATTCAATTTATCATAGTCAAAGGATACTGCCCATTTTAAAACTAAGAATATCCTCAATACAGAGTGAATGCTTTACACATTTTAGGAACACGTTAGGATTGTCTATTCACTGACCTCTTTCATTTTTTGAGTTTTCTTTCCTTCTCTTTTTGCTTCCTAATATTGAGCCTTTTAGCAATGTAACCTTTCTGACCAGCAGGATGTACAGGCTGCAAACCTGGTATAATGTCTACTCATATTACATCTGTAGGTGCCTCTACATCTGCAGTCTTAGGAATCTGAGGTATCATTTCAGTTCCCTGTTCCTCTTAAGTGTTCAGTAACAACAAAGTATCCTCACTAATGGAACATTTCATACATTCTTCATTATCGATGCTAGAAATTTCCATAGCATTAGTAGCATCAGTTTGTCTTTGGTGTTGAGCATTTAGAAGCCAAGTAGTCAGACCAATAATGACTTGCTCTACCACAGTAGCTACAGAAAGGCTTACAGATGGATTTATAATGCACTTTTTCCTCCACGTAGTTAACAGCTCCTTTTGTCATGTTTGAATGAGATGACCTGAATCCCTGTAATTAAAAAGCAAGTTATACATTAGTTGGGGCACTTTAAGGCACATTTACATCCATACATACTCACAACAGTCTTCAGATGTACAGGTGATTATTTTTAACAGATAATTCAACCCACACCTACTGTCCCCAGTCTGCAAGCCTCTAGAGTAAGTAATTATGTGTATATGATATGCATGTTCACAATACACTTGTAAGAAGGAACCACTGTCATCCTCATCCAACATATCAGTCCTTAACTACAGAAAAAGTCTTTTACAGTTCCATGCAGTTAAATCAATCTCAAATAAGACATTTCATTTTCCCGTCAGGAAGTACTGTATAAGTACCCATTTGGAGTAGTGGAATTTCCTCAGTGTTCTGGCCATATGTCCTTAACTAATTGCAATACCACCATAGGTCTCCCTTAACAATAGACTGTAAACCTAGTAGTACTGATTCAGTCAATGAAAACAGAAATGATGATATGATATGATATGATATGATATAATATAATATAATATAATATAATATAATATAATATAATATAATATAATATAATATAAATCATCCAATTCCCATTAAGCTTTTGCTTCCACTAGCCTGCACATAGTGTATACAATACTGGCATACAACTTCTCAGTATTTGCTGACAATCTCCCCCTCCTTGCAACAATCACGCTCCTATTTCCTGTAGGCCCATTCATTCCAATTATCCCCTGGTATACCAGGACACTGGGAGAAGAAAGCAAGAGCTATGAATCACAGTTGTCATTGTCCCCTTAGCTAAAGTATTTAGAATAACTGTTAATATCACTGTTAAAACTAACATTTACTGATAGCATGTATTTTTTACTTTATTTACTGTCAACTTTATCAAACTATCTTGTTCTGAAACTCAGTGAGCATTCAGCTATTTTTTGATATAATGAATTTCACATTTGTTTTACACTTTGCATTACATCTTACCTGCACTGTTACACAAGCCTGTTACTGAGAAAACAGACATCCAACTTCTTTTAAATCTTCTAATAGAACTCAGTCTTGCCAATGTACCTCTAAGTATCTATACCCACAATTAATATTCTTTTTAATGGCACTTAGCTATTCTGATGTCTATTAACTATGCATCATTTAACGTATGCAACCTCAATGTTACTTCCTAAACTAAGTGCATATTAGTTATTATGGATTAATTTATTACTCCTACGTCCAATCTGCAACCAATACCTTGCCTGTCCTCAGTGCTAACCTAATACATTTTACCCTTACATCTTTTTGTAATAAATACACGCCCATTTTATTTGCTGCAACCTTCTGTTCTGCTTTGATAGCCTCTGATTGAATTATCATCCTTACTTTTTATGTTATTTACTTATCATAAACTGGTTAAACAGTCAATTCCACTAAGCCATAGGTCCTTTTTTATGTGAGCCCAAAGGAGTATTCAACTCCACTTATTGTTTCTTTGTATGTCACTCTCTAACACACACACACACACACACACACACACACACACACACACACACACACACACACACACACAGCTTAACAGTTGTCATCACATCCCAGTTGTACATTTGGTGTGACACAAATTCCCATTTATAACACATGGAAACTTGTAACCTATGGAAAACACTTTAGTATGAAACCAACTAAAAGATACTGTCACTATCTAATATCTCACTAAACTCATTGCATGACTATATATTAAGTTATCTATGATTGTTAAAATCAGTTAAAGCCATGTGTATACCCTTACAGGAAACGTAATGTGCATTTAGCTTATACTATCCAAAAGGACTGCATCTTAATAGCATCCTTACAGGAACTGCTGATAGTTTTAGACCTTGCTGGGTTTTTAGAATCCTTTTGCTATTGCTGTTACTGAACCTGAGACCTGATCCAAACCAGACTAACATTTACTGAGTGAACATGACCATATATTTCATTGCTTTTGATAGGATGGACCAGGAGCTGTCCTAACTCTTTACAGAGGTGGGTCTATAAATTTGTGGTCTGCATCCAGTATGGATACTGATCATTGCCTAAGGTGCTACTACTAACACCACCATTTTTGGTTGCCCTAATGGTCTGTGTTTGATTGAGGCTTTCATGCCTTACAACATGGTCTTACATTACTGGGCATGCATCTCTTAGACATACCACATTTTAGGGGTTATTATCTTGGCCAAGAATAGCTGCCATTTTTGTTTGATTTTGACACCAGCTTGAATAAGGGCACCCCTAACTGCTTGATGAAAGTGAAGCTTCTTAATGAGACCATGATGTCTGCTTAGGCTTTATACTAACAACTTCTCACTGGCATTCACTTGCCTATTTAAATCCAGCTCTTGACAACCTACTACATTCTCAGGTTCACCTCAGGTACTCTGAAGAATATTTTAAAACATCCTTGAAATATTTCTTTTTTTTTCTAGCTGGTAAGGAAGAAGACAGACAAGTGGCTATGAACTGAAAAATGTCTCAGGAGTTGACACGAAACACTGAAACATGAAATAAAATGAGGAGAAAAGATGGATGATGAAGTCTGTGTTGATGAGGATGAGGAGGAGGATGATGACGATGATATCTTAAATCTAGAATGGAGAGTTCATCTCAACTGTTGGTATCTCTTTCTTGCAGATGATCGATTAACTTTTATTTTATCATGTTACACATACTTGCTCAGCCATCTGTA
Organism: Protopterus annectens; assembly: GCF_019279795.1. Lineage (NCBI taxonomy): Eukaryota > Metazoa > Chordata > Ceratodontiformes > Protopteridae > Protopterus > Protopterus annectens. The sequence goes on along the minus strand of NC_056733.1, from coordinate 35,126,246 downwards.
TGTCTCTTATAAGCTTTGTTTCAATGTTATTTATTTTTATTGCTTACTGTTTATTGTATGCAGAGTTTAAATGTTATTATATAGTGCACAGATCTGAGCATTAAAAATAAACCTAAGTTACACAAAGCTATACATTTCAACTACGTACAGATTCCTTTTTTTTTTTGCCCACAGAAATGTTAAGAACCTCTGGAGTTGCTGTTTACATTTCTTAATACTTTGTGGTCTAAACTTTAATTTGTTAGGAGGGTGACAACTTTATTTGTTGTAAAATAACCAAAATGTTCTGAATAAGATGATTTGTGAATTCCTTAGACTAATCCTAGTTTTAGGGAACTATATCCTCTATAACAGGGCCCTACAGACCTGCAGTGAAAGACCCTGTATGACCCCTGTGTACTTTCCCTTGTCAGTCATTGATTACTGTTTCCTTCTAGTGATATAATGCGCAGATACAAAGCCTAATGCAACAGAATTCTTGTTTGAGCGGTTTTATTTTTTTAATTGTTGGTGAAATGGCCATATAGATGGAGAATGATGCTGTAATTTAGAAAACTATCCTTTGTGAAATGAATATCATGGTAATATGAAGTTCACTACTTCTCATTAAATACTTAAATACATTGTCTGCCTGATTGTTTACCTGTCTGCCAGATGTATGGGCTGCCTTTCACCTATAACCTAGCTGCAATAATGGTAAAAGATAGAGAAACAAATGTGATATTCAAAGAACCTCTAACCAAGGCTGTGAAAATGATGTTAAATGTAAGACCAGCAATCTTACCTTCTCCCAAAAAAGCACCTCAGTAACTGCCTATAAAGTTAATAAGGTGTTCAAAACAAATGATTTATAAAAATTGTGGGTTGGGGGAATAAAATAACTTTAATGATAGAACTGGCCAAAAATGAAAATCTTAAAGAAAAAAGAAACGGTCAAGGAGCAAACAAAAGCAGTAATTGTACAAACAACTGTGTGATAAAACATAAAGCAATACAGCTACCATGGCAATGAGGTTTAAAATGATAACACTTGGATAAAACGCAAAGGATAAGTGCTTTAGCATTTAAAATAACACTTCCTCAGATCCAACTAAAATCAAAGACAATGCAGCTTTTAAACTAGTCTTGACCAATCAACATTCATGGAAATTCAATGAAATTAGTAAAATTAAAATTTCACCCTCCGCCCCCTGACAGCTTGTCTTAAAGTTAGACAGCCATTCAAACCTGAGTACTTATTGGCTTGCAACTTAAGTATCCATTCCATTTCAACTATCTCCATTGAATTCAAGAGATCCCCACCTCGATTGCTTAAGTAAATACATTGCAGCACTCTAAAAGAGAAAGGATGCCGGTTATTCTCAGAAACATGTTTGGCCAAAGCATTATTTAAATTGGCTCTCCTTATATCATATAAATGTCTCATTATTCTATCTTTTAACATTTTGTTGGTTTTCCCAACATAGAAACATATAGGTTCATAGGTTTTTACCAGGCTAACAACCCCAAGGGCCTTTTTAAGCCTAGCCTAGCCATGCATCCCAAATCTCTGACAAGTTCTGATAGCCTTGATAAGTGTAAGAATGGGCCTGGGAGATGAACCATTTACAGGTTACCTGTGTCCATTAGAGAAATAGGTGCCAAACCAGAGATGAGTTTCCGATTTCCCATCCAGTTGTCCAAGTTGCACTTGAATTGGGTTAGGAAGGAACTCTGCTTCACATGGATGGGAAGCCTGTTCCATAGACGCAGTAGTCTCTGGGATACATACCTATCTTTGCAGCAGGTCCTATTTATATCACAGGCAAGGTTTAAGTCTTTAGAATGGGTAATTCCGGTGCTATCTGTTTTATGGATATCCAAAACAGTAACAAAAACTCCTACCAAAATGGCTTTAAATCACTATATATAGAAGTAACTTTATTAAAACAGAAAGTAAGTGCTTTCGCAGAGTAACCTCTGCTTCATCAGACCATGGTAATACATATATATATATATATATATATATATATATATATATATATATATATACACACATATATATATAAAATATATGCGACATTATTTGGAAACATTGGAGGATTTTTACTACGGATAGTGAAATAGCTGGAATAGTTGCCAATACCCCAAGTTTCTTATTTAAAAATAGTCTAAATATGAAAAGACAGCTATGTGACAGCAATAGGAGAACTGCTAATAAAAGGAATCAGATTAAAGTAGGCACTTCTGCCTGTCATTCTTGTCAAGCTTGCTCATCCATTTCCAAGGAACAGATTTTTCATCACCCTACCTATAATTTTACATTTAAACTGAGGAAATAAGTAGATTATAAGACAGAACATGTGGTTTAGTTGGCTAACTCTAATTCATGTATATGTTTCTATGTTGGGACAACTAACAAAAAAAGATAGAATAATGAGACATTTATATGATATAAGGACAGCCAATTTAAATAATGCTTTGGCCAAACATGCTTCTGAGAATAACGGGCATCCTTTCTCTTTTAGAGTGCTGCAATGTATTTACTTAAGCCATCAAGGTGGGGCTCTCTTGGATTCAATGGAGATAGCTGAAATGGAATGGATACTTAGGTTGCAAGCCAATAAGTACCCAGGTTTGAATGGCTGTCTAACTTTAAGACCAGCCCTAAGATGGCTGAGGTTGAAATTTGAATTTTATTAATTTCTTTGAATTTCTATGAATGTTAATTGGTCATGATTGTTTAAAAGCTGCATTGTCTTTTATTTTAGTTGGATCTGAGGAAGCGTTATTTTAAACGTGAAAGTGCTTATCCTTTGTGTTTTATCCAAGTTGTATTATACCTCACTGCCATGGTAGCCATATTGTTTTATTACAAAATGAAAATCTTCTATCTCCTCTCTATTAATAGAGAACAATTATTGTGCACTACAAGAGTGCAGACATAATGTACAATATATAGAAGGTAATTTCACAGGAAATAAACAAGCCTAACTCATGACAAAAACTGTAGTCTTTAGACAGAAATTAATAATTCATCTGGTAGATAACACACTTATAATAACCTACTGTTCCACAGTCTAACTGCGGGACCAGTAACTGACCCTCTGTTCCTTCTTGAATACTTAGCCATAATTTTTTTGCTTGTCCCATAAATTATGCTACCCCTTAGAACAACCCTTCCTCCTCAATGAGCTGTCATAACTGATCCCATTTCTATTCGTTCTCTAAAATGTGCTCTTACCAGCTGCACAAAGTTGTATAGGTAGACCCTGCAGTTAGCATTCTTGTTTCAGATGGCCATCACTTAAGTTTCCTGAAAAGTATGCTCAGATCTCAACTGTCTTCAATCTGCACTCACATTCAAGAAAGAAAACCATCTTTAAACCACTTTCCAAAGTTGGTGTTACCCTATCCTTAGAATTAGCCAAAATTATTTAAAATATTCTGTCCAGGAATTAAAGGAATATATAAATAAATATGACTTCCTCGCAAGTGGTCATCATAGCTACTGTCAAGGAGACTGTATCATGGAAACTATCAGCTTCAGAATGGCAACATCTACTTTAGTGGAAACAAGACACTTTTCATTACAGCCATTTTCATCAGCCTCTCAAAAGAATTTGGTTAATAGCATGTTCAGTTAATAGCATATACATAGAATGCAACTGATTATCAGCAATTTCTCTGAAAAAATAATTTAGCTATTTTTCTAAGTGCTTCGTGGAAGCGAAACTGAGCAACAGTATTTCACACAAAGCTTCTGAAAGGCTTAGTAGACAATACCCAATGTTGTGCCATTTGGGACTTACACTCATAATAGGCAATGCCCAGTGTTATGTGTTTTGGGGCTTTTACTCATAGTAGGTAATGCCCAGTGTTGTGTCTTTTGGGGCTTTTACTCTTGCCTGGTTGCATTAACTATTTCACAATGAACATATGGAGTCTCACTAAACTAGACTTTTAAATGGATGTGACCTTGTTTTCATCTGCTTCTTTCATTCTCATGCTGCTATCAAAAAACATCTAAAACAAGGTTTCATAAAAATGTTAAATGTTGTCAGCTTCAAACAGTATTTATTTAAATGTAAATTAAAATTTAAAACTTAAGACATGACATTTGGAATGTTACCAGACTAAAGCATTATCCTCTGATAAGACAATAAATTAGCACCCTCAGGCATCCCTTTAAACAGTACAAACATTCTAGTGCATTTGTCTCTAACCTGGACAAGTGTTATTGTTTTACAAGCATTTTGATCATTTCTGCCAAAGAACTATAAAGCAAAATGACAAATTCCCTTATGTTTCCAATTTTTTGTACATGAAGTAAAAATGGCACTCAGCCGTATTGTTGATAAATCTTCTTGGTGCAGCCTTTCTGTTCTCCAAATATTCTTAAGTCAGATGTATCATTTAATGACGTTAGTTCCTGAAAGAGACCACCACTGCTTGATGCTGAAATAGTGCTGAATGGACAGTCATGAAACAGTGAGTAAATCTAGCTTGTGCTACAGGATCCATTTACACAAAGACCTCAAATCTCCATCTGAACCCACATGAGGTATGATACTACAAGATGTATGTGTGAAAACATATAAAAGTATAATGTTATCCCATGGCTTTAATGCAATGTCAGTCCATGATAACAGATTCCCATGAAGAACAGAAAAAAAGTCTGCACATAAGCCATTAACAAAGGCATCTGTCATGCTATCTGGGAAGGATGATGACAGGGAAACTGATTATACTGGAGATTTTAGTATCATCAGGACACATGGCTAGAACTAAAAATGGGTCTGAATTCAGAAAGGTTACCATGAGATAATCATTTCTGATAGACACCCCTATAATGGTGTTGTAACACAAAGATTTGCAACACCTCAATGAGCTATCTTCACAGCCATTTTACAAGCTAATAAAACAGTCTGGGGAAGAGGTATATGCTAATTAGACATGTGCTATCCCCTTGGGACTACACAAATTAGTACAGTAGCTCCTGCCCACTTGCAGTTATGAACATAATCAAAAGGCTATGTTCATCAGTCATGGTAGAAGTATGTGCTGGACAGTTTACTGGTCAGGTAGTATTAGAGGGGTGTGTATGCATGTGAGGTACTGCATGTGTGAGTATGTATGTAAGTGTGTGTCTGCCTGGGAGGTGGCAATAAGGAGGTTAGGGAGGGAGCAGTTAGGGAGATAGGTGTGTGTGTGTGTGTGTTTGTGTGTGTGTGTGTGTGTGTGTGTGTGTGTGTGTGTGTGTGTGTGTGTGTGTGTGTGTGTGTGTGTGTGTGTGTGTGTGAGAAATGCAAATTAGTCCATAATGATGTCCCCCATTGTGTCTCTCAATCATACATTTCATTGTTGTGGAAACAGGGCATTTTTACTGCAGTCCTTTGCATGAGCAGTGAGGTTCTATATTAATTCCCATGCCTTATTAATAATAATGTATTTGAGCTGATATGATATGTCCTGTAATATTTCTCACATGCACAAGTGAATAGTTTTGTTATGGCATCAGAGATACACCAAAAAAGCTTATTAATAAAAATTTGTATCACTTTCTTGAAATCCTGTAGACGGTATTATTGCATGAAATGTTTAACAGGTTCACTTATTACATAACATCTTGTTAGGGAAACCATCTAGAGTGGAAGCATATAAATATATTATGACTCTAATATTTTTATGTCACTGAAGACACCTGATGGATGTTAAATGAGATAAATGCATCATGGAAATTACTCACTACTCTAATTATAGATGAATGCAGTCCTCATCTTCATTTATTCTTGTATAGTCATTATTCTCAAACATTTCCAGGTATATACACAGTTAGGACATTCCTACAATGAATCAGTATATTTTGCTTTATGTCTGTACTGACTCACTAAAATGTGACTCACCAAGTGCGTATGACTTCAATACCTTTCAACTGAAAGTTGTTTACTAACTCATGATTCTGTGAGTCATGTTATATCCCCACAATTCTCCAGGTTCTTGCAAAGTAAATAAAGTGATTCATTTAAATTGTGTCTTATTTTAACAAAATGAGTGCATGTTTCTAGACTTATGCTCTTATGCTGTACTTGGCTATGTAGATTTATATAATGTATATTTATTTTGTATGCTGTTACTGGTGGTATTGTATATACTGGGATAACTTCTGTTGTTAAAGAGCTGGGAAAAAAGACATCTGCTTCTAAGAACAAGAACCAAAAGTACTTGGCTGAATGGACACAATATGTGTTTTCTTCATTATACTGAGGCCGCCTGGATGTAAGAAATTTAATTTAGTAACAGCGCAGTGACCCATCCTTACCCACATCCTACCTATCATTCAAATCTCACATCTTCCATTTGGAAAATATCCCTTTTCAGAAATGGCTACACTATCAGAAATCACTTCTTTGGTTACACCAGATGAATGTAGTGTTATTCAAGGACTGTCAGACCTCTATGCATGGCTAGTTTAGATGTTTGTGCTAATCCATATTTTGACATAGTTTGTCAGCTGTTATGTGAAGTGCAATGCCTGCAAAGTTTAGACAATAGGGAACAGGATTCCACCCATTTATAGTCCATTTAGAATAACTAACCACTCCTTTTTAGGTTTAACATCTCCCTGACACCCTATTCCTGGAGGAACAATTCCTGTCCGTATACTAGATATACTAGATATAAAACCACACAGGGAACTGATTAACACCCTGTTCTGGGAATGCCTGCTCCTTTCTAACCCTCCCAGAAGGATTGGCTGGCATCTTACAAGTTCATAGGTAGATACTAGGCAAGAAATTATGAAGACCACATAGAAGCCTTACCAAATAAATAAACCTGCTTATTCCTTGGGTTGCATTCATTGGGTTGGTGTGACTTGATTGTGCTCACTGCCTTTTCAAAGAGGGCTGTAGAAGCCATCTTAAAGATGAATTTATGAAAATCCATCCATTTTCAAGATTGCCCTGGAGAGTGGTTAAGGTACTAATTTGTCTGATGTGTAGGAGAAGCATGCTCCAAAGGTTGGGAATGTACCACCATCTAATCCTGTTTATATTTTCTGATTAAGGTTAAGGTCTTTTATGAAAGTATTCAAGGACCTATTGTTTTCACTAAGGTGAAGGAAGTCAAATAGGATAGGGTCTTACTTGGCATGAAAGGTTAAGTATAGCTCACCATAAAGAAGTCTGTAGGAGACCAAGTAAAAGGATGATAGTCCATGTGGGTAGCTGAGAGAATGTCAGTACTGTGATTTTCTTGATCAAGAATCTTTGGGGAATCTTGAGTTCAGCAAGATTCTTAGAGAGATGCATGCCAAAAGGGGCAATATATACACTGACGAGCATTCTAAGGGAGAAGTAGATGGGGACTAAGACTTCTTCTGATCTAGATAAAATACCTCCAGAGATTAGTTGAGCTAAGTATAATGATTTCTGAACTAAGATGGAAACATGATAGTCAAATGATGGAGCCATTTCAACAAAGGTATCCCAGTCAGTAAAACTTGTGTTGAGGTGAAGGAGGATGTAATTTATGTAATACAAGACAAGGATTTTCTGTTTTCCAGATAGAACCATATTGCAGTTTTCACATTTAGCTTGAGACCAGAATCAGAGACCCAGGAGATGGCATAGTTAAACCTCTGCTGGAGTATCTGAGTGTCTGTAGGAGAGTTGATGATTGGTCCAAGCTTGGAATTATCAACAAATGTAATCAGCCATAGATCTTGAACCCAGGGTTGGATATTGGAAAAGTAAATGCTGAAAAGAAGAACTCAAAACTGGACCCTATGGGACACAGAGAGTGACATTCTTACAGTCACAGAAATCTTTGGGCTACTTTTAGTATGTGAACACTTCCTAATAACCAGTTGTCTGTCCTATGGACAAAATAAGTGGTGAATGTTGAGTTGTGTTTCCTTATCAACTTATCAAATGACTTAGCCAGCACTAGATACTGGTATGTATGGAATGACCATTGCCCATGGTTTCAGGAAACTTTTCAAACAAGTTATCCAGGTTTAGGAGACAATATCTGCTTCTGACAAAGGTAAATTGATTAGAATATAGGGCCAGGAGATTTCCTATGTCAAAGTCAATGTCTTCAGAGATGATATGCTCCATGACCTTACCTATAATGCTTGGGAAACTAATAAGTCTGTAGTTGCCTGTATCAGTGGTGAGGCTAGTGGCATGAAATGGCATCACTGTGGTAGTTCTCCATGCGTTAGGGACATAAGAACTAAGACTTAAAAGGTTAATGAGAACTTCAGACAGGCTGTATTTGGTTCTTATTGGGAGGAAGCTCCGAATGATATTAGGGCCAATGGACTAATATTCTTGGATCAGAAAAGGGCTAATGTAATTGTACACAGATTGACTGGGGGTAGGTAACTGGAAAATAGTTGAAACAACAAGGTGGGTAGTTTGTGTGAAGTAGTAGCAACAAGGTGTGTAGGTGCAGTGAAATAGAAACAACAAGGTGGGTAGGTGCTGTGAAATGGGAACAACAAGATGGGTAGGTGGTGTGAAATGGAAAAGACAAGGTGTGTAGGTGCTGTGAAATGGAAACAACAAGGTGTGTAGGTGCTGTGAAATGGAAACAACAAGGTGTGTAGGTGCTGTGAAATGGGAACAACAAGGTGTGTAGGTGCTGTGAACTGGGAACAACAAGGTGGGTAGGTACTGTGAAATGGAAACGACAAGCTGCATAGGTACTGTGAAAAGGAAACAATAAAGTGGGTAGGTGCTGTGAAATGGGAACAACAAGGTGTTTAGGTGCTGTGAAATGGGAACAACAAGGTGTGTAGGTGCTATGAAATGGGAACAACAAGGTGTGTAGGTGCTGTGAAACGGGAACAACAAGGTGTGTAGGTGCTGTGAAATGGGAACAAGGTGGGTAGGTGCTGTGAAATGGGAGCAACAAGGTGTGTAGGTGCTGTGAAATGGAAACGACAAGCTGCGTAGGTACTGTGAAAAGGAAACAATAAAGTGGGTAGGTGCTGTGAAATGGGAACAACAAGGTGTGTAGGTGCTGTGAAATGGGAACAACAAGGTGTGTAGGTGCTGTGAAATGGGAACAACAAGGTGTGTAGGTGCTGTGAAATGGGAACAACAAGGTGTGTAGGTGCTGTGAAATGGGAACAAGGTGGGTAGGTGCTGTGAAATGGGAGCAACAAGGTGTGTAGGTGCTGTGAAATGGAAACAACAAGGTGTGTAGGTTCTGTGAAATGGAAACAACAAGGTGGGTAGGTACTGTGAAATAGAAACAACAAGGTGTGTAGGTGCTGTGAAACGGGAACAACAAGGTGTGTAGGTGCTGTGAAATGGGAACAACAAGGTGTGTAAGTGCTGTGAAATGGGAACAACAATGTGGTTAGGTGCTGTGAAATGGAAACAACAAGGTGAGTAGGTGGTGTGAAATGGGAACAACAAGGTGTGTAGGTGCTATGAAATGGGAACAACAAGGTGGGTAGGTGCTGTGAAATGGGATCAACAAGGTGTGTAGGTGCTGTTAAATGGAAACAACAAGGTGTGTAGGTTCTGTGAAATGGGAACAACAAGGTGGGTAGGTGGTGTGAAATGGAAACAACAAGGTGTGTAGGTGCTGTGAAATGGGAACAACAAGGTGTGTAGGTGCTGTGAAATGGAAACAACAAGGTGGGTAGGTGCTGTGAAATGGAAACAACAAAATGTGTAGGTGCTGTGAAATGGGAACAACAAGGAGTGTAGGTGCTGTGAAATGGGAACAACAAGGTGAGTAGGTGCTGTGAAATGGGAACAACAAGGTGAGTAGGTGCTGTGAAATGGGAACAACAAGGTGTGTAGGTTCTGTGAAATGGAAACAACAAGGTGGGTAGGTACTGTGAAATAGAAACAACAAGGTGTGTAGGTGCTGTGAAATGGGAACAACAAGGTGTGTAGGTGCTGTGAAATGGGAACAACAAGGTGTGTAAGTGCTGTGAAATGGGAACAACAAGGTGGTTAGCTGCTGTGAAATGGAAACAACAAGGTGGGTAGGTGGTGCGAAATGGGAACAACAAGGTGTGTAGGTGCTGTGAAATGGGAACAACAAGGTAGGTAGGTGCTGTGAAATGCAAAGAACAAGGTGGGTAGGTTCTGTGAAATGGGAACAACAAGGTGGGTAGGTGGTGTGAATTGAGAACAACAAGGTGGGCAGGTGGTGTGAAATAGGAACAAGGTGTATAGGTGCTGTTTAATGGAAACAACATGGTGGATAGGTGCTGTGAAATGGAAACAACAAGGTGGGTAGGTGGTGTGAAATGGAAACAACAAGGTGTGTAGGTGCTGTGAAATGGGAACAACAAGGTGGGAAGGTGCTGTGAAATGGGAACAATAAGGTGGTTAGGTGGCGTGAAATGGGATCAACAAGGTGGGTAGGTGGTGAAATGGAAACAACAAGGTGGGTAGGTGCTGTGAAATGGAAACAACAAGGTGGGTAGGTGCTGTGAAATGGAATCAAGGTGTGTAGGTGCTGTGAAATGGGAACAACAAGGTGTGTAGTTGCTGTGAAATGGGAACAACAAGGTGTGTAGTTGCTGTGAAATGGGAACTACAAGGTGGGTAGGTGCTGTGAAATGGGAACAACAAGGTGGGTAGGTGCTGTGAAATGGAAATAACAAGGTGGGTAGGTGGTTTGAAATGGGAACAACAAGGTATGTAGGTGCTGTGACATGGGAACAACAAGGTGGGTAGGTGCTGTGAAATGGAAACAACAAGGTGGGTAGGTCCTGTGAAATGGGAACAGCAAGGCTGGTAGGTGCTGTGAGATGGAAACAACAAGGTGGGTAGGTGGTGTGAAATGGAAACAACAAGGTGGGTAGGTGGTGTGAAGCTGGAGCTAAATGTATCCAATAGAATATTAGTTACCGACTAGGGATCAAAGTATGTGATATTGTTATAAATAAGTCTTGTGCACCACTGGGTATTAATTCTAAGTTTACTTATATGTTAAGGAAAATATAATGGTTGCCTTTTAAATGACAAACTTGAGCCTACACATTTCTTGTATGGTTCTTTAGTGTAGATAATACACAGTTTCTTCTTTTTATGGAACAATTTGATATTGTGAGAGTTTCACTGTAAGGGTCTGCGCTTAATTTTCTCCATCTATCCTGAAGCAGATTATACACACCTCTCAAATGTACAGATTTTCTCAGAATGTCCAGATTTTTGCCTCATATTGTTGGTCTGTATTTTATAAAATTGTAGTTTTCTGGCAAATTACTAGCAAACCATTAATGACTGAAGTTAAAAAATAATGACAGACATTTGAGTTTCACACGTCATACCCTTCAGAAAATTCATACTAATGCAAAACATGTTATTCTTTAAACTTTCTAAGTTTGAAAGAACAATATTTAAAAATTGTTCCTATTTTTGGGCCTTTGTACCACTTTTATTTATGACTTTGTCCAGATTTGTTCCTCTAAGTGGTTGAGAGGTATGGACAGGAATGGCCTTCCCAGTATAACTGTTTAAGTGTGAGCAAGCAAAACCTGGAAGTAAAAGGGGCAGCTCTCCTATTGGTTGAGCCAGAGTCATGGGTGATGCAGTTAGAACTCCTTCTGTCTGTAGCTTGTAGCCAGTGGTCACAACAGAAGGAAGTAATGCAGAATAATATTGATTGATATGAAAAAGGTAATATAATATTTCATTTAAGGTGACTTCCACATACTCCAGATTCCTGTGTGGCCAGCCTCATCTCAGTGTGTGTTTTATTTTCCTCACTGCAATATCATCTGTGTGCAATTTAGTAGCCATATACACTTCAGTACTTTTTCATTTTTTGATCATTTTTGTGTTTTCCCCTTATCATGTCAAAAAGTTTTCATCATCTTTTTTTATTTCATATTCCAAACTCAGCTTTTTTGTGAAAGACATTTGCATAAGCCAGCATGACTGAGGAATGATGTCATTGTTTCTGCAGATTTCACTGTTATCATCACCCATGTGCTGACATCCTGAGGCGGCCTATTAGGTGTTTTATATATATATATATATATATATATCTGCTGACCATTGAGGTGTTGCAGCTGTCCACAGAATGGTAGAAAATGAAAAGCAGATGGTATGGAATAGCAGAAGTTGCCTGAAGCTGTCTTACTAACTTTCTGAAGTACCAAGTATCTGTCACACATGACTGAGCAGTGCTTCTAAATATGATACCTTGTCTAGGGGGACAGCATAAAAATGGCTAAGGACTGCAACTTTGAATGCACAAATAAATTCTGCACTTTAGCTAGTCTGCATAAAATAACATTTAACTCATTCAAGCCAAGAGCATTTTTTTGTATATTTCTAATTAAAGGACAACAACAGTATTCTGTTATTAAATGCTCACCTTCTCTGTCCTTTTTCTCCCTATTTACTATTCCTGCTATGAAAAAACAACCATACAGCATTTAAAATATTTTAAATCAAATGTTTCTCTCCAATAGAACAGTACCTTACTGTAATGTGGTGGTTTCACTTTCAAAATACTTTTATCTCGCCCTGGGAAAGCTTGCTGCAGTCTCCAATCCATTGATGTCATCAAGGCCACTAAATACAGGTAGTTTTCTGCCATATTCCTTCCACATACTGACTTCACCACGACTGTCCTAAAAAAACACTCGTGTGATGTCACAGCTCCCTGGTCCTTCCCCTATCCGTACAGAAAGTACAGGCTACAACAAGAAAACAGTACATTAGTCAAGTCTCCTGTGGTAAGCTGTCAATCACAGCAGGTAACAACTCAAATTACCCGTAGCATTTGACAGCTAAGGGAAGTTAGGTGTGAAGGGGGATGGGAGATAAATCAAAGTAGCACAATTCAGGCTTCACAAAAGACTGCAGTTTAGCCATTCTAAAAAGAACCAGCAGTAAAAAGCACTTTGAAAGTATCTTCTGAGCATTTGCACTGTTTGTGTTTTACGTAGTCATTGAATGGCATGAAATGTTACTTAAAACTAACTGACTGAAAGACAGCAGTGTATGCATGTAAAATCAGTGCAGTGACATGAGCTTTAAGAAGAAAGAAGCCTGTGTGGTGTAATTTTTTACAGACAAGCACTGTATTGTGGGATACCTAGAGGCAGACTAAACAATCAGATTTACTTCAAGATGCCAGACACTATGTGGTCAGACACACAAATTACATATAAAATATTTAAACACCTGTACATAGTCCCACAGAGGTATTAAAATGTAGGAAACACCAAACCATAACGAAATAAACATTTTTTTGAGTCTGTGGGTGCAGTTCTCCTTTAACACTCATAGTTCATGGTGTCCAGACATATTTTGGTGGTTTGGCTTCTTTAAGTGATTTACCAGCTAACAATAGGCAGTATTAGAAATGTCAAGGAGATGTTAGCAAAATAACACTGAGATAGTTAATCTAGGATGCCCTGCAGTAGAGAAATTAATCATGGTTTGCTATTTATTATTCATATATTCATACTTATATCCATGGTGGTGCAGCGGTAGCATTGTTGCCTCACAGCAAGAGGTTCTCCCGTTCGATTCTTGGCTGGAGTGTGGCGAGTGCCTTCTGTGTGGAGTCTACATGTCCTCCCCGTGGTTGGGTGGGCGTTCAAAAGACATGCATAAATGGGCATGCCTTCGTTGAAGGTTGAACATCGAGCTGGCACCTCGGCATTCGTGAAAATCTACTGTCAATCATTAGCGGACCGGAGTTCCACTGTGGCAACCCCTAACCGGGAAAAGCCGAAAGACAAACAACAACAATTCATATTTTCATACTTAAGTTCATATTTTCATAACTGAGATACCTACATGGTATTGATGAGCATGGTATAACATTTCATGCTGGGAGACAGGAAAATTCATGTCAATGTCCATTTATATCACACTAAGCTTGAGACGTTGCTATTTGTTTATTAGTACTTAATAAAAAAAACAATATTTCCACGTGTACTTAATACTTCAAAAAACAAGTGATTTACAAACTATTGCATGACATCAAGTGAAACCTTAGATGTTGTTGAAGAAAACTGTCATTGATATTTGCACTGTAAACTCCATATCATGAGAGATATTCACTGTTATTTATACTGCTAATTATACAACTAAGTGTATGTTTTTATATTTCTATAAATATCTCAATAAACATACATTCAGAGAGGAATTTATTACAGTCATGTGAAAGCTTATGTCTGATTAACAAAAGTATTCTAAGAGTATATGTCGATAATATACAGTTTCCAAGATAAGATAATCTGTTTACAGAAATTTAACAAAAATATAATTCTAGGCTTCAGTGCATTATAATATTTTATATTATTTATAGAAAGATTATAAAAGCACTGCCTACTATCACTGCAAAAAATGCTTCTTACTCATAACATTGCTGACTGTACAGTTTTAATAGCTTTTATTTTTTGCAAAATATTTACATTTGTTTATCTTATGTTTTTAAGCTGATTTTCTGAATATGCTCTGGAATGAAGGATGTGTGTAAGCCCCATATAGCTGTTAAACAGTTAAATGTACAGTAAAAGTCTTTATTAGCTTAGATTTAGCACAAATTAGAGTAAGTCAATAAAAAAGAATCACTGAGGTTGTTTCCAGAGATAGCTTAGGAAAACAGTGATTCAGGACACTGTCATTGTCAATAAATAAAGAAAAAAAATCAAATTTATTGCATGTAGAATATGTCACATTATAGAGGGATGATGTACAATGTGGCAGCAAAATAGACTGATAAACAAAGTCATGTCAGAATGGCTATCACCATTTATCACCAGACTATCATTCAGAGTATAAAAAATATAAAATAATTATAAATACTATACTTAGGCATTTATACTAGAAAAAGTCAAGTTATGATTAAACAAATGTCTTTTTCAGTTACAGGGTGGAGTTCTTCCTTAACAATCTTTTTAATTTGAACACATGCCTGTATACAAAAGAAGTAATTTAGATTCTTCTGGTTAAAAAATTTAAATCGGCAACATTTTATTAGGTTTATATGTCATGCCAGGTGTTGCTATAACCTCCTAGCAGTTGTATGACAAACTAAATTTGCTAAACTATAGGTCACTTCTGACATAATTACAAAAACATAAAAGAGGAAAATAGAATGAGGACAGAAACCTTAATTATTTGTGTCAGCTGTATAAATCAGATGTGTCAAGTTCCTTAAAAAGCTAATAGAGCACTTGTTAAAAAAGAAAAAAATCCTAACAAATGCATATTTGAATGTATCCATTTTCCCATCTAAACAAGAAAATATCTTATTCAGATTACTAATATGATGCAAACATGATATTTACTTTGATATATTATAAATATAAAACAACTACTTCAAAGTACAATATTCACTAAACATTAAAAGTCAAAAGAGATTTTATCTAATAAACAAAAACTGTAGCATTCCTAAACCTCACTGCGTGTGTTAAATTAGTACAGGCTTTCAGGCATTTTGAAACCTGATTGGGCCTGGTATTTACCTTGTCACAT
The DNA here is from genome assembly GCF_019279795.1 of Protopterus annectens. NCBI lineage: Eukaryota > Metazoa > Chordata > Ceratodontiformes > Protopteridae > Protopterus > Protopterus annectens. The sequence goes on along the minus strand of NC_056733.1, from coordinate 35,110,782 downwards.
CACAGCTTTACAGCAATACACAAGAAATATTCTCTCCTTGCTGTGTGTTATAGAGTAGAATATCCTTTAACAAGCAAAACTATATAGACAATAAGTACAAATAATAATTCCTACACTGGAGTATGCCCTTCCAGTTAAATTTCCAACTTTAGCAAGTAATTTATAAATAATGTAGTAAGATGAAAACAAGATCTGCCAATTCATTACTAGAGCCTTTAAGGTGGTAATTACTGACTAATTCTTCTTGAAGTAGCATGGCTTCCAGTAAACCTTAGAGATCAGCTTTGTCTTGATATATGGGATTTGTATGGCAATTAATGATGAATTTTGCAGATCCCCACTCAAAATGATTACAATACATTTGGCTGAGGTCTAATGTAGCTGCAAAATTATTTGACATTCTCCACTACCTGTAAGCATGTACTGCCAAAGCTTTTTTCCATCCTGTCCCAAGTATATTTTCTCTATCTCTAGCAGGGACATGCTGACTTTAAATTCTTTCCAGGTGAAATAAAATACAGATGAAAAGGTAGAGTTATGTAATCCATATTTTTTGAATGCTGAATTTACTACAACCTGATAATTCTGAAGTAAGTATGCTGTCTATAACAATCTAACTATATTAATATGGATATTAAGTTTACTAATACAATGTTTGAAAAGACTGTTTAATGCTTTTATAGAGTAAGTGCTTATATATGCATTTTCCTCTTTTATTATAATTGGGTCATGACTAGAAAGGGGGTCTTGACTGACCAATACACATATTTGTAAAATAAATAAATGTTCAGTGGTGTTGTATGCTGTATGAAACACTACAATCATAAACAGAGGCTATGATTCAGTTAGATGTGTATTTTAGAATACAAAAATATAATTTCCACTATTTTGAAACTGCTCTTAATAGGATCAACTTGGATATTATTCTGAATGGTGATGATACAGCAAAAAAAATTGAAAAGTTGTTTTACTAGGGGGCATCAAATTATCTGTTCCTTCATTGAGAAAATCTTCAATTGGTAGCAGAGATGCCATCAGGTTAAATAAAATTATCCAATTACTTTTACAGAAGTAAAGAGTGGACTGTGTTAAATTTAAAAATGCTGAGAGTAACAGGAACAGGCTCAAGAATATTACATGGAGCATACATATGTAATTTGGGTGCATTTAGATTGTTAAGTTAGTAATAAGACAACTTCATTTTATAATAACAAAGAAAATGACGATGATCGCCTTAGTACACTTATTACTGGGTTTGATAATATTCAGTGAGATGGAAATGTAGATATAATTAACCCTTTCGGTCACTGCTGTGATTAAATGGCACCTCAGAACTACTGTACCCCAATTTATAATGTGGTTGTCTAATAAAACATATCTAATGACAGAAGACTAACTTATGAAAACTCTTAGCAATATAGCTTTCTATTCTGCTATTTAAAACATGTATTTCCTGTGCTTCATTTTGATATGTAAACTACTGGCCAATGGACTGGCAGTAAATCACACAGTGTTAAGGCAAAAAGTTCCTAATTAACTTCATCTTGTAATCCATGGTTTGATTCCCTCTATCTCTACTTATATGCTGTATAGCTTTAAGTAACTCATTTAACAAGTTCATACATACGGCGCATTTATGTATATTTCTTTTAACACCTATAATTCATTGCAGCATCATAATATTTTGGGAGCTGGAGTCCTTAACTAAGTGACTTATTAATTACTAATGGGCAGTATATGAAAGGGCAAGGGGTAATAAACAAAATGTTAATCTAGGTTGCACTGCAGTGAGAATATTAACCATTGTCACTAATTACTCAGATTTTTATATTCACATTCATATATTTGTATAACTAAGCAAGCTACATTTTGAGGGGCATATGATGAAATGTAATTGTGGGAGAAAGAAAATTATACTGAATGAGATAATGCTGGCCATTTATTATTAATTAAAAAGATATGCAATTTTCTCAGATATACATTAATAATGACAAAAACAGAGTACTTACAAACTATAGCATAACAACAGGTAAAACTTCAGTTGGAGAAAGATGTCACTGATACTTGTACTATAAGTTATTCAGACTGAAATATACTGTTATTTTTAATGTCAATTATGCAAGCAGACATCATTATCATATTCCTGTAAAGATTTAAATAAAGAAGAACTCACAAATGAATTTTATTGTCATAATGTAAAAGCTCACACCTGCTGAACAAAAGTACTGCTGACACTGTATGTCTAGGTTGTACAGCTTACAATTTATGAAAACGTGTTTTAAAACAATTAGAGAAAAAAAACAAAGTCTAGGTTTATTTTTTTTTTTTGCATTATAAAGAATCACAGTACTGATGTTATGACTGTGAATGCAATGGATTCTGCCATTGCAAAGAAGACTTGTTTTTAACTCATTGGTGTTTGTATCTTTTTAATACAATTTGCTGTTAACAGCATAGTTACCCCTTGTTTGGCTTTAACATGTTTTTTTCAGGAAATTTTCAAGAATCTAAGAATGTCTGGAGGTTGTATGTGTGATATTTCACATCTTATGGGTATGAATGAGTTAAGTGGACTACAGTGCTGGAATATTCCTTTTTAAAGGTACTTATGTCTAATTGCCTTACCTGTTTATGAATAAAATAAATCAAATGTTACTCCAGCATATGCAATAAAGGCTAATGTTATCTCTGTATTTGAATAATTTTATAATTAGTTTTGTCACCTAAATATAAAAATGCTAACGCGAGTTTCACTTAAATAGACCTTGTACATCTGATCAATTCATATTTATAAAAACAATTAGTAATGTACTAGATGAGAGAACATCCACCAATGCAGTAAGCCTTGATAACCTGCATCATAATGAAGTATACAGAAAATATGCACTAATGATATATCGGATGCTCTGATCTTAAGGGCAAGCCGTTTAGTAAAGCAGAAGGAAATGAAGGTTAAAATAAAGATACAATCTATGAATTTGCACATTTATCTAAAGGGAAGCTCGGGGTTCTAATCTAGAACCAGCATTGTTCACTGTATCCATTGTGTTTACACCGCAGTCAGCCAACTATTGCATTATGAAATAAGCAGATAATTTTTAAACTAGCATCCCCAATTTGGGATGTAGGGTATAGAATGTCTTTGACAACTTTTACTCTTTAAATGCATAAGAAATTGACCTACATTTGTAATACTTGCTTTTGTTGGGTTATTTTCTTTCTCTTTACATTTACTAGACTGTGTTTCTTCTACTTCCTCTTCACTATGTCTCCTGATGAATCATACATGATGTACTTCAAACTATGGAGGCATTCAAGCAGGCATGGAACAGATGGAGAAAGGTATGATGAAGAGAGCAGATATGGAGGGGAAGTAGAATTCTAAATGCAGTTACAGGGGAGACCAGATAGGTTTATTGTCGCCTTCTGTTATAAAGTAAATGTAATATAATACTTGACTTTATACAGCAGTGGGATATGTGTGATTATCTACATTCCTTTTCCCCTGATGTTGTTCTCTGTACTGTCTTTCTCCCCTTATTTCTACCTCCTGTCCTAAACTGTCCTATTTTAGTTCAACTATCTCTTCATACATTATGTTCTGCAGCTTGCTGCATTGTTGTCACATTTAATTTCTATTACAAAGGTTCTTCCTATCTTCATATTATTATCTATACTTTTATTAGAGGTGTGCAATGATCAATAATGCTAAAAATTGATATTTTACAATCTTACATTTAATTTGAATTAACTACATAGCTACCTGTTATAATTAATTAATGCATACTGTAATGTGCATCTAATTGTACTGTACTCCATGTTGTTATGCTACTGCTTTTGAATTATTTTGCCTATGGCCCTAGTCATAATAAAATGGCATGATTTTGGACCAACCTATATACCCTGTCATCAAATTTTAATAAAGTATTCCTTAAAATATCAATACATTATTTTAAAACATCAACACTTTATTAATGATAGGCAGGCATTTGGAGGTGGCTTACATAACCACTTTCAAGTTATATCGTCATTTTAATAACATATTATGCAGTACCAAAGAAACAAAAAATGTTCCGTCAGTCATTTTATTACTTTAAATTAGTATTTCTAATAAATAAATGCATTATGGAATGAATCAAAAACAATTAGCTCTATACAAAGTACAAAGTTATTCAGCAAGATAAAAAAGAACAGGAACATTCCTGTTGGTGTTTGGATAGAGTCTATATTGATTTGAAAAAAATATATTTGAAAACCTCCCTTTCGGAAGGCATTATGGGAAATGGGCAGAGTACATCTAGAATAAAAGCATTCCAGCACATTGATTTTTAAATGAAAATAGCATGTATGTGTTCAATAATGCACGTAAGACACAAAGAGAGACTCCAGTACCTAGAGACATGCTTTCCTCTTGTCTGGGCTAATCGGTACAGCATAACTTTACATTGGTACAATAGATTATACAATCTATAGTATGCGTTTATAAAACGTGGTTTCTCAATACAAGGAACTCTTAGTTCCATCTTTGTGCATGTGAGATCCTTACATAAATATTTGGTGACAGTCTGAAACATTTTTAGGAATTAAAACTGCATAATTACACATACCCAATAAGGCACATGATTTAATTTTAGTAAAGATTAGTTAAAAATCCTTAGATGGTACTGATGAAAAAAGATATGTCAGTCTTTTTCCTATCCAGAATGCTGTTAAGAGTATGCTGTCTTATTCAGTACTTTACTAGAGGTTAAGACTAGATTTAATTGGAGTCTATAAGCCTTAAAAAATGAACATCTCAGAGTATGATTAGATCTGAATATGAAATGCTCAATAAAATGCATATGGGTGTCAAACTAAAATAAGGTTAACTCGTTTAATTTATGAAATTCCAGGTACAGCCATGAAAATAGAAGGCATGAGCTATGCGTACAGAATAGCCATCTGTGTAGTGAGAAGATGGAATAGGTTCATCACAAAAACTAAGCCAAAACTGTTTCTATGTCCCATGCATGTCTGGGGTGAATGAAGTTGAACATCCTACATAGGGCTGTCAACTATTCAAATCATATATGTGTGAAAGAAAAATGGGTCTCAATATTTACAACTCTATGCCTTAACCCATGATACTGCACTTCTTCCAAATGACTACAAATTAATACATTCCTACATATATACACATACATACATACATATACATGGATATGTAGGCAACGTGCTTCTGACTGCAAAATCAGAAACACCACTAATTTTATTCTGGTTGAAGTAAGTATTTTGTATTCTAACTTTAGATAAATATTAAAGACATAATTATGCAATACTCAATGAGGACTGTCAAGGTATTTAGGTAAAAGCTAATGCAGACAGTAAGAGAGCATAAAATTATCACTTCCAGACTCATACATATGGAACTATGAATCTGAAAACCTGGCTTCATGCTTTCTCTGGGTTGAGAATTGCATTCTGGAACACCTTTGGCACAACAAAGCACAGCACCTCAATGTAAAAGAATCAGTTGGAGTGGGTGATATGTTCAATTTAATTTTCTAGAAGGCAGTATTTGCCTCCTTCTCTACAATGAAATGGCTACACTTTGGGCTAACTTACTACCAACACAAATGAAGATATAAAATGGGCTATAATATGTGGGACTGGATACAGTATCAGACAGCAAACTGGTATTGTTTAATTCAAAATACAAAACATTGAAAAGCTAGAAGAATTTCAGACAATAGCAAGTAATAGGTTCATAGGTTCATAGGTGTGTACTAGGCTAATGGCCCTGGGGCCTTTACAAGCCTAGCCATAGGATTGCCCTGGCATAGTGCCACCTGACCTTAGTTCCCAGTGCCTCTGTTGATTAGAGCTACTGGAGTTATCCCTGGGGTGAATTTTCTGTTTCACATTGACTCATCAAGATTTCTCTTGAAGAGAGTCAGCGAGGTGCTCTGCTTGACATGTATGGGAAGTCTATTCCATAGCATGGGCAGTCTCTGGGTTATGAATCTGTCCCTCCAGCATGTTCTGTTAATTGTGGTAATGAGGTTGCGGTCTCTGGAGTGTGTGGTGTGGAGGGTTTGGGATTTCTTTAGATGTAGCATTTCTAACATGACTAATGTCAATAAAATATCCATATACTAATACCTGCTGGGTGTTATTGTATTATTTTTCACTACTTGCCTCTAAGTTTTGTATTCTGTGAGACATATGATTAATTATACAATCACCGCCCCATTAATATTCCAAAATGTGCTCGCTGATTAGCCAGCATGCCTTTTGTAAATCCCACAATATACCAATGGAAAAAGGTCCGGTCGCCCGGACATTTTTCTGTTGGTAATAAGTGTCCAAAACTTTTTTTTAATAAATAAAAAAAAAAGAAAAAAGGGAGCAACAGAGACTTTCTTTTCTCTGTTGCTTCCGTTCAAAGCATTGATGTACTTGGGTATGCGTAGGAATGCAAGTCCCATATGCATGCGCAGTACATCAATACACGGAAGCAGTATACCACCACCGGTGGAAGAACAGTAATGCGTCATTATACAAAGACATTATTTAAGAAAATAAGTATTTTTTTTCTTAAATAATGTCATTGTTATATGATAGCAATAGCCGACTCCGTGGTTGTGGTATATTGAAATGTACCCACGGTTGGCTTTATTTAATCACTCAGGCTTCGCCCTTGTGATTAAACCATGCCAACCATGGGTAAATCTTCAATATACCACACCACGTCGTTGGTTATTGCTTAATGAATGCATAGGAAAAGTTTAACTGTACTGCACAGAGTACAGATGAATGATCACTGCTAGTGAAAATAAAACTGTAATTTCAATCATGACAAATTGTTAGTATACTGTAAATTATACCAAATATGGTTAATATTTTGTCTGTATTATCTAACCTATTGTTCAAGGTCACTTACAATTAGCAGACTTGTAATTTTACTCCTGTAGAGACAACAGTTACTCAAATTATTGATAAAATGTATTTTACATCAGACATGTTTATGAACTGTGAAAATGAAAAATGCAAAGGATAGCAATGATCAGGTAGCATATTTGCCTTTGTGCTAGAAGCAAGACTGCAAGTGATATTTATTGCATGTCTCATGTATTCAAATGACACACTGTGGCTGGGTATGTGTTCAAGTAATTTATTATACATACACACATCAGGAGCTGTAACTTGTACATATACTTTGTCCTTCATATGCTCACTGACTGACTTGTTGCTTCTAACACACACATGTGCATCTCCATTTAAGCTTACATTCACACTGACTGACTACACAAAATGGCATTGATCTTGCACGTGCTCAGTAACTTATATGCATGTGCTGTCTAGCTACAGTAGCTGATTAGGTTCAATATACACACTAATCTACATCTTCCCTCTTTAATTTTTTTTGACATTTCAAAATACAAGAACAAAGGCATATTTAAGAGGTAGACATTATTTCAATATTTCAACAAAACATAACTGATATCAAGTCCAAGTCGCTGCGTATTTAGGATTGGGTTTGCAAGTTCTACCCGATCTACTTACATAAAAATTCTGACTGGGTTTAGCAACAAGGACAGTAGCTGGGGATTCATTCAATACTGGAACATCTAGGTTTACATCCGAGTTGTTTGAAAAAAGCACACTGTCTTTTTGAATTCAAACAGTTGATGAGTCATTCTGGAAATTAGAGTCATTGGCACGGGCAATCTGTTGTGGCACTAGTTCTGAGACAGATAACACATGTCTACGATTCCTTCTGTAATCCATTTCTTCAGATTGCATGATATAAGATCTCAGTTCCTCACAAATGTATTTCACAATTCCTACATGATCATAACCTTTGGATGTTTGCATTCTCACAACTTCTCCTTGTAACAATGGTCGAAGGGATTTACTGGTCTTATCATATTACAACTCTTGTGACAGATGTTTTCTTGAAAGTTGAGCCTTGACCACTCTATTATTCTTTGCGATTGGTAATAACAACTGTTTACTGATTGGAAGAGTTGTTCATGTTTGTCTGGACATCAGTCTTTGAGCAGGTGAACCAAGCAAGTTGTCTTGAAGAATGTTTCTGAGATTGAGTAAGTTAAGGAAAACATCGGTACCATTTCTTTTGGATTTTTCCAACAAATACTTTACACTACAAACTGCATGTTCAGCTAAACCATTGGCTTGTGGATAATCAGGACTACTGGTAATATGAACAAAGTCCCAAGACTCAGCAAATTTCTTGAGCTGTTAACTAGTAAACTGTACACCACTGTCAGACATGACTTTGTGCGGACTACCATGGACAGAAAAATGTCCCTTTAATTTTACAATGACTGTGCTGGGTGTCAAGTTTGGAAGTAGTTCAATTTCAAACCAATTTGAGTAAGAGTCTACTAACACCAAGTAATGTTGACCATTTCTTTCGAAAATATTTACAGTAACTGTTGACCAAGGTAATTCAGAAATTTGGTGTAGCTGAAGCAGTTCTTTTTGTTGATGCGGTCTGGTGCTGTTGCAAATTGAACATGCTAGAGTTTCCTTCTCTATATCTTTAGACAGAGAAGGCCAAAACACAATGCCTCTTGCCCAAATTAATACCCGGGTGACCTCAATGCAAAATTATGATATATTCCTGTTGTAATGCTTTAGGAATTACCACTTTTGGACCTTTCATGATGATTCCATCTTCCATCATGATGAAATCATCTCAAGGAAAATACTGCTGAAGGTCAAGTGATAAACTGTTTTGTCACACTGGCCATCTTTGACTGATAACATTTTTCAGTTTCTGGAGAACTGTCTGAAGCTGTGTAATTTCTTAGTTCATCAAGCCATTTTGATAAATCATTTCTGACTTCCATGACTTCAAAGTCTGCTGTTTTATTTTCATGCTGCTCTGTTGTTTGGGTGCACATGACAAAGCAAGGTACAAATATTTGCCATTTTTGTAAAAAATATTGAAATTGTACTTTTGCAATTTTAACATTATGTGTTGCAATTGAGCTGGGGCTGTATGTATTGGCTTTTTCAAAACTGTCACTAGCGGTTGGTGATCAGTCTCTATTTGTACAAGTCTGCCATAAATATAATCATTGAACTTCGAACATGCGAACACTACTGCCAAAAGTCCTTTATTTGTACATAATGTATCTCTGTTTGAGTTAAAGTTTTTGATGCATAGGCTACTGGCATGCCTTTTTGAAGACATGCTGCACCAAGGTCGTACCCTGAAGATCATAAGAAAGAATTACAGGTTTGCAAGCATCATAATATCTCAATGTGGGTGGACTGGCAATTTTCTTCTTCAGAATATCAAATACTCTTTGGTGTTGCTCCAACCAGGACCAGTTTATAGTTTTGCTTGTCAACTCACATAATGAGAAAGAAAGCTCACTCAAGTCTGGGATGAACTGTCCTAAATAGTTGACGATACCTAGAAAACATTTTAAAGATGTGACATTCTCTGGAACTAGCATTTCAACAATTGCTGTTTGCTTAGATGGATCTGGTTGTAAGCCAGAACTTGTAAATTAATGTCACACATAAGTAACTTCTTTCAGTTTGAATTTACATTTCTGAGGATTCAGTTTGAGATTTATTTCACGTGCATGGTCTAGAACTTTTCTGATATTTCTATCATGTCTGTCTTCACCATTGCCCCCAACAGTAATGCTGTCTACTCTAATAGTACATGAATAACCAGAAAAAAATTGTAACATGGCACACTGAATTAATTCCAAATGGCATTCTGAAAAATCTGTATCTACCAAATGGTGTACTGAATGTGGTTAACAATGAAGATTTGCGATCCAGCAAAATTTGCCAAAAAGAGCTTTTTCCCTCTAAGGCTGAAAAAACAGTAGAATTGGGCATGAGAGTGATGAGAGCTGCTACCTCTTCTACTGCACACACACTGGATGATCAGGATGCTTAAGTACTTTGTTTAAGTGTCTTGGATCAATATATATTTGAATATAATCTAAGCTTTTCTTATGAGCTACAACCATGGAGGATACTCATTCAGTCAGTTCTTCTACTGGAGTAAGGACACCTAAATTCATCATTTTGTCTAGTTCTGCTTTTACTTTACTGTGCATTGCTACTGAAACCTTCTATGCTGGTCTGACAACTGAACTTACTTCATGGTTTAACTTCATGGAATATGTTACTGGAAGTTTACCAAGCTCGTCTTTGAAAATATCCACATATTGACTAAAAATATTCTGTGTAAAACTATCATTATTCAGACTTATATGGTGGACCTCTTTATTAAATGAAATCAGTCCCATTCTCAGACTGTCTTTGAGGCATAACAGTGACTGCATACGTCTTTTGACTACATAAGATTGCAAGTCATAGCTATTTCCAGCAGAATGGCATGAAAGAACTACTGCGCCATCAGTTTGAATCTCATCGCCACCATAAGCAACTAGTTTTGCACACTTTGCTGAATCAAGTTTCTCATCAGCTTTTACTTTAGCAAACATTTGTGTTGATATAACATTTTATTTTATTTATTTTATTTAATTTTACATTTGTTGACCAGGCTAGTCTAACTGGATATATGTCCATTTTCAGTAGAGGCCCGGGGAGAAAAGCTCCACATAGAAAAACAGCAGATAGTTGCAACTACAGATGCAGTTCACTTATCAAACAAAACAGCTGTTTACATGGTAACATAGTAATCATGAGAGATAACAAACATTTTTTTTTGTAAAGCTTAAAGTAGATCTAGTGTCTACTTTAAGCTCTACAGGTTTCCCATAAGTACAAAACATTTCACTTTTTGCTGACAACTGATAATCTACTGTATTAACTGTTTAATCGATCACAGAGACACCATTAACATAGAAAGTTTGCTCACAGCTCTGACTTTTCTACAGTCTCTATCTGATCCACTTGCTTCTTTGGATACTTTCTTTTAATATAAGTTTATGACACTTTAAACTTGTGAAGCCTTTTGAAATTATTCCACTTCTTACATTTGTGACATTGCTGACCAAAAGCTAAACACTTTTCCCATTTAGGTTCATGACTGCCTCCACAATTGCAACAGCTAACAATGAGAATGGGTATGGCAGTGCCTCTCAGTTTATATTTCTTTTTCATCTTAACTTTCTGCTGCACACTATCAACATTCACACTAGCAGATACTGCAAACATGCTTTTCTCATTCTTAAGGATATTTGCATACTTTTCTGTAATCTCATGTATTTGACAAATCTCAGAGGCTTTGCTCAATGTTAATTCACTATCTCAAAACAAAATCTTTCTCACTGCATCATTATTAACATCACATACAAGATGGTCTTTTATCAACTCATCTCGTAGATCACCAAATCTGCATCTTTTTGCTTTATTTCTTAAGTCAGTAATATATGCTGCAATAGTTTCACTAGGCTTTTGACTTCCTGTGTAAAATGAGTGCCTTTCCATTGTAATATTCATTTGAGGGTTACACATTTTTCTAAATGTATGTTTTAAGCACTCAAGTGCTTCCTGCATTTCAGTCTGTATCACAATATGGCTGTTCTCACCCTCCCTGCATACAAGGCAGGTGCATACACAAATGAATGTTCCCACTCAGTGGCCTTTGAGCCAGCTAAATTGAAATGTATAAATGCTCTTGTATGTGTGTCTTTATCAGAAAATGCAGCCTGTATGAAAATATCATATTCTTGCTCAAACACTCGCCAATTCTCAGCAATATTATTATCAATCACCAGCAATTCAGCGCTGTGAAATCCCTCTGCCATAACAACAAATTTCTTTTAAACATAAGTATAGACCTGGTACATGTAATTTTGCTCAGGTGCACAATATCCTCTCTGAAAATGCTTTATTTTAACACTACAAATAACTTGAACACTTGTTATGTCTAACACATACATGTGCATCCCCATTCAAGCTTACATTCACACTGACTGACTACACAAAATGGCACTGATCTCGCACATGCTCAGTAACTTATAAGCACAGGGCTCCTATTACGTGATTGAAGATGCATTCTGTCGAATGCATCTGAATCGAATGTAAAAGAACCAAAAGGCAAAATAGTGAAGCAGCTTTTAAGCGAATTCTTTCCCTGGGAAATAATTTGCTTGGCTGCTTCTGTTACTTTTTCACTTTCAGCACTGTAGTGTGATCTCGGAGTTGGTATATTTAAGTAGGGGATTGTGGGGGCACAGCACCCACATCAGGGGGGTGTGGGGGTGAAGTCCCCCACTTTATGTAATGTTTTAAAGTTTTTTTTTTTAACCAAACAAATCGCTGTTCTGAGGTTTCAACATTGTAAGCTTTTGCTTACATTGGGTTGATTAATCATTGTTCACTTTTTTAAGCATTCGATGATGCAATATAGATCCTATGCACATGCTGTCTAGCTACAGTGGCTAACTAGGTTCAATATATATTACTGATCTACAATATTCACACATTAGCTGCTTAGATTCAAATTCTGGGTTGGGTTGATAGTAGTTCAGACATATATAGAGGATGCCATGGCACTTATTGAAAAAAACAGGGGTTTCATTAATTGTATTCCAACAACAAATCAAAACAGCAACATTATACAATATTCTTATTACAAAGTACAATGTTTCTTTATGGAAGGAGTAATATTATCCTAAATTTAATACTGCTGAGATCGTAGGCTCTGTGCTACTGTTAAATAAGAAAAAGAGCATCAATATTCTCTGTACATATATCCCTGCAGGTAATAACACTCCAATAATTGAGGAGATTCTACAATGGTCAAAAGATAATCTCCCACAAGAAACTATTTTATGTGACCTAAACACTGACTGGCTAACCTGTAACTCTAAAACCACTAACCACATCAACCTGTATGGATTTTCTCAACTCATTCAAGAAGCAACTAGAGTAGACAAAAAAATCCCATAAAAAATCTACACTAGAGTGGACATTAGTAAATTACCCTGAACATAATTACCAAGTAGGTAGTCTACCTGACGGACTTAGTGACCATCTCCCTACTTCCCTCCTAAGAAAACGTACTAACTTACCCCAACCTACAGTCTATAGACAAGTTAGAAACAATCACAATGTTAACCCTCTAGAACACAACACTATATTACAAAAATGTAACTGGGAACCACTACACAGCCTTGACCTAGACCAAGCAGTGGACTATTTTAATAATACTCTTATTAACATCCTTGATTCAGTTGCTCCAGTAAGACAAATTAGAGTTAAGCAACACTATGCTCCTTGGCTTACTAAATCCACTAGAGCCCTATTAAAAACCAGAAACAAGGCATGGAAAAATTGGAAGAAAGATAACACTACTCTATCCAAACAAAACTATCAACACCTTAGGAATCAGGTCAAAAAACAAACAAAGCTTGATAAACAGAACTACTTTCTAGATATACAAAATAAAGACTCCAATAACCCCCAAAAGTTCTGGCATGCAATAAACTCCCTACTAAAACCTGGTAAAACCTCCACACCAGCTCCCACCCCCACCTCTACAAAAACAGATAGCGATATAGCCTCCCAATTTAATCACCACTTTATTGGATCCATGAAATCAATATCAACTCTACTTTCCAAAAATAACTACTCATCCATACCAACAACTCCTAAAAACTCACCTCCCTTTACATTATCTCCTGTCCCAACCTCAACAATAAAAAATACCTCTTAAAACTTAAACCCACTACTCTTGCAGCAGATGGTATACCTGCTCATTTAATAAAAATGGCTGCCTACTCTCTCCTACCCAGTCTCAATCTTAATCAACTTGCAAAAACAAAAGAGAAGGCAACGTATCAGCTAAATCCACAAAGACGAACCACCACAAGCTTTATTTCAAAGAAAAAACTGTGTTAGAATGTTAGCACTTTCATTTAAATAAATATTAAACTTCTTCAGACATCATTTTTAAAATGTTCCCCATTTTAAATACAATTCCTTAGAGTGACATAATTTCCTCTCAGTCAAATAACATCTCATTTAAAGCAATATTCAGTTTTAAAACAATGCTGCCCCATTCATGCATATAAAACCTTGTTCAACTCTAAATTCACTATAAATTATCTATATGTTTCCTTTGTAAACCACATTTATTTTATCTTACTTCTTTTCAATGCATTAAGCTTCAAGTTTGGAGTTATAGAGCTCCGTTCATTAATTCCTGGCCAGTTGTCTGCTTGTAACCTTACTTGCCATTCGAGCTCTCTCAGTTCTAATAACAAGCCCGATGCTTTTTTATCATCTATTACTACACTGTCAATAATGGTGTAGATAAATTGGTGCCCTGGATGATCTTTTACATGCTTTGCTAAGGCATTAGATAAATAAATTTTTCTAATGGCATATTCGTGCTCATATACACATTGGGAGAATTTTCTCTCTGTTTTACTTATATAAAAAGCTAGACATGATTTGCACTTACTTAAATATGGCACTGCCTTAGATTCACAACTGTATTTTCCTTTTATCATGTATTTTTTGTTTCTTATGACAAATTCATTATTTATTTCTATTTTGTGGCACCATTTACATGCACCACACCTCCTCATGCCGTGCAAGACACTTTCACTATAATTCTCTTTATACTGAACTAATTATTTTAAATTTTTTCGTCTCCTGTTCAAAATGCATGGCTTTACACTTAATATATTTTGTTATGTTTTAGCTGATACGTTGCCTTCTCTTTTGTTTTTGCAAGTTCATCAACGCAGTTTGTGGTTTTTATTCAATCTTAATCAACCACTCTATACAGGAATCCCACATCCCCCAACTATAGAAAATCTCTTACATTATTCCCCTTCATAAGGATGGGAATTCCTATGATTTCTCTAACTATCACCCCATAGCCATTCTGTCTCCTTTATCAAAGATACTTGAGAAATGCATACACTCCCAGGTCATGCATTTCCTAGGCTCTAACAATCTCTTCTCCTTTACACAACATGTTTTCCGCTCACACCACAGCACAACTTCAGCCCTTCTCTCTTTTAAAAACCTGGTTAACCAACATAGAAATAACAACAGATTTGTATCTGCCATATTCCTGGACCTCGCCAAAGCATTTGACATGGTTTCCCACTCCATTCTAGTAGATACTCTTATCTCTATATTTTGCCCCTAACACTTTGGCATGGTTTAAAACTATCTAGCAGACCGACAACAAACTGTCCAGTGGCAAGGAGTTGTATTACCTTTACTTCCAACTACCATTGGTGTACCTCAAGGTTCCACTTCTCTTTTCTATCTTTACCAATAATCTACATACCTCAACCCTACAGGATTCACTCATACAGTATGCAGACAATTCCACCCTGATTTGCTCTGCTCCAAATCTCACCACCCTACAGCATCTTGCCCAGGAATATTTTATCTCAGTAGAAAGGTAGATCACAGATATTCAACTTATCTTAAATCCCAACAAAATGAAACTACATTTATTTACCCCAAACAAATCAAAAACCACTCCACTCTCCTTCTGCATCTCCTCCAATAACGGAACTGTGATTTCACCCTCTCTCCACACCAAGCTGCTTGGCATTGAACTAGATAACAACCTACACTGTGACATCCATATCTATTAAAATATTAAAAAGGTACACAAAAAATGGGGTCCCTATACAGACAAAAATACTTTCTATCAGATCAAGCTCGGGTCACCCTAGCTCAAGCCCACCTTCTTTCCACACTCATGTATGCAGCACCTATTCTCACCTATGTAAGAAAATCTGACCTGGAGAAACTTGAGTCATGTTATAACAAAATCGCCAAGTTTGCAAAAAACTCCCTCTTTAGAACACACCATTGTATACCTCTTAGGCAACTTCAGTGGCTTGAGCTCCCACAGTTATTAACCTACCACCAACTAGTCATAGCTTATATCAACCTAAAATATCCTGAAAAAACTCCAGCCCTTAAGGAACTACTGACTAACTACATTCCAAATCGACCGCTCCGCTCTGCCAACAAATCACTCCTCTCTATCTCCACAGCCAACAACCCAGCAGGTAAAGCTCTATTTTCTCACAGTATAGCAAAAAGTTGGAATAATCTCCCTCCCTCAGTGACTTCTGTACCTAATACCAAACAATTCAAAAACTCCCTAAAGGCTCATCTTATTAGTTTTTGGCTATGTCCATGTGTTACTTAATCCTAGGGTATGCTACTACCATCTTTCTCTTTTCTGTCCAATTATCAGACCCTCGGTAAAAATGGAAGTAACAAATGGTATCCCTTGACATTTGGAAATGTGATCTCTGTCTATATATTTTGATTAACTTAATGTTCACTTGTATATATTGCTGATATGATCTTTCTTTGCGTACTGTTCTATTATGCACAAAATACTGCTCAATAACAAAGTCTTTACTTTACAGTATGTATTATTATCATTGTCTGTTGTATTAATTAAGTGGAGCTTTTCTCCCCGGGCCTCCACTGTAAATGCACCTCATCCAGTCGGACCATCCCGGTTAACAAATGTAAAATAAATACAATTAGAACATATTTCCTCGATATTCCATAACTTATTGTACAATACTTTTATGCATAGTGCTATCTAATTTTTCCAGAATATAAACATCCAATGCAGTAATACAACATGATGTCATCAGAATAAACTCCCTCTCCTTAATGCCTTAATACAACAAATCTGCAGACAGATCAGTTAACAGCACTTGAGCCAATATTCATATCTTAGAAAAAAAGCCTGCCAAAAATGTTCTTCTGCTCACATTATAAAAACATAACCAATTGTCTCTAAATCCCCACATAAGCAGAATATTTGCTTATAACATTTATATAAAATTATTTTATGTGCTAACCTCCAAAAATGTTTTCATGAAAAGATTATTTTAACAAATCTGCATTCCTTTTTAAATGCCTGTTAACTTTTATGTATCCAAAACTTCCAACCCTGAATAAAAAAAAATATATATTTAATTAATACTTGTTGCATCCACTTTAAAATCTGTAGTGAAATTAAAGAAACTATCATTTGTCATTTTCTGACATTTTTAAAGAAGTTACATATTTTCATATCTTTTTTAAGCATTTTAAATTACCCTTTCACCATATTTCTATTAACTCTTCATAACAATCCCCTAGGATTTGCTGAAAAAATACTGCTATTGATTTTCATAAATGTGTTTAAGAAAATGGCATAATGATTATCAGCATAAACCCATAGCTTTTTTCATCCTTGTGGAATACTCATCTTTTATGTGGTTTAATTTATTACTTCATGTTCCAGGAAAAATAACTCCAGCACAGATTTTTCTCACTTTTCTGGAAGTAACCATATCCCCACTAGCAACATACCTTCTGTTTAAAGAAAACTTTTAATAACATGCACTTTTTTCACATGACATAAGAAACATTTTCCATGTTTGTAGTCTAGTTTGCATCTTAACCAAAACTTGATTTTAACTAATGCTTTATCCCAAAATTAATTCCTAAAATTGAAAACTTATTGTAATGAAAAAATGTTCATTCTGAACATGTCATCATATCCACCTTCTTCACTTTTATCTGGATTGATTATCATCCCCATCTTCATTAATGTGTCTTGGACCATCATCAAGATCTGTGTGAATCTTTCTATACTGTCCACATGTAGAAGTATATCACATATATGTACTAGTGTTGTGACACATAAATCATTATAAACTTCTGTTATCCACAGTATTATTTTTTGCTAAACCTAATTTTTCTATAATCCATATTAATGAACATTGTAATATGGAAACATATAACTTTATAACATCTACTTTCTATAATAGTCACACTTCAATTCCTAAATGAAGTTGTCTAATATTATATTTTACTAATATCATTGATACTCCCAAACCATTAATAACACCTTGTACTTCACTGAATTAAAAAAATTATCTATTTGAACTTGCATTCTCTTTTGCATTATGTAGGCCAAAATTTTGTATTCACAATTCAACAATGAAATTGGTCTCCAAATATAAAGATATGTTTTCCTTGCCTTCCTATACCAACCCTACCTTAGATCTATAGCAGTGATCATAGTAGGTAGTGAGGCCTGTTCATTACATACCATTAACATCTTCTCATATTGCAATTCTTTCTACTTTTTGTAATAAAAATAAGGAATACCATGTTCTCCATGGGCTAAATTAACATTGGCATTTTAAGGTTAATTTTAATTTTAATAAAATAAAAGATTTATCCATCTCTTTCCACTTTGTGCCCCACTTACTAATATGAATTTTCATATCCATATTCTCTCTTACATTATTTTTATTGACAACATTTTGTATTTCTTACATAACATTAAAAATATGCCTCACATACTGCCCAGGAGCCATTTCCAAACTATCCATGTGACTGCCTTTTAGAAAACCTGTTCTAATACTTCACCTGATTTAATCGTGGACTTGCCTTCTGCTCACAATACTTCCTTAACTTGTGAGCAATATAACTCATGTCTCCCTTTTCTAAGATGGCTTGACTAGAGCATGCATTAACTTGCCATATCTCTCTAGCTCTTTTATTTTCCCTTTATGCATCCTCCACTTATATTTTGTAATAACTTCTTTTTGAACCAATATTACCATTCTACCCAATTTTACAAGTAAATCATAACCCAACATAATCTTGCCAAATCATAAGACCCATGCTACTCACATGTGTTTTTTGTTTTTAATTCTTCAGGCTTACTACTAAACAATTGTAGTCAGAGAACACGTTGTCCAATGTTTTCCTTTTTTATCCATATCTCACTATTAGTAAAGAGGTTTACTATCAAAATGTGGAAAATCAAAATAATTTTCCACCTTTTGATTGAACGTGTTAGTCAAAATTGGTGATAACGAATTAACAAAAGTTTGGAAATGGTAACCCAGAATAGACATCTAAACACAGGAAGTTCCAGTGTTGAAAGTCAGTGTTACTGGTAACATTTTTGCAGGACAGAAAGCCCCCCCCCCATGCTCTGCATATTATATATTCCAACCCCAAGATACCACTACAGTGAGAAAAAGGTGCATTTCCCAATCCCCACTGTAGTACAATCTGTTATCAGAATATTGATCCCACATCAGCAAATTCACACTACATTTCAGTAATGTGGAGGTGATCCTTTTCCAGATCGGCATTACGAGAACTTGAAAACAGCATTTCGGCCTTCCAAGCTTCACATAAGTGCCGATCTAAATTTTGATAGTAAACCTAGTAAAGATATTATCTACTCCAGTAATTATATTCTCCCTTAAGTAAGTAGTTCATAGGTTCATAGGTTGGTGCTAGGCTATCAGCCCTAGGGCCTATACAAGCCTAGCCATAACAATTCCCTGGCTATTTCTTCCCACACTATTTACTTCCCTGGATCCCTGTCTAGCAGGGCAACTGACATGATCCCCGGGGTGAATTTCCTTTCTCCCATCCAATCGTCAAGGTTCCTTTTGAAGAGGGCCAAAGAGGTACTCTGCTTGACATGTATGGGCAATCTATTCCAGAGTCTGGGGAGTCTTTGGGTCAGGAACCTATCCCTCCAGCATGTTTTGTTTATTGTGATGACAAGGTTTAGTTCCCTGGAGCGTGTGGCTCTGAGGGATTGGGATTTCTTTAATTGTAGCATGTCCAACAGCTCTGGGTTTGACATGGCCTTGTATGTTAAGCAGAGATCGCCACAGAGTAGATGATATGCGACAGAGTATAGCTGTAGTTTTTTAAGGCGGTCAGCATAGGGCATCTGCTTTAGGCCTGTGATTCTTTTAGTGAGGTATTCCTGCAGCCTTTCCAGTTGTTGCAGATGTCTTGAGAGGTACATACCAAATGGGGCGTTGTATTTTATAATGGGTCTAATGAGGGATGAGTACAGTGGAACAATGACCTCCTTTTTTCTGGATGAAAAGCCCTTAGTGATGAGGCGTGCCACATAGAAGGATTTCCTGACTGTTGTGGTGATGTGGTTATCGAAGGTGAGACCACTGTCCACCTGTGTCCCTAAGTCTCTTATCACACTTTCGGTGTTTAGTGTACTGCCACCTATATGGTAATTCACGGGTACATGTTTTTTCCCAAAGGGGATAACTATACATTTCTTGGCATTGAGCCAGAGCCCATGGCTCTGTAAGGCCCTTTTATAGAGTATCCACATCATTTGGGGATTCAATAATGGCTCCCAGTTTGCAGTCATCTGCAAACTTTGTTAGCCAGAGTCCCTTAGTGTTGGCCTGTACTTCAGAGAAGTAGATGCCAAACAAGAGCAGTCACAGGACTGAACCCTGAGGTACTCCACTTGTCACTTGTCTGGAGCTGGATTTGGAGTTGGCTACTTTTATAGTGTGGGTTCTATCAGTAAGCCAGTTAGCAACCCATTGGGTGCTGTAGGGATTAATGCCCACCTTAGTAAGTTTATATATGATTCCAGAGTGGGGGATAGTGTCAAAGGCCTTGGCAAGGTCTAGATAGGCTGTGTGGACCACCTTACCCTTGTCCATGGCTCTGGAGACTGATTCGAAGAAGTTAATCAGGTTTAGGAGACAAGATCGGCCCTTCATGAACCCAAACTGGGTGGGGTCCAGTGTTTGAAGGTTGCCAATGTCTTTGTTTATACGTTCCATGATAATACGCTCTATGGCCTTGCAGATAAGGCTCGTCAGACTGATGGGACGGTAGTTTCCGGTATCCAAGGTGGATCCCCCCTTGTGGAGTGGGAAAACTGTAGTTCTGCTCCACTCAGTGGGCACGAAGCCTGAGGTGAGGCTATGATTAAACATGACACTTAGGTGAGGTGCCATTTCATATTGTAGTTCATGTAGTACACAGCCCGGGATGTCATCTGGTCCCATGGATGCTGTATTCTTAGCTTTGGAGAGTGCATTTTTTACCTTTGTGGCCATTACTACCGGAATTTGGCAATCTTCCGGTATTGAGATGGGCCATTTAGGAGGTGAGGGGGGGTGAAGTTGGCACTGAATCGATCTGCCAGGATACTGGCAATATCCTTGGGATCAGTATATTTAATGCCATTCTGTTTTAGCTCAGAGCAGATCTGAGCATTGCCATTTAGATTCTTGACATAGTTATAGAATGCCTTGTGGTTGTCTTTGGAATCTTTGGCAATTTTATTTTCGTAACTAGCTTTTGACCTCCTAAAATAATCTATTTTCTTTTATTAGGCCTTTCAAAATCTAACTTTCATATCTTCTGTTTTCCTCTCTTTTTTCACTTGTATCAAACTGGACTTGATAGTGCATTCTGAATATAACCACATTTCAATTTCATCCCATAGCTGTTTACTTTATGGCTAAATTCTTAAAGGCACGAACATTAATTATTCTCCATTTGTTGCCCCCACTCTTACTATGTGCAGTACCATAATTCTTCCTGGCTCAACTACATTTACAAGATTTTTTTTTCTTAGTAAAATAAAAGTGACTATCCCAAAACAATAGTCTAATTTAAATGACCAGATATGTTACCATCCCAAAAACTATCTACACATTATTGTTCTATATCACAGACTTTCCTAATATCCTGGAACATTTATACATTGTACCCAAATTGCTGAGCCCACTTTGCAATTCCCTACCAACAAAAAATAGAAATCCAGCTATTAACATTATTAGAAAAAAATCACGTTTTTTGTCTATCCCTATATATAAATTTTCTCTTTCTCTTTCTTTCACAGTTATTTCTTTCTTTACCTGCTTCTCATTCTGTTATCATTTCATTCTCATCATCCTCAGTCCACTGGTAAATGCAGTATAAGAAGTGGAT
This sequence comes from Protopterus annectens, assembly GCF_019279795.1. Lineage (NCBI taxonomy): Eukaryota > Metazoa > Chordata > Ceratodontiformes > Protopteridae > Protopterus > Protopterus annectens. The sequence continues at coordinate 35,089,038 of NC_056733.1, read as the reverse complement.
AATGAAAAAGAGGTCTCTGGATGCCCTCCTCAATCCTTGGCTGAGTAGTGTCACTATTAGAAAACTCCATGTGACTTGGATCCAACTCTGGAACTTTATCGCTTTGTTTTTCATTTCCATCATCATTGTTCTGTTGAGTATTTTTTGCAGTCCACCTAACATGTTTTTCCTCCCATACCTAGTGTACATTTTATCACAAATCTGTTTATTGTGACTTGTTTGACCACATTTTTCACATGCTAAATAAGAGCAGTTTTGCATATAATATCCCATTCTGTCACAAAAAAATACTTTGTTGTCCTGCATATCTTAGGACACGTCTACTATTCTGTAAAAAAAGATGGATTATCAACGTGCTTTAAATGTCCATTTAATACAAAATCTCCAAATGTCCTACCCAGATAACATTCCATTGTCTCAGTTTGTCTTATTTTCTTCAACCTGTGCACAGGTTCACAATGTTTAAATAATTCTGCATGCATATACCCTTCTGTTAAATATATATTTATTGACCAGATTTTACCTTACACTTTCTGTTTACATGTAAACTATGCAACATAAAGTCTGACCATGGTACATATGCCTGTTTTTTTCTCAAGGCTTTGTACTACAGTTTGCAAAGCCATTTATGTCATTAAACAAGCATAATAAATGGCTTCCATATTAAAGCAAAACAGAGATCTCACAATCAACATTGTCATACCAAGTGGTGCTCTTATTTTATTCCAAAAGTTATAATGATCCATAGGGGTCCCTCATGAAGATATTTGCATCCCAATAAAAGTTACATTGATACATGTCTCCTTTCATCATTGTACAGCTCCTATTTCTCTATCCCAACTCTCAGTACATCAACAAACAGCCTTTAAAATGAATCATAGGTTCATAGGTTCATAGGTAGGTACTAGGCTATCTGCCTGAAGGCATTTATAAGCCTAGCCAGAATGTGTTGGCTTTCGCCACCCCCTTAGATTAGTTCCCTGTGCCTCTGTCCAGCACAGCCACTGAAGTGATCCCTGGGGTAAACTTTCTGTTTCCCATCCACTCATCAAGGTTTCTCTTGAAGAGTGCTAGCAAGGAGCTCTGCCTAATATAGATTGGAATCTTGTTCCAAAGCATGGGAAATCTCTGGGACAGGAATCTATCCCTCCAGCACGTCCTATTTATTGTTGTGGTGAGGTTCAGATCCCTAGAGCATGTGTAGCTCGAGAGGATAAGGTTTTCTTTAGGTGGAGCATGTCCATCAATTCTGGGTTGGACATGGCCTTGTATGTCAGGCAGAGATCACTTCTGAGCAGGTGGTATGCAACCGAGTACAGCTGGAGTTTCTTCAGTTGAGCTGCATAGGGCATCTGTTTGAGGCCAGTGATCCTCTTGGTGAGGTACTTCTGTGGTCTTTCCAGCTGTTGCAGGTGTCTTGTAGGGTACATCCCAAATGGGGTGTTGTACTCTATGATGGGTCTGATGAGTGATGAGTAGAGGGGCACAATGACATCTTTTAATCTGGATGCAAACCCTTTTGTGATTAGGTGGGCCACATAGAAAGATTTTCTAACCACTTTGGCAATGTGATTATCAAAGGAGAGATTACTATCTACTTGGGTCCCCAGAACCCTTACTATGTTTTCCATATTAAGGGGACCACCACCTGTGTGGTAGTTTGTGGGTACTTTGTTATTTCCAAAGTGAATGTTTATACACTTTTTGGCATTTAGCTTGAGGCCATGATTTTGACACCAGGTATCTGTCTCAGTAAGACCCTTTTGGAGGATGTCTGTGTCAGCCGGTGAGTCAATTATAGCCTCTAGTTTGCAGTCGTCTGTGAACTTGGTCAGCCATAGTCCTCCTGTGCTTGCCTGTACCTCTGAGAAGTATATGCCAGACAGGAGGGGTCCTAGGACTGAGCCCTGAGAATCGCCACTTGTAACTGATTTAGAGTCAGACCTAGCTCCCGCAACTCTCACCATGTGGGTTCTGTCCATGAGCCAACTGGCAACCCATCTGTCCGTGAGCCAAATGGCAACCCATCTTGTGACATAAGGGTTTATGTTCAGGCTGGTGAGCTTGTCTATAATACCAGAATGGGAAATGGTGTTGAAGGCCTTTGTGAGGTCTAGGTAGGCTGTGTGTATCACCTTTCCCTTATCTATAGCCTTGGTAACTGTCTCAAAGAAGCCCACCAGGTTTAGGAGGCATGATCTGCCCTTAACAAAGCCAAACTGGGTAGGGTCCAGTGTTTGGAGGTTCCCAATGTCTCTGTTAATAAGTTCCATGATGATGCGTTCCATAGCTGTGCACACCAAGTTAGCCAGGCTTATAGGGCGATAATTCCCAGGGTCTGTTGTGGCTCCACCTTTGTGGAGCAGAATAACCGTTGCTGTGCACCACTCTATGGGTACATAGCCTGTGGAGAGGCTGAGTTTGAACAGTGTGTTTAGGTGAGGGGTTAGTTCATCTTTGAGCTCGTGTAGGACGCAGCCTGGGACACCATCCGGTCCCATTGATGCTGTGTTTTTGGCTTTGGAGAGGGCTATTTTTTTACCTGAGTGTCTGTGATTTCAGGGGCTCTACATTCGTCTGGTATGGTTATGGACCGTTTTGGGGTTGAGAGGGGGGTGAAGTTTGCACTGAACCTGTCTGCCAGGATGTTGGCAATATCGGTTGGTTCAGTGTATTTTGTGCCATTCTGCACTAACTCCGAGCAAATCTGGGCATTGCCACTTAGATTCTTGACATAGCTAAAGAATGCCTTGTGGTTATCTTTGGAGTCCTTGGCAAGTTTTCTTTCAAAGCTCACCTTGGACGATTTTATGAGGGATCGTTGTTTCTTGCTGATACTGATCAAGGATGTCTTCTCTTCTTGAGATTTTACTCTTTTCTGTACTAGTTTCCTCCTCCTAGTGTATAGCTTGTTTATGGCAGGGGTCCACCGGACTAGTTTCCTTTTCTTGGAGGAGTGAGTCTTGGTTTTGCTTGGGATAGCACGATCCATGCATTCGTGTAGGTGCCCGTAGAATGCATTTTTAAAGGATTTTGCAGCTTGGACAGCGTTATCCTTTAGCATGGCGGCTTTGAAACTTTCCACCTCCGTCTTAAGTAACATGAAGTTTGCTTTTGAAATGTTTTTCACGGTGGTTTCCTTGTCCAGGGGTGGGGGCGGAATGTGGATATCCAAAGTGATTTGTTTATGGTCAGATCTAACCAGCGAGCGGTTGACGTCAGGTGTGGAACACCAGTCGCCATGTTGGTGATGACCAGGTCCAATATGTTGTCACCTCTGGTGGAAGTGCTGAGCAGTTGATCCAGGGCATTTGAGTTTATAAATTCTAGGAAATGTTGGGCAAGGGAGTTAGTACTTGGATAGTTCTCCCAGTAATGTTTGGGTAGTTGAAATCACCCAATATTAGGGTGTTTGGTAGGACCTTTATGTTACCCAATGTTTCTAGAAATGCGGAATGGGGGTTCTGGGACATGGTGGGTGATCTGTAGCAAGCTACAATTTGAATTGCAGTTTTGCCTATTATTAGTTGCACGTGGATGATCTCTGAAGCATCATGCTGTGCCACTAACCTGGAGGTGTGGGTATCCTTGATGAATATGTATACTCCACCACCTTTTGTATTTCGATCCAGGTTCTGTGGCCAAAATGTATGGTATGAGTTGTAGCCTGGTAGTGCTGGGGTGCTCTCTGGAGCCTTAAACCAGGTTTCTGTTACTGCACATATATCGATTTTCTCCATACTGAGGAGTGCCTTGAGTGTGTGCATTTTGAGGTTTAAACTTCTGGCATTGAGTAGTATTACCCTCAGATTTTTGTTACTTGTGCTATTTATGGCAGTGGGGTTGTCTTTTGAGCCTTGCCTAAAAAAGACACTATGGGGGAGGCAAGAGCCTTGCCAAGTATTCAAAAGCCTAAGGGTGACAGGTGCAAGCCATCTCTAGCAAAGCAGCGTGGCTTGTCAAGCATGTCATCCCAGGTGAACAGACACTGGATCCCATTTGAATGACACCAGAAACTTAGCCAATTGTTGAAATTTATATTTTTTTCTTTATACCATGGTATCATTCTTGGTGAGGGCAGGATGCTACTCAGGGACAGGGTCATACCGGCCTGGGCTACGTGATCAGAGAGCTCTTCCATGTTTCTTTTCATAAAGTCTAGGGAGGTACAAATCAGGTCATTCACACCAACATGGACAATGACAGAGACATATTTGAACTTGTTCTGGAGTGACCTGAGTGCTTGTGTTATGTGGCAGATCCTGGCACCCAACAGGCACCTCACAGTAACCTTCTCTTTATTCAGCCTAGTGAGTGGGACGTCAGTGTGCCTGACTATAGATTTGCCTATTACTAGTATGTTGGTATGTTATTTTGCCTTGAGGGCTGTGATTGCGTGGCACACTGGTTTTGTGAAGTATGTGTTTTATGGTTTGTGTTGGGGGGTGGAGGTTGCTTGGATGTCTGCTTTGGAGGTCTCTGTTGCTTTTGCAGATTTTTATTTAGAGTCTCCGAGTATGTTTTCGTGTATTTATGTGTGTTTTTTGCCAGCGCTGGTTTAATGGGTCTATGTGAGACTGGTGGTGTGATACCAGTATTTCCCTTCTCCTCTTGATTGTCTGATCCAGTTTTGGGTTGAGACAACTTAGCCTCCAGTTTGGCTGTATAACTGCATCTCTCGCATGTATTAGTGTTTGGTGGTAGGAGGAGAGGGTTGTCTGTGTACATGAGGCAGTTGTAACATTGCCTCAAAATGCCCAGATTCACCAGTTGGACTGGAGAGTACACCTGAAACTGCCCTTTGGACATGCCTGGATAGGTACAATAAACTGTTTTACTGAATGGCTGGTAAGGTCGAATAGAGAGCCTTGTCCTTCTGTAGTGCTAGGGTTTATAAGTTCTTGCTATGAGTTTTGAGCAAGTTCCGAGCTGAGAAATGAATGGCTTGAGTGCTTAAGTTGAAAGTTTGTCTAGTTCCAAGGGAAAAATTGAAGAGGAGACTTTGTGGAGTCAGGAATAGTTATACCCTAGCTAACTGGCGCTGCCCAGCACGCAAAGCCGGGCAAATGCTGTTTTTATAGTAGGGAAATGAAAGAGATAGAAATTAGCCCAAAATGACCAATAAACTACTTCTTTCTGGGCTGAAACCACTCCTCCAGGGACAGATAGGCTGCTCAAATCTCCCCTCTCTCACAGGTGAACAGAGAAACTTCCTTCTATTCAAGTAAGGTAAGAGCAAACACAGAGATTTGTAACACAGCCCTGAATTCATCACTAACCTGAAAAATGGACTATACTAGCTTAGAAAAGCGGGAAACAAGTATATATATTTTTTTTTCAGAAAATAAAGCAGATTCAATCAAAAAATACTTTAAATGCACAGAAAAAGATGCTTATTGTTATATATCTCAGTTCAAAGTTGTAGTCAATGCCCCTAGTAATAAAGTAGAAAGAAACACAAATACAGTAAAAGCAGATGAAAAAAGTGCAATTTTTTTATCTATATGTATATAGATAAAACATTAGAAAATGAACAATCTGATTTAAACAAGTTACCCAATTAACCAGAAAAAAGCTCAAAACTGATCCCTGTTCCAGCAGTCTTCAATCAGACAAGTTCTAACTGCACACTCCCGCTACTAGGGTGCAGGGGAACCTTCTCCAAAAAAGATGGCCTGGATCAGTGCTCAAGTTATACAAACAAAGGTAGATTCAGCAAGCCTGAATCTGGTCCTATGCTATAGCAACAAGGCACACCAGAAAGAAACAGTTTAAATATGCAGGCACAATAAGCATGTGACCCAAAATTCCCAGCTCAGAAGGGCAGAATCCAGCCTCTCCTCCCACAAGAGTGCAGACCACAAACCTTCTTAATGTAGAATAACTGGCCTGAAGCCCAAGTGCTTAAACCAGAACTAATACACTTTTAGAATAGCAGACACTGAGCTTTCAATCAGCAATTCCCAGCTTAGAAGGATGTAAGCTACCTGTCTTGCCACAACACTGCAGACCACAAACCTTCTTAATGTAAAACAACCGGTATGAAGCCCAAGTGCTTAAACCAAAAGACTTAGAATAAAAGTTAAAATTTAATCAGGCTACTACCAAGCAGCAATAAATGCAGCAGAATAAATAAAATTGAGTACTTTTAAGAAGAGGCAAAAGCAAAATAAAGTAGGAGGAAACACAAACACAGTAAAAGCAGATTATTTTTTTTTTTGTTAGTAAAGTGCAAGGAGAGAGGAAGGAAGAACCTAAGTGGGTTGGCCTTCTCAAATCTTCTCTCTGTATTAAGTAGCGTGAACACTAGACTCAGAATATAATCTCAATATATTTGGTTAAGTGAGCAAATGAAATGGACTCAGGAGGAGTGTTCAAATACAGACTTACAGGGGGGCCGGGCAATTGCAGAGCCACCAACACTAACACCAAAACAAGAATAGGGAGGGTGCGTGGGGACAAACAAGAAGAAGAATAAGTACAGTTGTACAGATTACAGAGATATTAAATCAAAATGCAGACAAAAAAAAATAGAATAAACACTTATCTTTTCTCAATATCATGTAAATGATATCACTTCCTGTACCTGGGAAATTATGATTCAAGCCAAAGTAGGCTGTTCCACACTCCCAGACCTCCAATGTCATCATGTATGGGTGAAGAAACTTCCAGTTGAAGAGTTAGATCACGATAAGTGGTAAAATTGCTAACTTCTACCATATTGTCAGTAGTTGCAATTTTATACACAATTAAGACCATAATACTTCATCTAAGGAATAATCTGCATTTTTAACATTCATGTCTAATAAGAGTTTTGTACTCAGACCTCATTGTTGTAAATTAGTCACAGCCACAGACACCTCCTCTCAACTTCTTGCAGCCTCTTGCTCTCCTGTTCTACTAACAGATGTCATTACACTACCAGTACAATTTCCTGACAGAATAGGGAGTCTTCCCCAGTGACGCAGACAAATTTCCCCTACTTAACATAAATACAAGCTGTGGTCTCCTCTGAAAAGAGGCCAGTGGCCTAATGGGTCTAACCCAGTAAACAAAGCATAAATAACTAATTAAATAAAATAGTACTTATTTAATTGCTTTGTTTGTTTATCACTGGTTAGCCTCACTGGGCAAAATCCATTTACAAACGGGATGTGGGAAGAAATTATATGATCAATGCAACAAACCGAAAGCAAACATTATAAATAATACAGTCATTGTTGTGGATAAACTATGAAGTTAATTAGCAAAGATTACACTACTGGAAGACAGTAGTAGACAAGTAGTTAGCACATTCATAGAACTGATGAAGCTTTGTTGAAAGTTTGTATCATATATGAAGTATGTAAAACACAGAAATGTACTTATCAGTGAGAATGTGCGTTATACAGTCTGTACAAGACCAACTATGCAAGTCCTGGTTTGATGTGGCCAGTTGTGTCAGTTGCCACAAAACAGAAGTTTGAATCATTTCTCCAAGATGCAAGTTTTGGAGTTGCTTATGATTATGGTCTAGTGTAATTTCTCAAAAATGGTCTTCAGGACATTCTGTTTCACATAATAGTGATCAGCATGGTTGATCTTTGCAAAACCAATAAGTCCAAGAGAACAAAGAAAATAACAGTTTAAAACAACAATGCTACAGATATATGTTTTAATTACCAGGTAAGACAGAAAAAGCAAAGGTAAAACAACCTTCAGCTGTTAGTGAAAGCATCCAGAAAAAGTTAAACACACCTGATAAATACAGAGAAGTGCTGTCTGCTTGATGATAAAATGTTATTTTTTGTTCAGTATTCACAGTATGCATGACACAGTCTGACTGCTTTACAGATACCTAGAACATTCAAGAAATAGTCACATTTCTCATCCTTGCTAAATAGAGAATAAACACATATACACTCAGCATACAGTTATAATCTTCCTTTGCAAAGTTCACTGTATTTGATAATGACAATAGGAAATGCAGATCTGTACCAGTTTCCCCTGGTAGCAGCTTTTGTCACAATTTGAAGTTGTAAGATTCTCTCAGACCAGCTCATTTTCCAAAATGCTCTCCAGCACAAGAGGATAGAGGATAATAAAGTATTTCCCTCTGTATATGAAAACATGAGATCTCTTAACATGTTAAAAATACCACTTTGCAGTAGACTTTGCCTTTCACCAGATAAAATAGGCTTGCTTATCTCTGAGGTACACTCTAACTGCCATCATGTTAACATCATAAAAATATCTTCCATTCCTCTCAGTATTCTGTTGGTCTTCCTAGCTTCTCCAGCTATTGTCCTTCACTGGCCTGATTTGTTCACTATAGATTACTCACAATCTCATGCTAATGTGATGCACCTGGAGTGGATCACAGCAGTTAGATGACCTTCTGTTTTATGGCTGAAGGGTAAACACTTATCCAGGCACTACTCAAATGAAAATGTCTTATATCTCCTTCCTCCTTTCCAACTGTTACTGAAACTTGTCATTATTTTAATTGATTGACTGTTTGCCTGTACTTGTGATTGAACTTGGGGATCAGAGAGCAAAAAAATATGAATGTATCCATGCATGAAGGGAGCTCTAACTCTAGACTTCCTGAGTATTATTACCAGTTGTAGTAGTAATAATAGTGGCAATAGCAATAGCATTACCAGCATATTATCATCATGTCACCAGCAAGTAGCAGTAATAATAATACTAATAGTAGCAGTAATAGTAGCAATAGCAGTAGTCACAGTAGAAGTAGTAGTGGTAGCAGGAATAGCAGTGGTAGTAGTAGTAGTAGTAATAGCAGTGGTACTGTTGGTAGTACTAGTATAAGTATGTTGGTAAAAAGTAACTACTACCACCATTATATTGCCAGCAATTAGTATCATTGTCATTACCATTATAGGGCACACAGTAATAATAGCATTATTATTAACAGTAATATTATCACTATGTTGTCAATAATTCAGTGGTAATAATATTGGTTTTATTGTTATTAGAAGTTGTAGAAATATCATTAGCATTATGTTGCCAACAAGTAGTAGTATAATTATCATTGACATCATACTGCCAACAAATAGTAGTAGTACTGATATTAGCAGTAGTAGTAATAGCAGTAGTAGTAGTAGTAATATCATTATTACTATTTTGCCAATAAGTAGTAGCATCATTGTCATTACCATTATGTTGCCAACAGGTAGTAGTAATTGCATTACTATTAGAAGCAATAGTAGCATCATTGTTATGTTACCAGTGAGTAGTAATAATATTAGTAGCAGTAATAGCACCAAAAATATCATGTTCATTATGTTGCAAAAGTAGAACTAACACAGTTGTGGCCATTATATTTCCAATAAGTAGCAATAATAATAGCATTAGTAGTAGTAATAACATTTACCACTATCATTGTCAGACAGTAGTAGTAATAACATTACTTTTAGTATTAGTAATGATAATAGTACCATTATATTGCCAACAATTAGTATCATTGTCATCACCATTATATGGCCCATAAATAGTAATAGTAATGATATTGCTATTAGTAGTAATATCAGTCATAATGTTGCCAACAAGTAGTAACAGCATTAGTAATAGTAGCAGTAGTGATATTATTAGTATTGTTGTAATTGTGATTATCAGCATCACTGGAGTGTCAAAAAGTAGTAGTACTAATAGTACTACTGTTTATTACCATATTTATTATTATTATTAATATGATTATGTTGACAACACTGCAGGCTGGCCTGTCAGATATCATCTGATCTGTTCCTTCCATATCTGTCAAGATTATATCACTAAAAGCTAAGCCAAACGTGAGCCAAGAGACTACATTTGCACTGTGATTAAAAATAAGAACAATGACTAGGTTCAAGCTCAGAAATAAATAACAACTGCACTGCATTAAATGAAATTGCCATACAAAATGCTTGCATGTACCATATTCACTTAGCTTGACCTTCATAGCACTCATCTACATATGGCTGCTTAGTTCATGACAGGTGTAAAGTTCAGTCACAGCTTGAGGTGGTTAGGGGCTTGCCCAAAAGACTGGTTGGTGTATGATCGCATGACAGTGGGTCAGAGTAGATAGAGTAGGCAATGAAATACACATTCATAAAATGACAATATGGAGCACATGGATGAATTTAGGTACCAGTCAGTTGTTGGGGACCTCCTGGTCCTGAGGGCCCCCCTGCCACAGCAACTTATCTGATCTTGATATTTTGTTACATGTTTATCAAACCAGATAAAGCTAGTACATAAATCTTGTATACCTAATAAGTCAGGTGGGTAACAGTAACTGACAGGGTGAAGAATCCTAAGGACCGGCAATACTCTCTCTCTCTTTAAAACTCTGGATGTATTGACAGATTTAATTATATGGGCATCTCTTTTTTCAAGAAACCAGCTACATGATGTCATTATGTGTTTTACAACTGAAATAGCCCCTTGACAAAGTTAAATCCTGCTGTGGGCATTCTCTCCACTAAAGCTAATTTATGCACCTTAATCTGTTAATAAGGTAATCCCTTCGGAAGAGGCAAAGAAGTACTGACAGAAGGAAGACCTTTTTCTCCACCCTGTGTCCTGCTTGCTCCACTCCTTCTTGACACAGCATTTTATAATGTATGTGGGCACCTCTGTTCACCACTTACAAAGTAAAATGTCTTATTCTTTTTTACTAATCTCCCTCAAACATAGACACACCATACTAAAATGATGGTTGAACAAAGCTGCATGTCTTGAGGTGGTAATTTTACAAACTATGGTATTCAGGCTTGTAAAGTAATTTTCCTGATCTACTGATCTGATTTCCTAATCAACTGTCAGTTTTGTCAACAGAATGGAAAAAAGAGGATGTGACAATCCTGCCTGTTATTTATGACTGGGAGCCCAACTCATTTAATGTTACTGATGGTTCCTTGACTCCATTAATAGTCCCGTGACACCATCAGTTCTGACTGAGACACTGATAGTGTGCTGAGGTCTTAAGTTAATCCTACTATGACTATCTGACTCTTTTTTTTTTTTCACATGACCCTCTTAACCAGGTTCATTTCATTATATAAATGCTGCTGGACTCCATAATTAACTTATACCTTTTGAAATCTCTCTCTCTCAGCATTAATTCTTTTTTGGGGGCATTCTCATTCTTTTTAATTCTAGTCCAAAATCTGCAATTTCTCAGGTGGTGGGGTCTGACTTCTTTACTCTTGCTATACCCATGCTGATTCCATTAACTCTGCTGTGACCCCATGGCTTTGCTAATTCTGCACAGGTTCCGAAAACTGTAGAGCTGACTGCTATCTATTCACATATTAGAATCCAGTAATGTGAAACAATGCTTGAATAGCTCTCATACTCGGAAAAAAAACACAGATGTCTTCAGGCAGTTGGTTACGTGTAGCCAACATATTATTGTTTATTTTGCTTTTGCTGAAAGAAGTAGTGAAGTTCACAAATGAAGATTTTTTGACTGTTTTATCCTGCATTAAACTAAAACATTATGTTTACTCTAACTATGCTAGATTCTTTACCATAAACTACTGCATACACATCATAATTTTTTTAAATAAAGGTTTACTTTATTAAACCATGTAACATCAAAAATTCCATTGATTTAGTAAAATGCCATACTTCTACAACTATGCAGAAGTTGAAAGTATATTTCATAAGCCACGACTGGCAGCAGGTGTACCTTGTAAACTCTAAGTAACTATAAAAGTCACCCAGGAAAGTGGGCCAATAAAACTATTTCCATTCAGTTAAATCTTACTGCCATACATTGTTAATTAACTCTTGGCAGGTCTTTGATCAAGTAACATAAACAATAGAACAGTCACTCGTTCACATTAACTGATGACCAGCTTTTGTGTTTATAAGCCCAACTCTGGAACTCATTATACCTCTCTTCAGCTGAATATCTCCAGTGATGGAAGAGGGTTGGCAACATCATTGCAACAACTGAGTGCACATCATAATTTGGGGGAATGGGGTAAAGTAATGCATTCCATTTTAATTTGCTGAATACTTTTTGTCTAACATATATCCTAATATTTCTGTTGCTATTCTGTAATTAAAACCTACCAGTGTTATCAGTACAGTGTGTATGGTAATTTTGCTTGCTTACATTTAGTGGGGGTATAAATATATATATATATATATATATATATATATATATATATATAAAATATTATGCACTTTACTCAGGACTGGCCTTTGGTCAACTGGTGCTCTAGGCAAAAGGGCTCCAAAGCACCCCCACACTACCTGGTGCCCCCATCCTGGCATACCTACAGGGGCCTATGCAGCCGCCTAGCTGGCCTATGCCTAAGGCCGGCTATGCACTTGCTAATTAAACTATCCTTAGCTTGTACATGAATAACTACATGAATTGTTGTTGCTGTAATGAGTTGGTCAAGTCAGAATGAGGAGATGAAGTATGCAATGGGCAATGCCTGAGTAATGGTTTAAGGACCATATGATTGCTTGATTAATTGGACCTTATTACCAGGTATGGATATGGTACATGGGAGGGAAACCTGCTGCTCCTAGAGTGTAGCCCACAGGGTGGGTATAAATTTCAGGAGAGAAGAACACTCTACCTGGAAAGAATCGCGCTGTTTGGAGGTTCAGGAAGTAGTCCTAAAAAGGACTTTTCAGTAGATGACTCATATTGTAGTTGTCCTGGGAGGTCCTTGTAGTTGTAGCCCTGAGGAGGGCTGTTGTAGTCCTGGTGAGGACTCTTGTAGCCCTAAAGAGGGCTGTTGTAGTCCTGATGAGGACTGTTGTAGTCTTGAAGAGGACTGTTGAAGTCCTGATAAGGACTGCTGTAGTCCTGAAGAGGGATGTTGAAGTCCTGATAAGGACTGTTTGTAGTCTCGAGAAGGACTGTTGAAGCCCTGAAGAGGGCTGTTGTGGTGTTGGTGGTGGTGGTTAGTGCTGTTGTGGTCCTTACGAGGGCTGCCTTAGGTACCCTGCCAGATCAGATCAGATCTCGGTTGGTGCTCCCTTATGCAAGGCTGTGCTCCTGCAGATGTAATCTGCGGGTTCTTAGAAGAACCTTTGTGGTCTAAGTGGCCTTACAGAGGAACCTGGAGGGTATCCTAGTAAGCCAGACCTATTAACGTCACCCCCTGAACCAGGTTGGGCTCCAGTGGGTTCTTATAAGAACCTTTGGGGTCCCCTGTAGGGCCTCAGCTCTCTTAGTCCTGTTAGTCCTTAAAAGGATTTTTTTTGTGGTCCTCTCCAGTCCTGACAAGGACTTTATGTGGAGGTACTCACTGATACAGATAATAGATAGGGACAGAGTTCAGACAAAAAAAAACCTTGATTACTTGATTATTCACCACCACCTAGACAAGGCTTGAGCTTAAATTGTGTGGAAGGTTTTTCCCATCTCGGCTACATATGTATAGAATTATAGGCTAGTATTCCCACCATCAGGGTGATGCTACACGCCCCACTATGGCGCCCTTCATTCGTTCACTTTATTCTTCATTTCCATAAGGATTTCTTAGTTTATTTACTAGATTTCCTTCTAGAACATTTATGATGCCGTCAGCACGTTCCCCGCATGATGAACGCCATTTTACCTAGGCATCCCCACATGGCAGATGCCATTTTACTCAAACAGGCCACCCCTAGATGCCATTTTCTCAAAATTTAGCCTCCACGTTGTGACTGCCATCTTCCCCGGACCCTATGGTCCTCCCAACACAAGCCCACTACACCATAGGCTCCCTTGAGACCAGGCAGACCAACCACAAAGCTCTCCCCCATGACGGCCCTTCACTAGAGTCAATCAGTAGCTACTGGAACACCCAGGACTCCCGTTTGGATGATAGAGTTTTTAACCAAGCACCACGGTTGCTTTCAGGCAATGCACCCTCAGAATATAGCCGCCAAACACTCACACCCCCCTCAGTCTCCCCTCACTCTTCTCCCCTCCCTATTTCTACCTTTTTTAGTACTCTGTCTACCTATTTTGATTCTTGGAAGGGCAAACCTGCTGCTGGCCTTCATCAGTATAATTTTTACTACCCTTACTAATACTATTCATTATTTTTAAGATGTGTAAATTTGTTTTAAAGTTTTTTAAATTTGGAGAGTGTTAAGGCATTAAAGTTATGAGCATAATACCAGTTGATATTTATATAGAACAAGAATTTTGTACAAGAAGTTTAAGAATCTGACAAAAGTTATTCCTCTCTAAAGAAGAATGCATTTCGAAAGCGTTGTGTCTCAACCTCTGAGTTTTCTTAAAAGATGGGATTTAGAGGGAATATGGTTAATGGAAAGCTATAATCCAAATAGCTCCCTCAAAAGTCCCCTAATCATATGGCCTGTATCAGATATATATTTAGACGTGATATTGTGGATGTAGATTTACTATGGTGTTTTACAGTGTGTTTTTTGTTGTTTACTGTTTTTGATGTCATGTACTCCTCTGAAACATTAATGCCCACAAACAGGCATTTGTAATCATAATAATAACTAACGATTAATCAATTTGGTCTACTTTTTCTAAAAACTGGGAATTTAGCTTAGCATCCAACAGCAGTAACAAACTGAAACAGTCCGACAAAAACATTGATTCCAGGCAGACCAGCACACAAAATCGAAGATTTGAAAATGTTTGTAAGAAAACTGAATTTACGCGTACTAATGGGTAACACTGATATAATGAGACATCCATACAGTATACCTAGTACATATAATCCACCATTACACCCTGCTTTGAGTTTGTTTCAACAAATCTGCGAACTGGATATAAGAAACAGTTTGCAAAACATGAAGGGAAACAGAGGGAAATTGAATGTTAACAAAAATGAGTTATTCTTACTTAAATTACTCAGGGAAGCACCAGTACAGGTAATGCAACCCGATAAGGGAGGAAGGTTGGTGATTATGGACATTCTGGATTATTCTGAAAGGATGCAAAAAATGATAAATGGTGACACATACATGGAAGTGTCAAGAAATGAGTTAAACCTTGCTTATGCAAGAATAAGGTCATTCTTATATGACATGTTTTTGAAAGCAAGAATAGAAGTGAATTCACTTAACTATTTATCAATGTTAGCACCAAAAATACCTTGCCTATTCGGCATTCCAAAAATCCATAAAAACCTACAAGATCCTCCAATGCGTCCCCTAGTAGATGCTAGGGACAGTATTACGTATGCTTGTTCGAAGGTGGTAGATGAAATTTTAAAGAAGTATGTAGGGTTAGAGGAACAAATATGTAAAGATTCCTGGTCTTTCCTTATAGGTATCAACAAAATACCTTTTAATGCGAAACATAATTTTTTGACTATAGATGTTAGGGACCTTTACCCTTCCATCCTCCATGACCAAAGTTTGGATCGCATTCTTTCCTTACTTAGGGACAAAGCAGCCCCACATGATAAACTAAGGCTAATGGAAAACTTGTTGGATATAGTCCTATCCTATAATTTTATTACTTTTAACAGCAAATACTACCAACAAAAAGTAGGAGTAGCCATGGGTTTACCATGTGGGGCTAATTTTGCCAACCTAGTCATGGCTCATTGGGAAACAGAATGTTTACTATCAGGTACACAGTAGCAGGCAAGAATTAAATATTATACAAGATTCTTGGATGATATTTTTATTTTGTTCGAAGGAGAAGAAATGGATGCACAAGAATTTATAGCATACTTAAACTCAACCACTGATTTCTTGAGATTTACTTCGACATTTTCTAAGGATAATATATCTTACTTGGATGTACAGTTTAAGAAAGATGGAATTAATAACTGTTTTACATCACAAATCTTTCACAAGCCCACATACTCCTTTACATTTCTTCACTTCAGAAGTAATCATCCATTATCACAAAAGAGATCAGTAGTTAAAGGCCAATTAGTAAGAGCAGCCAGAATGACCTCCAGGCTTGATGTTTTTCTTAGGGAATGTGTTTTTTTTTGTACCAGTTATTTTCACAACGGGGTTACCTAACATCATTATTGCAAGACATAACAGAGGAAGTACAAAACAAAAGGGAAGCAGGAATTTATCCTCCACTTTTGACAGGGGTAAGCATTACTCAGGATACTATACCAGTGAGGACGAGGGAGTATAACCCTTGTAGTTTTATTTTTCAATACAGTATCAATGCAAAGGAGATAATTATGCTTCTAAAGAAAAACTGGAGCATAATTATGCAAGACAGACTTTTATGTGACAAACTGGAAAATCAACCAGCTTTTACTTTTAGGAGGGGCGCTAACCTTAAACAAATTTTAGAAAGACAAAATCAACCATTTTCAGTGAAGAAAGGCATGCTTAAATGCCAAATGGGTAATTATTGTAACTACATAGATGTGGGTTCAAGTTTTGAACTTAGTAGCAGGAAATTTACAACTAATTACAAGTTCGATTGTCAAAGTAAACAAGTAGTATATCTGGCAAAGTGTTTGGAATGCCCGGCCTTCTACGTTGGTAAAACCGACAGAAGGTTGAGGGAACGGATTTATGAGCATATATATAGTATAAGTAGAAACAAATTAGAAAATGCCCTGGCCAGACACATAAATGAACAAGTAGATCATAAATTTGTCTTCAGAGTTATAGACTACATCCCAAATGATGTGAGAGGAGGACCATGTATGTTGAAGTTAGAAAGATTGGAACTATTGTGGCAATTAAGGTTAGACGCTGCTCATTTTCCAGGTTTTAATGAGATATCTTCTTTGACTTGTATTTTAAAACTCAGGAACTTAGCACGCTGACTAAAGAAAATTATCGAGTGAAACATCAGCAGTTTTTAATGGAATTTTATTTTTGTTTTAATGTTTTCTTTTTCTCCCTGATACATGTCTTGGATACAATATATAATGTATGAGTTTATGGAACATCTTTGATTTGTATACAGGTTATAGGTTAATATAAACAATTTTAAATGGATCATTTAATACACAATTAAAATATGTTTCATTAAAATTTGATAGTTGAAATAACCTTTTAAATATTTTAGTATGTTCATATTACATTTTGGGTATTGTGACACATTATAGCACTCTATTTTGGGACAAATACAGATACAGGGTATTATACAAGCTTGGACAAGTTGTTGGTAATTAGACCCTTCGGGGTGAAGTGGTAAACCAATTAAGGAAATTTAACTTAATAATCAAGTATCCAATGGACTTGAATTTGCAAATCACATCTTTCTTAAAAAATGGATTTAAACTTCATAGACAGTTTGATATTTTTATCTGAAGAAGTTCTTTGTATTATTAGGAGAACGAAAAGTGAGTGTACTGTTTTTTGCTCAATTAAACTACAACTACCCCAATATTGGATATCTTCGATTTTGTGTGCTGATCTGCCTGGAATCAGTAATTTAGCTTAGTAATAAACTTAGCCTTGATACACAGACATATGAAACCTAGAAATGTAAATTAGGTGAATTTACCCCACCAATGAGAGCTCTCCACAGTGGTAGCCATGCCCCTGGTGAGCCCGCTACTCGATGATTGGTCCAAAACAAAAGACACCCACTCATCAAGTGTATAAAAAAGAGCAGTAACTTTAGGCATGCTAGATTCTCACTCAGAGTAGCGCTAGGAGGAAGATTGGAACTGTAACCTGCAAGGACGAAAATAAAGAAACACGGATCAAATGCTTCTGCCTCTGGCGTCTTCTTTTAGAACAAATGAACGCCTTCCATGCTGACTGCCAACCACCATGGGCTTTGAACTTTGATTGTTGAATTTATGTGTTTATTTGTTTAGTCTATTTTATTTTATTGGGTTTTAATTTGATTTTAAAGAAGTTTTTTTTTTTTTTTTGTCTGAACTCCGTCCCTATCTGTTATCTCTATCAGCGAGTACCTCCACATAAAGTCCTCGTCAGGACTTGAGAGGACCACAAAAAAGTCCTTTTAAGGACTAACAGGACTAAGAGAGCTCAGGCCCTACAGGGAACTACAAAGGTTCTTATAAGAACCCATGGAAGCCCAACCTGGTACAGAGGATGACGTTAACAGGTCTGGCTTACTAGGATACCATCCAGGTTCCTCTGTAAGGCCACTTAGACCACAAAGGTTCTTCTAAGAACCCACAGACCACATCTGCAGGAGCCCAGCCTTGCATAGGGGGGCACCAACCGAGATCTTATCTGATCTGACAGGGTACCTAAGGTGGCCCTTGTAAGGGCCACAACAGCACTAACCACCACCACCAACACCACAACAGCCCTCTTCAGGGTTTCAACAGTCCTTCTCGGGACTACAAACAGTCCTTATCAGGACTTCAGCAGTCCTCTTTAAGACTACAATAGTCCTCATCAGTACTACAACAGCCCTCCTTAGGGCTACAAGAGTCCTCACCAGGACTACAACAGCCCTCCTCAGGGCTACAACTACAAGGACCTCCCAGGATAACTACAATATGAATCATCTACTGAAAAGTCCTTTTGAGGACTACTTCCCGAACCTCCAAATAGCGCAATTCTTTCCAGGTAGAGTGTTCTTCCCTATAGGTATGGATATGGTGGAATGACTTTGGGCAGGATTCATGAAGCCTCCGTGTAAGAGTTATAACTCATACACGGAGGTTGCAGTTAAACGGAGTGATGTCAGCATGCTTTGCATATTTATGAGAGCATGCTGAATCACACTTAATGCTAACACGGTCCATGTAAGACAGTAGGGGGCGTGTCCATAGGCCGAGCCCTGAAAGCGGACACGCCCCCAGAAGAGGAAAAGTTTCCAAAGTAAACACCCACGACAGAGTCCAAGGAAATGTGAATAAACAGAACACAACACATGCCCCCACAGACTATGAACAGAAAACATATAACTAAACATGTTATATATTTTTTTTAAATTGTAAAAATGTTTAACCGTGAGTGCGCTCATTTGTGTGGGTGTGCCCGTAGCGCAGCTACAGTTAGCAGTTAGTGGGAAAGCATATAAGAACTAAATATGCAAAATAAGCCAGGAAGCAATAGCGTAGCGGTAGAGATGTTGGCTGAAGAGCAGGCATTCATGGTTCGAGACCCCACAACACCAATTTTTATTTTTAGCAAAATAAGCACGAAACAAGTCCCTGACAAATATGTACACATAATACCACAGTTTATGTAAAATGTAATGAAATAGCCCATTTATATTGAAGAAATGTGAGGTAACAAAAGAATAAAAAATGCCAGATATGCCCATAGCTGAGCTACAGTTTAACAGGGTGAGTGCATCTGCCCGTAGATGAGCAGTGGTTTAATTGGTGCAAAATGAGTGCCCGTAGCTGAGCAGGGGTTTAACAGGCTAAATCTATGTGCCCCTAACTGAGCTGAGCGTAATATGCATGCCGATAGCCAAATGAGGCTTAAACCAGTGTACCACATTTGCGCGGAGCTGCACAACGCGCAAACAAGCTAACCGACGGGCAACGTTGAGCAAGCCGTATCAAAACTGCCTTTACACAGACACACCCCCTCAGCATGTCTAGACAGTCATGAAAAATAAAAAGCAGTGGCCAGGTTCGAACCCAGGATACTATACACCATAGTCAAGGTACCAAACCACTAAGCCATGACAGCAGTACCTAGAAATGCAATAATAGCTAATATATAGGAATGAATACAAACTGGAGCATGACAATACATGTTTACTGAAGTTGATACAATTCCAAAATGGCCAATCACAGATATGTGCGGGAAAAATGGACTATATAAGCCCCATAGGCGGGAATACACAGCATAAACGATTGTAGAACTGACCTGCAGGCAGAATGACAGGAGTAGGAGAGGGTAGTTGCTTTCGAGCACAGAGGTGGGGCGTTGAGGTGTCCAGGTACATGGTCTGGCTCCTAGTCCACAATCATGAGGCCCAACTCATGCAGGGCCAGCTCCTCTGAGGAGCATACAGGGTCGAGGCGTGGGACCGATTGGCTCATGATCTCACCAGTGCCACAGGGATTCCAAGGACTGGTGAGCAGGTCCGTCACCACCATGCGGACCTGAAGAGATGCAAGCAGGACCAACTGAACCTTTGGATCCAGGAGGCCCGGCAAACACCCAACGCCCCACTACTGAGTAAGTTACATTTAATTATGTATGTAAGAAATTAAACTAGCTGATATTATGGAGATGTGTATTCCAATATTACTTCATTTATATTACAGCTGCAGGTGTCCGTTCTGAGAACCGCAGAGCCTATGGCGATAGGCTGGTGCGGTTGCGCCACCAGGCAGGTCAGTAATCCACTACCAGTAACTGTAAAGAAATATAAAAGTATTACAGTCAGCAAAAGAGTGCAGTGTAGTCAGTAAGGAATAAAATGTGCAAGCAACAGTGTGAAAGTGTCTGCAAGTATTGCTTGATTACAAAAGTGTGTTTCAGCCTGTAAGTTAAACCGAAAAATGAAACTGTCTGACATAAATTCTGAAATAAAAATGTCCTACCTGTAAGAAAATAGTACACAACCTGCAGCAGGCTGAAAAATATAGCTGCAGAAGATGGTGAAATCACATGTGTGAAATATATCCCTGTTGAAATACTGAAACATGACAGAAGTGAGACTGCTGGTAAGGATTGTAATAACTACAGGTAAAACATGTCAATAAAGCCTAGAATTAAGTACCATCCTGAATAGTAAAATGAAAGCAAGTGAGAGAGTGTGAGAAAGTGTCATGAATCCAGCAATACAGTAGTAGTAACCCCTGAATAAAGTATACTGCAGTCAAGACAGAATGAAATGCATGTGAGAATCAAAACCAAATAGCAAAATCTGTTCAAAGTGTTGCTGCATCTGGAATGTGTATCCCAAAATCTGGATATGTTGCTCTCAGTCTACAATATGCAGATAGGATGATTGTCTGATATACCAAACATCCACACTTGTCTACAGCTATATAAAGCAAATGTAGCAGGATGATGTAGCTGAACAAAGCTAGATATGAATGTGTATGAAGAACAATAAAATGTATATTGATGTTGCAGTAACAGTCCTATCACCAAGTTGAAATAGTTATCATATAGGAAACTGTAGTTAGAACAGTAGTGTGTATATAACTGTAACTATTAGAAATGTACAGCATATGTATTGGTATTTGAAAGTGTTAATATTATTTTCTTCACCCCACCCTATAACCACATATAACCCATTCCACATGAAAATGGTATGTGCAATCACAATTAACACCCCTGGACGTTTGTCCTGTTGGGTCATATATATTTGCATGTCCGTTGATGAATCTGCCCTGTTCATACATCCAAACCTGATGGCCTGTTGCCATCAATTAACCCTGCATGTTGTTGGACTGTGTATTTCTGTTCAAATTATGCATGTGTTATGCACGCTGTTCAATGGTGTGAATATCTGGGTGTTTGGTTAATGGGAATACTAATGCATGCTGTTACAACTAATTGTGAATGGTATTATATGTCACTAACCCAAACTGTCATGACATAATGCAAAACATAGGACGACAGGGAAGGCGGGTTCCAGCGGACCCACCTCTCCCACCTCAGCTGGCGAGTGCACCTGGCACTAGTGCCGAGTCTGGAACCTCTTCCGGTGGCCCTGTGCCACCTGCGGGTGGAAGCGCTGCAGGGGATGGGGCTCACCCCCCTCTGCAAATGTGGCCGGAGGAGAACCACCACTCACCCTCCGTAGCGTCCGGACTGTGGTGTGTAGGGAGATTCGGGACTCTGTTCTCGAGACCCTACGCCAGCTTGAGGCATGGGTGGCACAACTAACGGGCATGCCTGTTGCCCGGCCTACACAGCCCCCAGCACAGCCCCGTCCTGGGCAGTGAAGGAACAGTGTCAACTGCCTATGGGTGGGGATATCAGTTCCACTGTTGCCATCTGTGGGCTCATGGGCTCTGGATATCCAAACCTCCGTCCCCGTCAATTGTGTAACCCCCCCCACACGTGTCATACACCGCCCCTGTATGCTTCTTGTTTGTCTTGTCTGTTTACCTACCCAACCTACCTCCCCAGCTGTACCAACTTCCTTCACCTGACATACCACTCTCACCCGAAAAAAAAAAAAAAGGGCACTCTGTACCCACAAAAAAATTACGCCCCATACATAGCTGCCCATTCTGCATACATGTCTGCTGGACATGGAATCTATCAATTACAATTGGCTGTACAACAAGTATTATTGTTGTCCTGACACCTCTCTCAGGGGTGGAAGGTTTCAAATGTCACACCAAATTACATACATATGCACAGCTGTTGCTGATGAAGAAATAGGCAGCTATGGGCCTTACCTACATCCCTCCTGCAAATCCCAAGCTTGTTTCCCTACTGTCTTACCCTCTTTGTGACCCCTTTTTCACCATTTTCCTGTCTCCCCATTTTTTTTCTTTCAAAGAAAATAGCGCGGGTGTGCGCCAGAGTAAGCACCGTTAAGCGGTTGTAAGCGGGTGTGCGCTTGTGTGCGCGGAGATAACCACCAGCGTGCATGCATGAGCTCCACGCAAACCAGCGCTAACCCAGTTACAACTGCTTAAAAGTGCCTTAGTCACTTTGATTGACAGGTCCTGTACTCAGTTCAAAAGCAAAATAAAATCCCACTGTCAGTCCCGAACCCAGAACCTTGGAAACACTAGTCTGTATGACCTACCACTAAGCCATGACTCTTATACAAGAACACTGTGCTAAAATAAATATAACATGTAATAGTAGGGATGAATGTAAATGGAATATAGGATGTGTAGTACACAAAACATGTCATTTAGAATTACTGTCAAAACTACTGGATTTCCATAATAATAGTGTGTGAACAGAAACAGCCATGCTAGTTGGTAGCTTGTAGATAATAATGTCAAAGTACATATATAAATGTATGTATATGTACATATATATATAAATATATATCTATATATAGTTGTAGGAGTCATTGTGCATACACACTTGCTACAGGGAACATGAGAGAGGAATGGAGAAATGTGAATATACAACACAGCCTAAATTATGAGAGAGATACTAACCTTTACACTCACAGAACACTGTCCACAGCATAACAGCATGGTCCCCGCCCTTACAATCTGAAAGGGCAACGCCTATCCCACATACCCTTTTATAGCACTGACCTGAAATCACAGTGAGAACTGCAATCAGTACACAACTGGCTGTATGCAATTAGCAAATGCTGGCTTACAATTGGTGCAGAGACCATCACATGGATCTATGCAGATACCTACAAAAGCATCCAGTACTAACACTCCACACATGCAATACATTCATTGCACTGTCTGGAAGCAGACAGAGGGAGAGAGAAAAGTGAGAGAGAGAGAGAGAGAGAGAGACAGAACAAAAAAAAAAATTATACACTGTGACTCTGTCACCCGAAGCTGTCAGCAGTGACAGTAGCAGCAGCAAGCAGAAGCAGTGGTAATGCAACCAGCTGCGACAAACACAGGTAATGCAAAGTAGCAGGTTAATAGTGTGCATACTGTGAACCCTCCAAATGTGCCATAGGTCTGTATCTATGGGTATGTCCATGTGATATGTTGTGTGTACGTAGTTCCACCAAAAGGGGATGACCATACATTACATGTCAATCAGTCTTAGGCCATGATCCTGGCAGCAGTTGTCTGTACGTTGCCCCAGCAATGGCTGTAGTGACTGCTTTGAAAGGTCATCCAGGTTCAAAAGGCAGGATCAGCCCATCACAAAGGCACACTGGCTGGGATCAAGTGTCTGCAGGTACCCTATATCACTGCATATGCATCCCATACTGCATAATTCCATAGCTTAGCAGACCATGCCGGTTATGCATATGATGTGGTAGTTCCCAAGGTCAGTCGAGGTGCCTCCTTAGTGGTGTGGGACCACTGTCGCTGTATGCCACTGTCCAGGTACATATCCTGTAGTACGGCGAAGATAAATTATCAGTGTTATATGCGGTTGTATGTCCTCTCAGAGTGCAGGTAGCACACATCTAGGGATACCATGAGGTCACAGTGATGCTGTGTGTTCTTCTCTGCTGAGGGCGGCCCTCACCTGGACATGTGAGATGATAGGGAGGTTACATCCAGCTGTGATAAATATTTCAACTGGTGGGGGAGAAGGAGGGGGGATACGTGCACCGAACATGTCTGCAAGATTGTTGCCAATATCCGTGTGTTTGGTGAATAAGTAGGTGTGTATTAACACAGAGCATATCTGAGGCATGTGGTCCATATGTGTAACATAACTGAAGAAGGCCTTGTGGTCATCCATAGTGTTTGTGGCCATTTCCCTCCCAGAGTAGGCCGTGGCCGTTGTTATGATGGACCGTAGTGTAGTACCAGTGCTGACCACAGATGCCTTCCCTTAATGTGAATGTGCTCTGTCCTGCAGTAGCCTCCTGCTATTGTTATACAATCTGCCTCTGTCTGGGGTCCACCGGACAGGATGCCTAACCTTTGTGCATAGGGTCTGGGTTAGAAATGTGTGTGCAAGTTCTATGCAATCTGTGGCATGTCCGGGGTAAGCATTTGCAAAGGGGTCAGCAGTGTGGCTTGTGGCTTCCACTGGTCCAGTGTGCTGCATAGATACCATCTCAGTCCCAGCAAGTGAATAACTGTCTAATCACATACATATCAAAGTAGTCTACTGTGCTGGTGGTGGTGGTGGGATATGTATATCCAGGCCGAGTAACTTCTGTCCACATCACAGTAGTGGACGGCGTCCCACATACAGTACCTTGGGATGAACCCCCAGAGTGAGGTTGTGCATTGCACCTGTCAGTGTGTGCTGACTGATGGGGCATGCTACTATGTTGTGTGGAATGTGGCAGGTATTGTTGCACAGGTGTTGGCCGAGCACTGATATCTGGCCATGTACCTGTGTATCCACCATAACACACACATGCAACATATGGGAGTAGTAGTATATCACTACACATGAGTATCATGTATAGTATGTGTGCCATATATTGCTGACATGGTCTGCTGATATCCTGTTTGTGTTCTCTTCCAGGGAGATGGCGCATCAGCATAACCCCACCTACTCTGTGGCAGAAGACGAGGAGATCCACCAGAGCCTGGTGCGGGAGTATGACATCCTGTTTTCCCGCACCAGTCAGAATCAGCAGGAGAGGGCTGCACTGTGGCAAGACCTTGTCCGTAGGGTAAATGATATTGGCATGCATAACAGGACATATGAGCAGGTACGACATCACTGCAGTGATTTAATCTGAAGTGTCCGTCAGCGTGCATCAGATATCCACAGGCAACAGGTTGCCACAGGAGGTGGGGTGGCCACACATCCCCCCCTCACCAGACTGGAGGGGCTACTCCTAAGTGTTGTGGCTCCAGCCCCGGAACACCAACAGCAGTACACCTTTATTATGATGGAGGCTGGTTCCACACAGCAGCACGACATGGAGCATGCAGGTAATATGCCATATGTACACTTGACTGTTCTGTACACTGTATCATATGGAATATCAATGGCACAGTTGTGCCCACTGACATTAATCTCATCATTTCTGCAGGTCCCTCCGGGGTTACAGCAAGGCAGGCCATCCATGCTGGTGAGTGTGTTTAACATAACCTATAATAGTCCTGATAATGCTAGTAACAGTAGTGTAACTCAGTAGTGCTCTGTGTGTATACTGCGGGGTGTGCATGTGTGCAGGTGTGCCTGTGCCCATGTGTGCATGTGTGCATGTGTGCATGTGTGCAGGTGTGCCTGTGTCCATGTGTGCATGTGTGCATGTCTGCCTGTGTCCACGTGTGCATGTGTGCATGTGTGCCTGTGTCCACGTGTGCATGTGTGCATGTGTGCATGTGTACACGTGACCACGTGTGCATGTGTGCATGTGTGCATGTGCCCATGTGTGCATGTGACCACGTGTGCATGTGTGCATGTGTCCATGTGTGCATGTGTCCACGTGTGCATGTGTGCATGTGTGCCTGTGTGCATGTGTGCCTGTGTGCATGTGTCCACATGTGCATGTCTGCATGTGTGCCTGTGTCCATGTGTGCATGTGTGCCTGTGTCCATGTGTGCATGTGTCCATGTGTGCATGTGTGCATGTGTGTAGAAGTGCATCACTGGTAACAATGTCTGGAGACTGTAAACTGTGTTTCCTGTCTTCCTCCCACAAGTTCTGGGGCTGCTCTGGTGACCTGCAGCAGGGAACCTGAATCCTGTGCCACGGGTACTGGTAATGATGATATTTGTGTAATGGTACAGGAAGGTGTGTCAGGGTCCGCCATTGGTCAGCCAATTGACAGTACACAGCTGTCAACCCCATCATTGCGCACAGTCATCCTGCCAGTACATCCTTTGTCACCATTGTCCCTAGGTGATGGACAGGATACAGTGGGCATAGACCAGGGTAATGTGGTACCTGTGGCACATGCATCTCCACACAGCAGCCATGGGCAGGGTCCTCCGATGGTACCACACAGACAGTCGCCCATGGGTTCTCGTGGTAGCATCCGTGGGCGTACTGCCTCTGGCCGACGTGCCCAAAGAGGTCTGTCAACCTCAGCTATGTTTCGGACTGTCATGCAGGCACAGTCACGTATGGAAAGGTACACCAGACAGGGTCTGAGGGAGCTGAGAGCATGTCGCACAGCCATGACAGACAGTATGCGTGACATTGCGGATGCTATCCGTAACTTCACCGATGTCATAGACAGACGTTGTGGGGACATATTACAGCAGTTCCACAACCACATGCCCATGAGCCAGGGCAATGGTGGGCATTTGCGGCGTCGACGTGGCCGTATGATGGCAGCAGCAGCAGCTGGCAGTCGGCGCGGACGACAACAGGCTCGCACATGCCCCCACAGTGCCAGCAGCAGCCCCAGCAATGCTGGGTCTGTGCTGTCATCGGAACGCCCCAGGAGACCACGTGCACGTGGCTCTGGACAGTCCCAACAGGGACTTGTGTCCAGTCAACACACTCCCGCTTCTGATGACAGTACCCAGTCTGGCTTAGTACTGGATATGGTCCGTAGCACCCCTGCCAGGCACAGGTACCATGTCCACGCACACAGACACTGATCTGTATGACCTGCCAGGTGCAGTCTGTGGCTGTCCACAAACCCCTGTATATGGCAGCCATGAGGTGGAACTGTGTGCGTGCATACACGCATGCAAAATGTTAACACCTAGGGTGACCACATACACGCACACACTGCACCAACACTGCCCCACCCTGTACTGCTGCCCCTCACCAACACACATACACACACATGTCAATTGGTGGTATCAGTGGCTGACTCAGGCATACCTATTCCACACCCTGTGCATATGATGACACTGTGCCACCTCCTGCAATCGCCAACATCATTGGGGGAACAGGTAAACACGTTGCTGATGCACAGGGTGACTACATAGAAGTGTATTAGTAGTATCATGTTGGTAAAAGTACAGTGTGCTGCTATGACTGTGTGTTTATCCCAGCGTGCCTGCTACAGTAACTGTATGAATGTCCTGAATTGTTATCTGCACCCATAGTACATACCAAAGTATAACAGCTGCACATAATTGCATGCCGGTGGTAAGGTTGTCAACAGATAGCCGCATACATGGGTAGCACAGGGGGAAAGCTAACGCAAGTATTGATATGCAATGGTGGACATGTACAGTAATGGTGTCAAGTTGCCCACAACGACTATGCCATGTGGATGTTCGCATGTAGATATGTGTGCAGTACCAATGTAATCCAAATCACAAATAACTATGACATAATATCAGTTCTACCATGGGCATCTGTGCTGTGTATTCCTGGGTACATGTTGATAGTGCCTACATATTTGCATTGTTACTTACTATTATTGTTACCCCTTCTTTGTTGTACAATGCACTACTTCCAGCCCTGTTTACTGTAGCTTTGCTTGCATGCATGTTTGCTTGGGGTTCCCTGGAACACTGCTTACACCTGCAATGCAGAGTTACAGTGCTTCTGTAGACGTCTAGTGACATCTGCATAGCATACGATACGTATGTCAACTTTCCACATGACAGGACATCACTGTCTGTCCTGTACGCATGTACGTTGCCTGTGACACATTGCACATGTCTTACCTGGCATTTGCCCACGTGTGCAGTCATATATGTCAGTGCTATGAAACAGTAGCGGTACACCCACACATACACACCTTCAGTATGTTGTTCCCCATTGGCCCTATGTGTTGGTACTCACCATGGCAATCACACTACTAGGGTAGCATGTGCAAAGGTAACCTGCGAATCACCTCTATGGTTCAGTTGTGGTTTATGTGAGTCATGTGTCAATGTCACAGCTGCCACATGTATGCAGTCAGCCATCACCCTTGGCCAGGAACGTACAACACATGTGTGGGATGCCACCACACAGCCAATCTGGGGACTGGGCTCTCTGAACCCAGTAATGCCATACCCTGTCAGGTGGCATGTCATATATACTACATCCTGGACAAACGTCAACCCCAATCCCGGCTGCTACTATTGATAATACCCCTGAAGATGTTCCTGATAGTTTTGACCAATTCTTTACTGAGACATTTCCGGCCCTAGCTAGCCATCTACCTCCTAGCTCCCCTGGTCCTGAAAGTAGCACCCTAGAAACCTACTTGCGTTCAGCTGCCAACCAGTCACCACTTCAGCTCTCCGTACCTTGATTGAAACAGTGAAACCCACTACACTTTCTGCTGATCAACTCCCTGCCGAGTACCTATCAAAATCAGATGATGCTATTGCTTACCCCATCTCAAAGGTAATCAAACGAACCATGGTAGAATCTAAATTTCCCACCACCTGGAAAATGTCATATGTAATCCCACTTCACAAAGGAGGCAGCTCTACTGAATTCTCCAATTATAGGCCAATAGCTATACTCTCTCCACTTGCAAAGATTATGGAAACTTTAGTCATAGACAATTCATGCACCACCTAATCCAAAATCGCCTTATGGCAGACACTCAGCATGGCTTCCGTCCTCATCACAGCACTACTTCAGGCCTCCTAGCCTTTACTAACACCATACTAACACCATAAACCATACTTGCAACATTAATTAAATATCCTCAGCCCTCTTTTTGGATCTTTCCAAGGCATACGATATGGTTGATCACCAACTTGTAATCCACACCCTGCAAACATTCTGTCTAGATACTGGAGCCTTCCAATGGTTTCAATCCTACCTGCATGGTCAACAGCAGGCTGGCCTCTGGCAGAACAAACTATCTAACCTTCTACCTAACACCCTCAGAGTACCACAAGGCTCTATACTAGGGCCCTTGCTGTTCTCCATCTTCATTAACGACCTTTATACTGTCATCCCAAAAGTTAGCTGTATCCAATATGCTGAAGACTCTACTCTCATCTGCTCAGCCACATCTCCAGTAGAGTTATGGTCAGCTACCCAGACCACCTTTAATACAATAGAAAACTGGCTTTCTGAACATTGTCTGATCCTAAATCCCAAATAAACTAAACTGCTGTTAATTCACCAACACATAGGTCTACCGCTTTCACCGTTACCATAACATCAACTGATGGCACAATAATCTCCCCTGACCCATCTACTAAACTATTAGGTGTCATCATAGACAATAATCTCAAATGTGACCTACATGTTAACCAAATTATCAAAGCCATCAATAGAAAACTAGGGTCACTTTACAAAATTAAAGCCTTCCTAGCCCCTCCAGCTAAAGGTGCCATAGCTCGCTCACACCTTGTTTCAACCCTTCTGTATGCATCCCCTCTACTCTCGAATATGAACAAGACTGTCCTTAACAAACACTCAATTTGCTACAACCACATTGCCAGGTTTGCCACTGGGCTGCCTTTTAGGACACATCATTGCATCAATCTAAATCAGCTTGGTTGGCTTGCAATACCCAGCCTAATACAGTATAACCAACTGATTATGGCCTATAATCCAGACAATACTCCTGCACTTCAAATATTATCACCCCCTAAAACAATCCTAGACCGCTTCGATCCTCTAACAAACTACTAATTCAGACTAGCAAATTTAATAACACAGCCGGTGATTCTCTCTTTGCAAACTCTGTAAGTAGATCCTGGAACTCACTTCCAGCTGATATTACCCTACTGTCCACCTTAGGTCAATTTAACACTAGACTCAAACAACATTTGTCACTTAACTGGCTATGTCAATGTATCAAGCCTGGCTAACTCGAATGTGTAAAATCTGTGAACCACTTTACTGTGTAATTTAATTTAATCCTGATTTGTGCTCAGGACTAACATTAACCTGTGGAACATGTTTAACTTGCTTACTTATGTAATCTCTGTAAATAATCTGTTTGTAATATGTAATGCTGGCATTATGTAATGCTGTATCTGCTACCCTCGTAGCTTGTCTCCCCGGGCCTCCCCTGGAAATGGACATGCATCCAGTCGGACTATCCCGGTCAACAAATGTAGGATAAATAAATAAATAAATAAACTATATTACAGTGACTACAATACAAGTCAGACATTGACACGCACTGACAGCATGCTGAACACACTGGGGCATACGTGGGGACTCAGAATAGCAGCCTGCATGAGCATCACACACCTCCGCAGCTGGCACACAGGCATATGTTCCGTCGGAAAAGAGCACATGCCACACATGGCACACACATCCTCTGTGCAACACACTCACAGCCTGTAGGGCTACACAACACACCTGCTACAGACGTGTCAGGTACCTGTCTTGTGTGCTGCTCTGGGGTCCTGCTCAACAGGCTGTATCTGGTGAAGGTCACAGTGATATGCCTCAGGGGCACTATGGTCCACCACAGAACACATGCATACAGGTCAGTCAGATGCATGGACACATATGACTCACTCATTGACCATGCCAGTATGGCTGCCTGAGACATACCTCCCTGGACTACATGATAGGGAACATAGAATGGATCTCTCAGAATTTGGCACAGTCCAGTATGAGCCTGATGTTGGTTGCCAACATACCCTCACCAGGTATGCTACCACTATATGTGGGAAGGGTGTTGTATGTCTACATTATGCTCAGTCTCCACTGTCATTCATAGGGTATCCGCTGGCTGTTAACGTGTGCTTACATGCTAGGGAAGCCACAATGATGTGCAAGGGTCATCTTGCACGTGACACCCATGGCCTGATGTATAATGGCAAAGCTCCTTGGTACACACATACTGCCTTATGCTGCAGGACATGGTTTACATAGCCACCTCCATGGGTATCACACAGGTTAGGACACAACAACAGCAGTGTACACCGGAAGATGCATGCACCAGACACTGTCCTCAGCACGGTGAACTGCAATGTCTGTGCAGTACCAGATTCATGATTCATGGCTCACAGGTGTTACCCATCACTGACAGGTTATGCCCCATACCATGCCTGTCATCCCCAACACATGTAACACACATGGATAGGGGGGTGGTATCCCAAGGTACCACAGATACACACAACTCCAGGTTGTTGGCACAGCACAAAACATCAGGGCCTAATCATGTGCAGCTAACAGTGTGTCGGACTGCCATCTGGTTCATAGCCTGGCACACACAACCCTCCCATATACAGGAAGACCACCTATCCTCCATAACAACACTGGCAATATGACAGTCTCAAGAACTGTGTTTATATGGCTGGACTGCATCCAGCTAAATATTGTGCGTGAGCATTACTGTAGCTACAACACACTAGCTGAAGGGTTCACAGCATGTGGTCACTGCATTGCAGTGGAATGACATGTTACCACTACCACAACAGGTGGGAACATGCAGCACCTGTACATCGACTACATGTACACTATATGGCCCAGACCACATGTGTATCCCCTGCTGTAGGTATTTCACCATATACACCCACACTGTATAGAGACATACCATGTGTGGACCCTGCACAGTAAGACACAGTCATATTGGTATACATTGCAAATACCATTTATCCACTCGAGGCATGTGTCAGACATGGTAACTACTGCAGGTCACAGGTATTTATGTGTATATGTCACACACATACATCATGTGTGCAATGCCATTGCTGGTTAAGGCAATGGCATGCATTGTTATGTACAAAGACCCACACAAGGTCATACTGTGTGACACAACCACACGTGGCAGTTGTGGGTTACCAAAACATACCTATCTGTACTCTGACAATGGTAATAGACACAGTAGCAGAGTGCACTATTGGCATTACTAGCCAACTAGCCCTGTTTGGCTGTGCTGATAGTGTGGTGACATCCCCTGTGTTTACTGGGGGAGTATGCAGCATCTGGTGTATTGCAGTATTTGCCAAAAGGATCTGTTCTCTCACACTTGCATTTACACACACCCTACTACCCCCACACACACGCACACTTGCAGGATTCATTCCCCTACCTAACTAAGTTATGACACGTGAGAGAGACGCATTAGCAAAGCGCACTATTTGGTTTACTAGATAGTTCCTCTTCTCTGGCTGTACTTATAGGGTGCTGACAACATCAGTATTTTGAAAGGGTAATGTGCATCAGGTAGTGTGATCTCCTAATTGCCAAAACTAACATGTTTTTCATACGGAAATGCACACACACAAACTCCCCACATCCAAACACACACATGCTATTTACAGGTTTCAAACTCCTACCTAACTACATTACGATACTCGGGAGAGACGCATTAGCAGAGTGCGCTATTCACATTATTGGGAGGCTTCCCTTCTCCTGCTGTACTTATAGGGTGCTGACATCATCTGTGTTTAGAAAGGGGAGTGTGCATCCTGTAGTGTGTTCTCCCAGTTGCCAAAAGGGACATTTCCCTCACACAAAATTGCACACACACTAACCCCCCTCATCCAAACACACACACTTGCCATTTGCAGGATTCAAACCACTACCTAACTATGTTATGACACTCGAGACAGACACATTAGCAGAGCGTGCTATTCGCATTACTGGGAGGCTTCTCTTCTCCTGCTGTACTTATAGGGTGCTGACATCATCTGTGTTTAGAAAGGGGAATGTGCATCCTGAAGTGTATTCTCATAGTTGGCAAAAGGGATACTTCTTTCAAACAGTCTTGAACACACCCTAACCCCCTCCACACACACTGAGCATGTGCAGGATTCAAACCCCTACCTAGGTATGTTATGACACTCAAGACGGACGCATTAGCGGAGCGCGCTATTAGCATTACTGGGTGATTTCCCTTCACCTGCTGTACTTATAGGGTGCTGACATCATCAGTGTTTAGAAAGGGGAATGTGCATCCTGTAGTGTGTTTTCCCAGTTGCCAAAAGGGACATATCCCTCTCACAGCCTTTCACACACACAAACCCCACTCACCCCCACACACACACACACACACACACACACACACACACACACACTGAGCATTTGCAGGATTCGAACCCCTACCTAACTATATTATGACACTTGAAGGAGACGCATTAGCAGAGCGCACTATCCGAATTACTGGGCATCTGTTCTGCACCTGTAGTATTTATAGGGTGCTGACATCTTTATTTCTACAGAGGTATGTAGATGTAGTACTACCTGTCAGGTGGGGGATAGCATATATATGCATTTGCAGCCACCTACGTCAGGGTCAGATATGCACATCGCACTGGCAGGTTATGTTCTATACCATGCTTTGGGATCACAGGACCTGTAACACAGAACACAACCAGTACAGAACACCACACCCATATCCAGGACACACTCTTAGCTTCCCTGGGAACAGTGCCAGGATATGCAGGTATTCACATACACCATTCCAGTTGTTAACATCAGGTACAGGCATATTGTGTGTGAGAACTACTCAGGCCTCTACCACTTTACCCTACAGCCACTACAATTTGTGGGTCCATGTGCTATGGCAGAACCACACACCACAGCCACATGGGTGAATACATATTGTACCTGTCCATCTGCAACGTGGGTACTCACTGTTCCACACCAGAGGTAGACCACCATTGTTGATATCTGACCATACCCACCTTTCCCTGGACATCCATATCTCATCTCCACCCCCAGGCAAGGTTGTCACTGCACACAAACTGTGTTTAGCACAAGCAGACTCTACACTTGTGTAGACTGGGGTGGATGACTTCGGAGGACCCATGCTGGAGGACTATACTGGCCACTCAGCATAATCCTTGACAATTGCATTCTATGAGCATGTGTACAGTTTGCATTGGTCATGCTATCCCACATATACCCATGACTGCTCCACAACAATACACCTGTCAGCTGTACACCAGCCATATATGCGCTGTACAACAGACAGAGTGACCTAATACATTGCAGAGCTGTAGCCCACAGAGGGAGGACATCTGTGGACAGTTCCGGCACGGCACTTCATTCACACATACTCATTACAACACAGTGTTGACAGTGGAATCGTCCAGAGAATGCAGATGGGGCTCCCCTCAGTCTGTTATTGATGGACACCTACTGTCAGAGATCCTCAGCAACCCTCTCACAGCACACACCGACAACATGGCTGTGGCTTAGCACATTCAATCCCTGAGACCTCCACGGTGCCCCTGCTTGACAGAGGCACAGCTCACTAGCCTCACATGTTGCCTTCTGTGACCTACTTTACAGTGGCATAGTAGCCTACTATCCTGGGGATGCAGATGCCAAGCACACTCTGGCTGAGCTGTCATTCCCTGGGGCAAGAAGCCTAGTATTGACCTCTACACCCATATGTTCAATTGTCGGATGCACAACATTTGTTGTGCTGTTCTACTGTTTGCAGGTCTTTATTGCCATAGCATTCCCTGTTCCTATGACCAACTTGTGTATCTGTGGAAGATGTTTGCATATGACGGCGATCCACTATATCACTTATGTCTCTGTGGTCATTTACTGTGTGCACTGGGCTGATTGCTGTTTTGTGGTTGGTTCCTGGACTGACACGTACAAATACCAGATATGTGTGCCCAACTGCTAAACGGAGATATGGCCTAAGTGTGTGAGCATGCCCAGTTCAGCCTTTCCATGGCATGTTGTCTGACATATGCCTCATTTATCAAAGTTTGCGAGCATGCCCAGCGTGAGCTTTCCATATGTTGCACTCTGAAGTTCACCACATATTTGGGTGTGTGTGAACTTCGACAATATCACACGTTTATGATTGTGTGTTGGGTGTCATGTTGTGTACTAACTGGCCAACTGCTTCGTGTCTGCCACAACAGGGATTATACTGTGCCTGCAGGGATTGCATGGGATACTTTGCAGACAGTTCTCAACATACTTTCGTAATGACCTAACACTGTAGTACCGTATAGTGTACTGGTTCGGTACTTTCACTGTGGTGGACAGTATCCTGGGCTTTAGTCCTATGACTGCTTGACATCTTCATAGTGAGCACAACAGACTGTGTAGGGGCCAGTTGTGCACATATGACCATGTTGCAATATGTTCAGATATGGACTACCTACACCAGGCTCGTCCAACATTGCTAGTGTATTCCACAACATGGGTGGACATTGGCAAACACTAGCGATGTTCCCTAGGCCATTTCTGATGCTAGTCACAGGGTGTGTTTGTCCTTCGACACACATTGTAACTGGAGTTTGCCATGACATATGTCATGGTTAGTATACTGTGCCTCCGTCTACCTCTGACATAACAGTGATACCCAGGGTAGCCTACCATCTCCCATACACTCATCAGGATGCCTCTTGAGGGGTCTCGACATGTGGCTCTCTGGCTGACCTGTACCAGGAGTTTACTGAAGTGTGGGGGTGCCTTCTGTGTTATGGATCATTCTGTACAGCTTGTCCTATGTATGTCAGTGCTGGGGTTCAGGTCTCTCATGTGCATAGCTCACTGCCATTCAGATTGTACAAGGTGCAACATGTTCATTCATTCCAGGTTGGACATGGCTTCATACATCAGGCACAGCTTTCCTGTAGCTGGGAAGGATGGCGGTGTGTGGGGCTGCAGTTTGTTTACTCAGGCAACACATGGCATCTGTTCATGCTCTTTGCTACCCCTGGTGGGGTACTGTTGTGGACTTTACAGTTGATGGAGGTGTCTGCTGCGGTATATCCCACAGGGGCTATTGTAGTCAGTTGTGATGCTGATGGAGGATGGCTGCAGAGCCACAGTGAGTTCCCCTTATCTACATCTGCCAACCTTCATGTTTGGGTGGGTATATGGAACATGTTTCTGCGAATACTACAGCCACATGTTTGTCCAGTGCAGGATATTTATCACCTTTTGTACCCAGGTCTCACATTACATGTTAGGTACCTCATGGGTTAACACCTGTGTGGTAATTTGTGGACACTTTACTGTATATCCACGGTGGTTGTCTATACACAGTTCTGCAATTAGCTTGCTGATATGGCTATGGCTACAGTTGTCTGTTTGTAGGTGGCCCTTTTGTAGGTTGCTTGTGTCAGCTAGGGGTCGGATATGGTGGGCTGTTTGTACTACTCTGCATACATGCTCAGTCACAGTCCTTCCATGTTGGCCTATACCTATGGGACATATATACAGAACGGGGGTGGGGGGGCCAAGACCAGGCCTTGTGGGATGCCACTCATATCCGCTTTGTAGTCTGACATGGATGCGGCATGTCTGACCATGTCAGTTCTGTCCTTGGTCTGGTTTGCAACCCCTCTACTGACATAGGGGTGTATATTTAAGCTGGTGAACATATCCATACTGAACTCGTACGGTATTGTCTAGAAGCATGTGCACAGTCCAGCTACGCTGTGTGGACCACATTGCCCTCATCAATAACCTTAATGACTGCTTCAAATGGGTCAGACATGTTTAGGGGCTGGTTCTGCAGTTACAACAGCCACAGTGTGTAGGGTCCAGTATCAGTAGGTCCACAATAGCCTTCTGTCTGCGGTACATACTGATCCTTTCCATAGCTGTGCAGAACAAGCTTGTCAGGATCCTGGGGTGGTAGTTTGGAGTATCCATTCAGGCAACACCTTTGTTGTGATGGACCACTGTTGTTGTACACTGCTCTTTGGGTACATATCCTGTGGTAAGGCTGACACTGGGCAGTAGTGTGATTTGGCATTCCATTATTCTTGGAGTCCATGTTGGCCTCAGCACAGGACACCATCACATACCTTTGCTGCTGTGTGTTCTGCTTTGCAGATGATGGCTGTTACCTCAGCATCTGCAATGTCAGGGGACCATCAGTCTTCTGGGATAGGTATTTTGCACTTTCGGGGGTGTTTGCACTACCCCTGACAGGTTGTATGTTAGCAATATGTGTGTGTGTTTGGTATGTTGTTTGTAATATCTGTGTGATTCGGAGCATATCTGTGGATGCCCAACATGGTTCCTACCATCAGTTGGGTAAGCCTTGTGATTATCCTTAGTGTCCTGTACGTTTTGTATCTTCATAGGTTCATGGGTTCATACTAGGCTAGACACCCTAGGCCATTAGTAAGCCTAGCCAGAGTGTGTGTGTCTTTTGCCACCCCTCGCTATGTTCAATTATGGCCATTTATGAGGTTCTTCACTGTGCCTCTGTCTGAGTGACACAGTGGGGACCCCCAGTATACATGTACGGTCATCCATCCACTTGGCAATATTCCTGTTGAGGGGTGTCAGTGAGGGGCTCTGCCTACCATGGATTGGGATCCTGTTTCTGGGTGTGGGGAGCCTATGGGTTGTGTATCTGCCCCTCCAGCACATCTTATTTCATTATGTGTTGAGGCTGACATCTGTGACTCTCACAGCTCCAATGGCTTTGATTTCCTGTGGTGTAGCATGTCCATTACTCCTGTGTTAGACATGGCCTTGTACAACAGACATACAATGCCTCTGTGTAGGCAGTGTGTGACTGCAGTCAGCTGGGGTGTCTATAGCCAGGCAGCATATGACATATATTTCACACCCTTTATCCTGTTGGTGGGGTAACTATGAGGTCTTCCGAACCGCTGCAGGTGTCACGTACGGTACATCCCATATGAGTCATTGTACTAGATTATGGGTCTGATAAGGGAACAGTACAGCGGCACAGTGACCTCTGTTGATGTTGATGTGAATCCTTTCATGATACGGTGTTCAGTATCAACAGTCTTCATAGCCACATTGGCATTGTGGGTGTCACATGACAGATTAATGTCGACCTGTGTCCCTAGTTCCCTGATTACTCCTTGCATACATAATGGTTTGACACCTATGTGGTAATCTGTGTGTACCTTGTCTGGTATTTGGTGGGACATTCATACTGTCTTCGGATGTCTGGGTGGAGTTCTTGTGTGTGAGAGTGTGGTCTGTCGCATGCTACAGACTGTACAGCAGTTTTGACTACAGTTATGTGCACATGGGTGGTGTCCGCTGCTTTGTGCATTGTCAGTTACCTGGCAATATGGGTGTCTGTGCTGCATATGGATACTCCCCCTCCTTTGATGTTTTGGTGCAGGCGTTGGGGCCATAACACATGATATGTGGTATAACCTAGTAGTGCTGGTGTGCTATCACTAGGCTTGCAGCAGGCTTCTGTCACTGCACAGACATCAATGTTCTCCATTATGGGAAGTGCCTCAGGGGCATGCATATTGCAGTTTACACATCTGGCATTGGTCAGCATTACCTTTATGTTTCCTACCACTTATGTTTTCTAGGGTGGTGGGTAGTCTTTTTGGCCTTGCCTACATACGGCTCTATGGAGGCGGCAAAGGCCTTATCCAGTATCCAGACGCACACGGGTAAGAGCTGACAGCCATCCCTGGAACAGCAGCATGGCTTGTCATGCTTGACATCTCAAGCAGACACACATTAGACCCTCTTGGACTGACAGCTGTAACTGTGCCAGCTGTTAAACATGAGCATTCTGTGTTTGTACTGTGGCATCATTCTTGGTGAGGGTTGGATGCTGCACACAGCCAGTGTCATCCCGCCCTGGGGTACATACTCAGAGGGACCATCCATGTCTCTTTTGATGTTGACCAGGGAGGTACATCTCAGGTAATTCACACCAGCATGGACATTGAGTGCATCATATTTCTGCTTGCTTTGGGGTGACCTGCGTACTTGTGTTATGTGGCATTTTGTGGCAGCCTACAAGCAGCTTACTCTACCCTTTCCCTTGTTCAGTCTGGTGAGTGGGACAGTAGTGTGTCTGCCTATACAGACACCTATTACGACTGTATCAAGCATGTTGTTTCGCCTTCTGGCCTGTGACTGTTTGACACACCAGCTTTGCGTACTATTCGTTGCATGTGCTATGTTTGAAGGTTGTGGTTGCTTGTGATCTACTTTGGAGGCTTCTGTTGGTGTGGTGTGTTTGTAATTAAGGCCTCCGGGAATATTTGTCTGTGTTTATGTGTTTGGTTTACAGTTGTGGTAGGTCTATGTGGGACTGGGTTTGTGGTGTATGTGGTTACCTTCTCCTCCTGACTAGTTTTGACAGTACTGAGTTGTTGGAGCTCAACCTCTGGTTTGGATACATGGATGCATCTATCACATATATTTGTATTTATTGGGGGGTGTTGTGGTTGTCTGTGTACTTGGTACTGGCGTCACATTGCCTCTGGATTCACAGATTCTACTTGTTGTGGCTGGACTTAGTGGATTGTATGTGTGGACATATGTTGTTGCAATACTACTGGTCAGTGATTACTTCCCTTTTTATGTTTGCTCTATCATGTGGTAGCTTCCTCATTCTCTTGCATGGTTTGGTAATGGCTGGAGGCCAGCATGCCAGATGCCTGCGTGTATGGCATTGTGTGTTGTTGTTATTTGTGATTGCATACTCCAAGCATTCCTGGCTGTGTTCATGGAATGCCTGTATAACATGTTCTGTGGTGTGTCCCATATTCTGCACTTGCACAGGGCCTTTTGTGGATTCAACATCGGTTTTGAGGGCTGCAACCTATACTTTACACATGTTTTTCACTGTGGTATTCTGGCCAGGGACCGGGGTCAGGATGTGTATATTCAGTGTGATTACTCTATGGTCTGGTCTTACCAGTGAGAGGTACACTTCTCATCTTGCCATCCAGTACACATGTTGCTGATTATCACATCCAGTATGCTTACCCCTCTTGTGGGAGTGGTACATTGTTCCTGGGCATTTTGGTTTATGGAATCTGGGTAATTTTCTCCTACTGTGTTGCTACTAGTACAATGCTACCAGTGTATGTCTGGTTATTTTCAGTCAAGCAATATAATGTGGTTTGGGGGGCTTGATATATTCATGTATTCTGACATAAGCTAGGTGCTGTTCCTGGTATTAGGACAGTAGTCTGCAGCAGGCTATATACTGCGAGGCAGTTTTAGCCATTGGTATTTGACCATAGCTATTCCATGCTGCTTCTTGTTGAGGTACCAACATGGGAATGTGGTTATCCTTGCCATTTCTTGCTAGTCACCCTCCTTTTGTAGCTTGTTCCATGTTTTGTGGCTGTACAGCACAGTATGAGGTGTGACCTGATAGTGTTAGGGTGCTGATGTGAGCCTTGCCCAGTTCTCTATTACAGGACTGGTATCTACATTCTCCATACTGTGTGCGTTTACACTGCACACATCTTGCTGTTTATACATCTGTCATTGGGTAGCATTACATCTAGGTTCCTATCCCTTGTAGAACCTATGAAGGTGGGTTTGTGTTTTGAGACTTACCTATTCAGGGCATGCTGTGGGTACTGACAGCCTTTGCCGGTATCCATGGGGTATGGCATGATAGGTGCACGCCACCCCTAGCAGGTGGTGCATCATGTCAAGCTCCGTATGTCTTCCCAGCCTGAAACACATTGGCTCCCCTTTGACTGACTGCATTACTTCAGCCAGTTATTGCACTTGATCATCCCATCGTCATTTTGTGGCTTCATGCTTGGAATGATGCTAGTCAGGATGCTCAGGTGTGCATATAGTACATGGCGTTACATTACTTAACACATAGCATTCATGCCTCAGGTGGTGCTGCAGGGCTGCCTCTGTCAGATGCGCATATTACACTTCCCTGTACATGTTTGTGAGCAGGTCATGTCATTTTAGGCATCCATGTTATTATTTGAGTGAGTCAGAGGGGGTATCATTCCCAGGGTTCCTACTGAGCCAGTGTATGTGCTATACGTTGCCTCTTTGCCAAGGCCAGGGCATACTGGGCACGCCTCCTTCTGCCTACTGGGACAGGCTCAGGTTGTTCCTCCTCTGAGTCACGCTCTGCCTGTGATGGCCTTGGCAATGGTGGGGGGCTGTTTGGCCCGCCCCTATGCTGGTCCTGATGCAGCTGTTTTCGCAAGATCATATTATGTAGCATAGCACATACCATGACAATTTGGGTACATGTAGTTGGTGTGTACTGCAAGGCTCCACCAGATGTGTACAGACACCAGAACCGTGACTTGAGCAGCCCAAACACACGCTCTATTACATTACGTGTTTGTGCTTGTGCCTCATTATGGCGTTCCTGTTCAGGTGTGTGTGCGTTTTGGATGAGTGTCATCAGCCACGGCTCCAGTGCATAACCTGCATCCCCCACTAGGTGTCCGTGTGGGATGTCCCCATTGGCAAATGTCTGGTACAGCTGCGTCAAATGCCAGATGTGGGAATCGTGGTAACTCCCAGGGCAGCCAGCACACACATTCATTCTTATGCCCTGGGCATCACACACA
The DNA here is from genome assembly GCF_019279795.1 of Protopterus annectens. Classification (NCBI taxonomy): domain Eukaryota; kingdom Metazoa; phylum Chordata; order Ceratodontiformes; family Protopteridae; genus Protopterus; species Protopterus annectens. Next base: position 35,047,558 of record NC_056733.1, on the reverse strand, counting down.
ACCTGGCAGTTGATGGAGGGGAAGCCCTTGCGGTTAATGTAGGCCCTACCCCGCTCACCGGCTGGTGCTTTGATGCATATGTGCGTGCAGTCTATTGCACCCAGTACCTCAGTGTATTCCGCTATTTGATGGAAGAGACTCATATTGCTGGCCAATACCTCACGGGCATTGGGGAAATATACATGATCACCGACATGTGCTGACATGGCATCCAGGAACTGGTGCAGTACCCTGGAGGCTGATGCCTGTGATATCCCCATCATATCGCCAGTTGGTCTCTGGAAGGTACCTGTTGCTAGTATTCTTAGGCCAACACATACCTTGGTTTCCACTGGGATGGGTTCCCCTCTGTTGGTTCTGTGTGTGAGGCGTGGCCTGCACAGCTCAACAATTTGCTGCAGGAGCTCTCTGTCCACTCTATAGCGCTCTACTATCTCCAGCTCATGTAACCCGTGGTAGGTGACCCTGGGCCTGTACACTCTTCTCCGTCTCCTCACTGTGGGTTGTCTGGCACCATCTGCATTGTCACCACCCTCAGCAAGTCGCCTATGTCTCATTATGACAGCTATGGCAGCCCCTAACATTTCTGCTCTGAGTGAAGCATTTTCAGTTTTCACTTCTATTAGCTTACTCCTGTCTTGCAGTTTCTCTTAAGGGAAACATCCTGCACTACTGTTTGCAGAGTTTTAAGTGCTGGGCTGGGCTACTATTCTGCCTGTGTAATTGCCAATTGTTTTCACCTGCTAGCTTCAGCAGTTATCCCTGCTAGCTTCCTATTAATTCTGTTGCTTCCTTTTTCCTCTCTGTTTCCTCTGGGGGGAGCAACGTGCACACCATCAGAAACACGCTCACAGTGGCTTACACGCGCGCACACGTGCTTACACGGTTCAGAATCTACTTATTCGGGTTAAAACGCACGTACACCCGCGCAAACACTGTTACACATCTGCCAACAGCCTCCAACATACTCAGCCTGCCCTACACGCACGCACACACATGCAAACAGTGTTAAACATCTCCCAACATGCTCTCACATGTTCAGACTGCCTTACACGCGCGCACACTGTCCTACTCGCGCTTCATGATGCGCACACGTGCGCATGCACGCCCAGCAAGAAACTTTGGTGTAAGTAACAGTGTACACCTTCCATTTCTTGACTTTCCATGACTTATCTAGTGGCACACCTCTTTCCATGATCTGTGCCTGTCATCTGTCATGTTACACTGGCCTCCAATGAACTGCATTTCTTTCTACCATTCCCCCCTGTGATGTCACCTATCTCCTACTCTATTCCTCCCCCTTATGTATCTCTTACACTACTCAGACTGTGCTCATTTGCTATGTGACTGTGAGATTCAGTATCTGTACCCTCATTTACATGAGATTGCCTACTAATGTTTAGTTACATGTCTTAGACTCAGCTTCCCCCCTTAGCAACCACTACACGGTGGCCATGTTGTTGTTGGTCTGCTGGCCCCTGCATTGTCATTCCATGTATTGCATGAAACCCACATTTGTGGGTTTATAACCTTCTTTTTTATGTTTTTATACAGCGCAGTCCATTTGCGCGGGGCTGCGCTGGGTTTAAACATAAAAAAAATTATAATTTTATTATTTTGGCATCGGGTTATATTGCCAATGGCCACATATTTGGCCATTGGCATGCTGCCCGAGTCATATGCAACCTTTTTTTGGAGCTGACATGGCTCCGTTGCGGAATTTGCAGAAATGTACTCAGTTGTCAACTGAGTACATTCCTGCAGCTAAAACGTCTCCTACATGGACTGGTTTCTGCTTAGTGGATCGCTAATATACCTCATTTGCATACCTTTCGGATGCAAGTGAGGTATTTAGCATGTCCACGCCCAGTCCGTGTTAGAGATGTTTTAGTTGGTCTCTTACATGGAGCTTAGGGCTGTTCCTGGATCGCAAGGCTTGCATGGAGTGTTGCACGTCTCTTACACTCTGTGCAAGCCTTCGTGAAGCCTGCCCATAGTCTTCTTTGTGTCTGGATGCCTTGGTATGGCACAATAAATTATAATAAGAATGCAACTATGTGTGTGCATGTTTTTGTGTGCATGTGGGGTGTCTGTCATTTGACAATAAAATGTAGTTAAAATATATAATATACAAAGTATAAAAGATTAAATTTAAAATTAATTTAAATTTAAAATTGAAATTTATATATAAAGCATAAAGTATATACTTGTATATTCTGAGAAAGTAGAAGTGTGGGTGAAATGAGATAGGAGGGAAAGAAAATAAAGTAATGGAGAGGGTAATAATGATGGGGTAACTGGATAACCAGGAAGGGGTAATTGTGGATGGGGTGCTGGAGTAAAAGCTACAGTATATTGTGGTAGCAATCCCTGTTGATGGTCCCCTAATACGAAACTTCCTGGGGGCCCCCAACATGCTAACACTGGTCCTGATGGTGCAAAATATATGATAAGGAATAGGACTTCTTGTTATCTTGTGATTTATCAGAACTGTAGGATGGGTAAAGTATTAAAAATAAATAAGGAGAGACAATTGATACTGGAAGGATTATATATGTTTAATACCTCACCCTAATCAAAACATCACACACAGGCTCAAGTAAGGATGGAACATGTAGACACCATTTGTATATCAGCAAGCTAAAAGAAGTTATATACCACTAAACATTTTTCAAGTAAGAGTGGGGCAGTGAAGTAAATATGCTAGAAGTGCAAATGAAGTTGGAGCAATGTGTCTTATGAGTCAGTGTAGTTATTTCAGTCAGTTAAAGCATGCCTTGTAAACTTAATGCATTGGCATCCACCACTGATGTATGTATAATGACATTTTTCACAACTACAATTTATGGGAGCCTGGTCACCCCTTAATTTAGCCTGAACTCTAGTGCTTGTGGAAGAATTAAATTTACACAGCACTGCTGTATACAGAGTCTGATTATTAGATTTTTAAGTTGTACAACAGAATGGGAATCATGCTGTGATTATATCGCACCATGCCTAGATATCCTGCTAGTTTGCTGTCTTGGACAATAGATCAAAGAAACTTTAGGAAATCCGGTGTCAGGAATGTCTTAAATGGGGCTTACTGTTAAGACAGCTAACTAGACAGAATGATGGAGGTGATGACTTTTTTTTTCTTCTATTATCGCATGGCTGCCCATACATTATAAAAGACTAGCAACCATGCCCATACAAGGATGTGTTTGAATCTCTAGGTTACCATGGTAACAAGAGATGTTCTCAGCTGTCTTTGGAAATCTATTACCACATAAGCCTTACAGAGTAAAACATAGCCTTAATTTGTCTGGTTGCCACACTTTATGGATGCCAAGAGTGCTAGTTTCTAAATACATGTATCAGTGTTCAAGTAATATAAAGCTTTAAAAATACATCTCCTGTAGGCTTGTTAACTAAATGCCCATTCCTATCTCTCTTAACTGCTCTTAACACACCCTTGCGTGTGTGTGTGTGTATGTGTGTGTGTGTGTGTATGTGTGTGTGTGTGTGTGTGTGTGTGTGTGTGTGTGTGTGTGTGTGTTTGTGTATGTAACAGCAAGACAGAGTGGAGAGCAATTGCTGCTTAAAATATTGATGCTTACATTTGACAGCAAAAGCCTTGTTTTAACTAAGCACTACTAATGAACAAGTCCAGGATTGTTGTTACCTGCATTAGAAGGAAGGTGTTACTGACCAAAGTACAGTTGTAACATAGAGATTATCATCTTGTTATGCTTAAAGTTATTTCCAACAAAAATAGAAAAAACACCCTGCAAGTTTTTTTTTTAAGAACATTCCGCTTACTATAGTGCACACAACAATACATTAAATGTGCCCTTGTTACATAAATATTGTGCATTTGGGTCCGATCCATTTTTATGGTTTACCTGGGATGCTGCCTACTTACTAAAAAGGTAGCACTTCTCCATGCTACAAGTTATCCCAACTAGGACCATTTTTATATCAAACCCTTCAATCCCCATTAGGTGTACTGAAGTTCAGCACTAAAATACGCACTATTAATATTTGCGCACGGTGTGTCTCCACAAACTGAATGAAGTAAACAAACTTAGCAGATGGAGAAGTGCTGCCATCTCCCATGTTTATTAGTTCTACTGCCAGGCACTATATGCCAGATACTATATGCCAGGTACATTAATTCACTGTTCATCTGACTAATTATTTGGATGGATTCAAGAGATGTTTGACTGCATTGCAGGTGTGGAATTCCCCATGGTCTTTAAAGTTAACTCAAGAGGTGATATGTGTCTCAGCGAATAATGTGAGGTAGTAAAGGTCTAAAGGAATAATGTGAGGTGATATATGTCAAAGGGAATACTATAAGGAGCTATATGTCCTCCTCAACAGTGCCCAAAATTAAAACAAATTATCTAGTTTTGGCATCTAAATGCACTTTCATCAGACTTCTCGGAAAGGAACAATGACCGTGCATCCTATAATTGCAATCCATAGATTCTAGCTGCAAAAAAAATGTTCATTGTGATTTAGGTATTGTTATTAATAAACAAACTAAGAACTTTTGATAGCAGCAGATAGTAAGCATAATGGCAAAACGTGCTTAAAAAATATTGAGGCAGTTTTGAAAACAGGTTAGGTACCTTAAAAAGATCTTGAGATGTGCCGGTTTCATATAGTATGAGAGTTTACACTATGCCACTTGGATGCAGTAAAGCATTAGTTATTCCTGTATTCAGACTGCATTGAAGCCTTTTGATATATATAATAAAATGGGAATGATTTTGTGTCCATCAAATTAGGAGACCACACAACTTTAACACAATAAATGTTGGAGGATTTCTGAAACTAGGTAGTGATATCGTCCTGTGAAATGTATTATAAAACAAAAAGTACTACTTATTTCGACAGCTTTTAAATAATTAAAGAAAACGAGTTTATCCGCTTGTACGGTAGATACTGCTTTTGAGAGTTATTGAATCTCTGTAGTTCTCAGCAAGAGCTGATTCAGGTAGACAGTATAGTAATGTTCCTAAAACCACTTCATCTTAACAGCATTTGAATGCGACTTTATATTACGTAATATATTATCTTTTTTTTTTTTTTTTTTTTTTTTTTTTAAGTTTGGATTTATTAGACCCTGGCATCTCCTTTGCATAACTATAATACAGCAAAAATGTAAAAAAATGTATTTGCAGGAATAGTGTTTTGCTTATATTTTAATATTTGTAGAAGAATGGCTGAATTAGAGGATATGCCTTAACCCAACAATTAAGCTTCAGTGTGTTTTCAAAACCAAATGCATAATTATAATTATCGAATGAGTCTTTTTATAAGATTAAGTTGTAATATACCGGAAGCAATTAAAACTTTAGTTAATGGCTAATTTAATGTCTTCTAAAACAAACAGAGAAACAGAATTAACATTATCAGAACAAACCAGTCATGAATTTAAATCCTGCATCAACACATCTTGTGGTAATGTCCGTTCTTTCTTACGTTTTTTTTTTTTTTCGCTTAGTGGTGTGTTTTACTAAAACCATTATGATCGGTTAAAATAAATTATACAAATATTAGAAATCAGTAATACTGCTAACTTCAGGTCTTTTCACTAGCCTGAAGTGCCTGTGACCTGCCAAATAGGCATGATGTTACGAAGCAGATAAACTTTAATAAACTGTCTGTACATTAGGATGTAAATATCTCCTTATAGTTCTGAAAACTCAGAAATTTCTTAAGGTGTGATTGAGGAGGGTTAACCCTCCCCCACCTTCACCGGCTCTTTTGTCTCACCAGTCCATTTCCCTCTGTATCTCTCTCTATTACTCCCTCTATCTCTCTCCCTCTCTCTCATTCTCTCTTACCACAAGCAGAAGCACCCGGACTGTAACAAAATGGCGGGCAAATACAGTCATAGGGAAATGATGCCGTACATCGAGACTAAATATCGTTGAATGTCATTGATTGGTGCCAGCACCAGTAATACACTGGCACAGAGCCAGTCTTAGGGTTACTCATGATAAGAAACATGTCTTTAGCTTAAAATGTGTAGAAAGGGAGTCTGCAGTAATAAGCTTGAGAAAATGGTGTCTACATCACATCCCTTCTCATATATGTGCCAAAGCAAAGGAGCTAGCTAAACAAGTATAATTTTGTTTAGCATTCAGGTTAAGTCATTTCATTGCTCCAAGTTCAGGGACTAACACTGACTTTGTTTTAAAAAAAACTGTAGTGTACTCTGTTACTACAATTTTAAAGCAGATTTGTAATGTGTTTATTAGTGACCCATATTAGTGCAAAGAGGAGATATAGACAAGTCCTTAAAACATATACATACTACTAATTACCCACATTTTCTGTTTATAGTTTGTATTTATTTCTGCATTGTTATTAGTATTCCTTCTATAGCAGATTACTGGTATTCCACACTGCAATTTCTATTTAGGAAATACTATTAGGATACTCACTTCCTGCTTGCTCTATAGTAGCAATGTGCAGTTTAATACTAAAAATGCGATGAAATTTGACCTATAATAAATATAAAGCATATATTTTGATGTGTTGTTCAAAGTACGCAAAACCCACAATATTTACTTGAATAACTCCAATAAGTATAATACGAAGAGAGACAGGTTACCAATACATGGGTAACCCAAATGACTGATATATTAAATAGCTGTCGGATAATGTTAACACTATAATTTCACAGGTTTCACCATCAGACAAGTATAAATATCCTATTTCACAGTCTGCCTGTTAACTGCTATATCAATGCTCATCAATCACTTGCAAGGTAATGGGACTTCACCTGAACAGCTCAGTTTTTTCCTTCTCTAACAGATTACTGGTATTCCACACTGCAACTTCTATTTAGGAAATACTATTAGGATACTGACTTCCTGGGTAGCCATGGTAGTGCAGCAGTTAGCGTTGTCACCTCACATTAAAAGGTTCTCTGGTTCGATCCTTGACTGGGGTGCCTTCTGTGTGGAGTCTGCATTTCCTCCCTGTGGTCGCGTGGGTTTCCTCCGTGTGCTCTGGTTTCATCCCAAAGACATGCTGTAGATGGATTGGACACTCTAAATTGGCCCTAGGCATGACTGCTTGTGTGTGTGCCTTCTGTGGAAGGTTGGGAGCCAGGCTGGCAACTCAACACTGTAAAACTCCACTGCCAATCATGAGCAGACAGATGTTCCGCTGTGGCGACCCCTAACCGGGAAAAGCCGGAAGAAGATTAGGATACTCACTTCCTGTTTGCTCCGTAGTAGCACTGTATAGTTTAATACTAATAATGCGATGAAATTTGACGTATAATAAATATAAAGCATATATTTTGATGTGTTGTTCAAAGTACGCGAAACCCACAATATT
>NC_056733.1:34955214-35035214 GCF_019279795.1 Protopterus annectens | reverse complement strand
GTAAAGTAAAGCCTTTACTGTTATCTTCCTTCTTCCGTGATGTGGATTTTGATACCGCTACTGCTGTTTTCCTAATGCACTTCAAGAGATGCGGGCTTGCTGCATTTGGGAAGTTGCTGCCATTGGGTCTTACTCTTGCTCTGGTAGAAAATGGTTGCTTAGATGCCAGAGAACCAATAATATCTCTACACCTCAACCCGAACTCATTCCTTATATGGTATACCCATGTACTGTAATTGAGCTTATCTGAAGCAGATCATCATATAAGGAAACAAACGTTCAAAATATACACCTTGTCTTTCATTTTAGTTGCTGACACAGCAATGATAAGGAAAGCAAGCGTAATATTGAACCTGTTATTAAAAATGCTGCATACGGTCATAAAACAATGGTCTTGTTTTCCAAATATGGAGATAGGAATCCATTTCAGCTAAATACCCAGGAGTCACGCTATCACGTTTCAGTTGAACATTGCGTTATTTTGGGCAGCTTTAAAAATAAGTTTTGACAGCCCCCCCCCCACACACACACACACACACACACACACACACACACACACACACTGTCATACACAGAGCATACAGTGAAAACAATCATAGAAATTTCAAGCATAAAGTAATAACCGAAAAGCATGTCATTTTTCATGTGAGTCCGGCACCCTCCCGGTTTTCTTGTAGTTTTAATCATTTCTTCAGTTATAATGTTTGCTGGGTTTTGGTATGTTTAAAACAATTACACAAACTCAAGTGTTTCTGCCTCTCTCTTGATCTGCTACCATCATGTTGTTCAACTGAACAGCGCGGCTTTATCAACACAATAGAGAGGAAAAAAAGACTAATCTTTAAATTTTTAGAAAATGCCTGTCCCCCACGAAACAGACTGCGAAGTATGCAACAGCTACTGTCATTACACTTAAAAACTAATCCTTACATTACGTCCATGCACATTCCAGTCTACAGAAGTTCGGTATTTATAGCACAATGAGAGGCACATACTCAAAAAGTGTCCATTGTCTAGAAGAACCAATAATAGATAGGTACTATGGTAAAGCTGTCAAAAAGTGATTACAGTCCAACTCGTTGACTTTATCAGCTGTGTTAATGCTCTGCACCCCTCCCCCCAACACACATGCCGGGTGGGTGTGGGGCAGTAGGTTTTCTTTTGTCTGTATGTCTGTCTGTCTGTCTGTCTCGGTGTACAAGGCTGGCACAGAGTCCTGTTTGTTTTACTAAGAACATTACAAGGGGATAAACTGCCTGAAATGAGAACTTCATGTCACTGTCAGAATATCCAGTTAATCCTACTGCTTACAGTGTGAAGAAGAGACCAGCAGACCCGAATTTCAATGAGTCATTTGCTGGTATTCAACGGCCAAACAGATTGTAGTTTCACATCAGGGTTATGGTGCCGCCCGGCTTAAGGCCGAGAGCAAGAACCCATTGCATTCTGGTATGTTCTGTTAGCTTGTGCTTAGCAAGCATTAGGGTATCTGGCCTTAAATGTAAGTCCCAGTTTCTGAAATCCCAATGGTTTAGATGAGATTTTGACTACATCAAAAAAGTATTGCAGTATTTTTCCTGTTTTTTTTTTTTCCTGTAGGTATTTTCCATATGTTTCAGTCGGAAAGGGGGAATCCTAAAACACAATGACGATGAAATGCGATCATGAAGTGCATGTTATTTACTCATTTAGCGATTTAATTATTTTCATTCTTAATTTTAATAGCTAAACCCCCCCAACTACCACAGATGAAAAAAAACATACTTTAGTTTTGTCTAGGGCATGCTTCTGACTTCGCAGCAGGTGAAACTGAATCTGTGAAAAACAAACTATGTTTTACAGCCCCGAAACAAATTCAGTGTGGCAATGAAAATCAGGCCCGCAGGATCTTCAGCTCATCTCCAATCCATCATCAACTGTTACATTTCATTTGCGTCTTTGGGGTGTTATGGTTTATGTTACATTCATTATAGATACAAGTGATATTGTGTGACATTAGTAAAAAGGGAATCAGACAAACACACAATTGTACTGAAATATACGTAAAAAATAAGGACATATGTTCATCCACTTGTGTGCTGCATGTGAGATGGGGGGGGTAATCAATATAACGAATTGGTGAATGCATAACTGAGCCAGCGTGCCTTTGTGTCTTTACAGTTAAGAATCCAGCAGTCAAAGAAACGTACAAGAGTTTTTTCTTTCTTCTTCTTTTTTATGATAAATGGCACATGATTTGCTTGTCTGCTTTAGCACTGCAGTTTAATACCCATCAATTTCCAATCCATACATAAGCAGAGCAGAGAGCAGGTGCATGAAGCTTGCCACCAGCTGTCTGGTGTATTTTGTGTAGTGTAATGCCACCTATAGAAGGTACCTGGAACTAATAGAATGTCAAGAGAAATGGTGTTAAAACATTGTGGTGAAAGTTCAGTCTCTCACATCTGCTTGGGTGCTTGCAACACCTTAAAGAACCGCAGTTATTCTGAAGTAGGGACATTAGCTATCTGACCATTTGACCTACACACACACACACACACACACACACACACACACACACACACACACACACGTACCTGTCTGTGTGAGAGGGGGGTGAATTGCAGGGGTGTAGCCAGAAAATTCCATTTTGTACTGATAAACTCCGTTTACCACACCCAACCCACCTGACTTTAAAAAAAATGAACACATCTGTCAAAATGTTGCCCCCCAGCAGCTAATAAATGCACACGTAATTTTCAGCAGTTTCTTCTAAAACTATTACACATTTTATTTTTAGATTAACAATCCTCTGTGTAAGCAAGCTATGTACCTTTTATTATAGGCATTACTTTAGACAGCTGTATATATAATATAGCCTGAAAAAGCTTCAATGTTTCTGAGAGATGGAAAGAAAAAAATGCACTCTGCAGAGTACAAAGAGTGTGCCTGGCTACACACCCTGGTGTCTTGTGACTTTCTTGCAATGAGGTAAAAACAGCACTGTCTAAACCAAAGAATAATGCCCCAAAGTTAAACTAAAGTAATCTGCGCTTTGGTGGATGTTTCTAGAACATACCAATGACATCTACTTTTAATGTGTACAACGGAATAGGTTAAACACGGTATACATACTGAGTATTCCCTTTATTTATCATTTGTTACATGGGAAAATGACTGCATAATGTCTCTTAAGATGTTGAAATGGCAAAAAAAGGTTTCATTGAGCATGGGTGCTTTTAGATATTAGTTGTGCTCTACTCCCATTACTACAATTTTTAGACAAATGTGTTGCATTTTCCTTTACAAAAGTTAATAGGAAAATTAACTTGAGGTTTGATAACTTTGGGAGACTGGCTCAGATGTTTCCTTTGCCTGCTCACTCAGTAAAATACTATAATTACAGAACATAACTACTCATTGCATTAGAGTGTACCAAACTGCATGTAAACAACTGTGCTGAAAGCGCCAGTTAGACTACAAAGAACTGTTGCGATTATGATCTTCCTTCACTTAAGTTTTTGTGGCAATGTACTACATGATTTTAAATTTATTAACACGTTGCAGTGTGACTTTTTTCTTTCTTTTTTATTGCCAAAACACTAGAAAGCAAACATATAACAGACGATGAAATCATTATAATAAATATAAACAATCAGATCAACAGCCAGGTTAAAACAATTTATCATTCAAAACTATATAAATTTGTATTCGAAGGAAAGCAAAAGTCGGGGGAAAGGAAGAAAGGTCATTACAGTGTGGAATTGGTGCAGGAGCACAAAGCTAAGTTTCCATTACTTGTTAACGGGGTAAGCACACCCTTCTGTCTTGTCTCATTTTTTGAGAAAATGCATTGCTTATTTTATTGTATTTTATATTGATAGTTGTAGAAAAACATTATAAACATGAACTATTTTGGTAGATACGTACAACAATAAAGCAATGCTATTTTAACTGTATTTTTATTAACTTTCTGTAAAACAGAATTCATACCTCTCAGCTGTCCAGATATTTTTGCAGAATATCCAGATTTTTTCCTCAGATTTTTGGTCTGTTCCTCATAATATTTGTGATTTTCTGGCAAATCACTAAATAGTGACATCATATCTCTCAACCTCTTAAAGCAAAAAAATCTGGACAAAGCCATAAATAGTGGGGGGGGGGCCAAAGGCACAAAATATGAAGACTTTTAAAGTATTACTCTTACAAACTTAGAAAATCAACAGAATAACAGATTTTGCATTAGCAGGAATTTTCTGAAGGGTATGAAATCTGAAACTCAAATGTCTGTCATTATTTTTCTGTCTTTGAACTTCAATGATTTGCCAAAAAAAATAAAATTTTATGAGAAACAGACCAAAAAATGTGAGGCAAATAAAATCTGGACAGTCTCAAAAATCTGTACAGTTGAGAGGTATGAGTGATATACAGACATACATTAGAGTTTTAGACTTCATATCCTTCAGAAAAATATATGCTAACACAGCAGCAACAAGCAAAATATACCTATATGACAGGATAACCACAGTCCATCGAGTGGATTATCTGTCTTGTAAAATGTGTATTGGACAGTGCAGTAGTGCAACGGTTGCGTTGTTGCCTTACAGCAAGAGGTTCTTCAGTTTGATTCTAGGTTGGGGTCCCATCTGTGCAGAATCTGCATGTCCTCCTCATGTTCATTTGGGTTTCCTCTGGTTTCCTCCCATGTTACAAAGACGGGCCTCCACTGAAAATTGGCTTTGTTCCAAGGCAGACTTTCCTGTTAGATAAATATTGCGATCTCAGAATTATTACTGAGAGCAATACAGCAAGGAATAAAGGTTGCAATTCGTGTAAGCTTTCAACCGAGTGGAAACGTTTGCATTGCCAGCCCTGACTAAAACCGGGTCACACTGAGTTAAGAAAGTGCATTATTTTCGAAAGAAAACTTTTTTAATAACAACATTGACAATAACATTTTAAAAACAATAACAATAACAAGTCAACTCTCAGCATTATATAAGTATACAAACAAATATGTAAAGGCAGATTATGCACCTTTTCAAATGCCCAAAGTGGGACTTTTTGTGTAGAAAAGTGAGATTTTGCAGGATAAAACATAGCCATGGCAAGTACAAAGGACAGAACTTCACTTTTTTTGCCAAAATAAAAGCTTATTTTGTAGCATTTGAGTTGTTTATGCTATTTTAAATAATATTTATGTGTTTCAGATACAAAATAAATGTTTTATGCCACTATTAAAGAAAACTTAAGAAATATATTTTGTCTTATAATCTCAGGACATTTGCCATTTTTTTTCCGCAGGACACAACTGCCCAAAGTGGGACTGTCCCTTGCAAACAGTGTTGGTCAGGTGGTAACCCTAGCCTCCAAGTATGTTGGACAACCACTTTCAAATCTGAAATCACGTCTATTATTACTATTACTTTCTGGTTTTATATGTAGTGTTATCCCTGATAGAACGGGGGTTTAGGTATCATACAAATATTTTTAGCTGTCTCACAACTTCTTGGTTGATTGACGTCTGATGCATAAGCAATATATTGATATCATAATGTCAATTTATGACATCTTCCATTTTCAGCCACACGGACCCTGTTTTGTGGATGGTCATCTCACCTTAAATATTGCCATCCTGAACGAGTACCAGCTGTAGTCTTTGGATGTTTAAAGTGGATGAAATATACTTGTTTTAAAAGAACAGACAGAAAATACAGCATTTTAGTAGCCGTTAATACAATGGGATCATTGTCGAGAACGGGTGAAATCCATTCTTGTTTTATTGGTCATGCACTCTGCTTTCCCTTCAAATACATTTTTATTTATTTATTTATTAATTATTTTGATTTTGTTTACCAGGTAAACCCACTAGAAGCAAGTGCCTCTTTACAGGGACCGGTAGGAAGGACTATCTGTTCATGAGATTATTAACATCAGCTATAAGGCAAATGGAGACTGAGGGATTCAAACCTAGTAATCTGAAATGAGGATATCGATAATAGAGTGTAGCTTTAATTATCTGCACTTAACTACTAAAGTGCACTTTGATTTTTTTCGTATTATCAATATCATTCTGCATTGACTTCAAACTATAAAATAACACAGGTATTGTGGTTGGAAAAGATCAAATAGTATTAGGTATTTATGTATTTTCCATTGTCTTTGCATTGCAAATTAACCAGTGATACTGCTTAGTATAGCCTCTATTTTTCTTCAAAGCCTCTAGATGTCCAACTCACTCAAACAAACAGAGGAGACAGACAAAATGCTCAGTTAAACGTCTTCCTGTAGATGTTGAAAAAAAACAGTACTGTTCGTAAGTCTGCTTATTATCCAAAATACCTCAAAAAGTAAAGTGAAATATTTTCCTACCTGCGTGAGGGTGTTGCTGAGGAAGGATGACACCTGTTCTTGTTTTTGCCATGTACTCACAGATCACTAAAAAAGTTTCCTGTTACATTTGGGGATTTTAAGTCGTCCTCTTCTTCAGGAGCCTACAGTGCTTAATAATGAAAGGAAATTTTTTTTATGTGATCATTATCTGCTAAATATTTCATTTGGAGCTAGAGCAGATGAAAAAGAAACACTCAGCTGGAAACACGAATGCTGGTGATGATGATGATGATGATTATGATAATAATAATAATGATGGTAATAATAATAATAATAATAATAATAATAATAATAATAATAATAAGGTACTTTTCCATTAAACCCCTACCACTTCATGCTGCTGTATTTAGATTGCCTGGTATCAAGAGATGTGGGCCAGCCTTAAGTAAGTGTGAGTCAGCAAGCATTGTTTGTAATACAATATCTATTTCCCCAAATGGTATATGACATGCATGTTATCTACCTTTAAAAAAAGACTGCAAGTACACAGAGGAAAAGCTGTACGGGAATACTGTCTGTGTAATCCACCTTCAGATAACCCTTACAACTTTTATGTTGTTCAGAAACTAACTTCAGGTTAGTTAAAAATATCTTCCTTTTCAGTTTGTTTGTTGCATTGATTAGGTACGCCGCTGAGTCCTGGCATTTGTAACCAATTATTTAGGCAGGTATATTAGGAATTTTCAATTATTCACTGGTATTTAAAACATCATGCTCACGTCTTGTATTGTGTATTCCTTTTATATTATTTATTAGTACTACTATGTTTACCGTTTATTGTGAATGAAAGCTTTGCTATACGAGTTACATGAATGTTTCCAGAAGTACTACCAGTCTTCTATACTTTGGGTATTTCCTTGTGAGTTATGTTAGCCTGCCTTCAGCATTTAATTTTGTTAAAGTACTTGAAAGGTATTTGCTGTCTGCCATTTCTTGTGTAAGTCATGGTGCCTGCAGAGGTAGTGTCAACAGTACTGGCTGAGATCAAATGTAATATTAAAAAGCGTGCTTAGTGTGTTGAGAGTGGGGTGAAGTAAAATCAATTTAATATGACAAGCCTCGTTTGTGAGATCAGAAGCCATCACCAAGTATGAGGTATGGAAGATGTAACTGTCAAGTTTAGGCAGAAAAAGGAATGTGGCCTTGTGACTAAGTCTTGGGTGACACCTAAGACAGGCAACATTGGAAGAGCATCTGAAAACCGTCAGTTTGTAATGCTTCCCCTTAATTGTAACATCTTATTGGTTTAATAGTGTTGTGCTTAAAATGCTATATATTGCTACATAATTTGTAATTATCACATATAATTACCTTCAAGTTACTTTGCAGATCAGTTACTCGTCAGATGCGTTTTACTGTTGAAGATAAATATCTGTGAAAAACAAGTGTTTAATTTGGTACATTTATGTTACCGCCAAAACACAGCAGCACGAAGTGGTAGGGGTTTAATGGAAAAGCAAAATGACACTACAGCATGAAAATAAAAGATGTTAATCCAAAAATGTGTGTGCTGGATCAGCGGTAGTAATACACAGTCTGTCAATGTTAGCAATATCAGTTTATGTATGCTTCAGCTGAAACCTTAAAACAGCTGGACTTTCATTCCACAAATTTCAAAACTTCAGTATGAAGATTTTTACTAAATGAGATTTTGCAGCAGAGACCACCTCCATAAACAATGCAAAGACCTTTTTATGTGGAATTCATGGTTACACTGAATGGACTGAACTTTGCTTCGCTTGACCTGTGTATATCCCTGGACTGTGTGGATTTCTAATATACTACAGAAGTAGAATAAAAACATAAAATTATGTCCCGTTTTATTACTGCATTTCTGGTGGCATAGATCACATATATACTAGTTTTCTGCAAGTCAAAGGAAATTAGCAATACATTTGATTTTCAAAAAAATGACACAACCGTTGCCAATTTTCAGCGCATCTCACACACACATACAGACATACGTCACGCATACCTCTCAACTGTACAGATTTTCGCAGACTCTCCAGATTTTTGCCTCATAATTTTAGTCTGTTCCTCATAAAATGCGTGGTTTTCTGGTACATCACTAAGGAGTGAAGTCACTAAATAATGACATACATTTGAGTTTCATACTTAATATCTTTCGGAAAATGCATGCTAACACAAAACCTGTTAGTCTAGCAACTTTCTAAGTTTATATGAACAATATTTAAAATTTCTCCCTATTTTTGTGCCCCCAACACACACACACACACACACACACACACACACACACACACACACACACACTATTTTAGGCTTTGTCCAGATTTCTTGCACTAAGAGGTTAAGAGGTATCAGTCACACACACACACACACACACACACACACACACACACACACACACACACACACACACACACACACACACACACACACACAGCAGTTGCCAGTTTTCAGTCCAGTAGCAGAAACACGCACAGACACATGGGCAAGCAGTCACACAGTTTCCACTTTTTCACCCCCCACACACACACAAGCAGTACACCAAGCTGGGCTTAATTACACAGAGGAACAACTACCAGGTGAAAAGATGTCAGAGATATATTATTTATTTATTTGATGAATGTGTTCTAGGCTCATCCAAGGACTGATGACAGGTGTGTGCTGGACCAAAAGCATAAGAATTACAAACAAGAGGAAAGCGAACATATTATGTGCTTTGTATCTAGAAAAATGCCACAAAGTGTGGAGGTAGTCATTTTGCTGAGTGAACTACAGCTACAACAATGCAGCTAGGGTTGATTCCTAATGGGGGAAGGGTAGAAGAGCCAGAAAGATAGGTCTAGGACTGCATTTATTTATCTGTAAACCACTACCTTGTTTTGAAAACTTAAAGATTTTAGGAAAGACATACCAACATTTTTCCTCAATCTAAGGTGTGTGTGTGTGTGTGTGTGTGTGTGTGTGTGTGTGTGTGTGTGCTTGTGTGTATGTTCGCTTGTTGGGGGGTGGATATTCCCATTCTATATCTACGTTTATGGTCCTTTTTCAGTATGTATACAATTGTAACGCCATTTTTTTAACTCATATTCAATAAATTCTCCCATATCATTCATAACTCGGACTTTTGCTGTGCATAGCCACTAAATTTATGGTTTCGTCTCTACTTCACCAGGATCATTTCCTTCCCTTGAGTCTTAAAAATTATCCCATCTTCTGTGCTGTTTCACATTATAAAGTGATTGCTCAACACATTTTATTAAACATATTATTAGTTCATGAAGTAACAGTTTCATCTGCACTGTGAGCTTCCTAGCTGAACTTGCTAGTTAACTGCTCTTTGTGTTGCCTATTTGATCTACATTATGAGAAAAGATAGTGTTTCTCAGACAAAAACAGAGAGCTAAGAGATGAAGTCTGCTTGTTGAAAAGTTGGTTGAGTATAACGAAAATTACTTTGGAATTGGACCCAGCACCTACACTGCAGGTATTCCAACACATACAAGACTTAACTGAATGAGAAGTTGATGTGTTACTGTACATTTTTCAAATATCTGAGCATGATTACCAATAATCTGTGGCCCCAAGATCTAAAACTCTTAAATATGAAAATGAGATACAAAAAATGAATCGATGTTACTCCCTGATTACTTGTTGTTCCACTTCCTGAAAGCCGACGAGCTGAAAAGACAAATAAATAAAAAATGCCCCACCACAGAAAGCCGAAAAAAATCTAAATCAAAATCAAAATTGACATAATGACAGAATGTGAATTAATATACTTTTCTGGACTAAAAGAAGTCTACAGCTCTAATCACTATCATTGTTTATTAAGTACAATTCACCACCTTTTCCTCCAACAGTCATCAGTTTTAAGAGGGATTAAGAGGGTCAGACCTAAAAAGTGAGTCGAAATCAGGGACAGTTGAGAGGTATGCCCCCTCCTCCCAACACACACACATATTCCACCTCCAAGGTTGCACCATCTTGATGAAAGGAGAAATGTTTCAAAACAAGTGTGAGCAACTTCACCTAGCACGGTTACTTACATTGGCTGCATCAGAAAAGTAGACCCAGTCAGAAATAAAGCGAGAACTAGCCACGTGCATTAAGACAATGGACAAGCTATCAAATGTAAAACTTCTTTTGACAGGAGTCAGACGAATGTAATAACCTCTGTGTTTTAGAATTATGAAGCAAACAGACTACGGGGACTTACATGTGTTTCACACAATCAGCAGCACAAGTGTCCGGATAACAAGAAAGAACGAAACATATAAGTCATGTTCGGTGTCCTTTACAAGTGGAGTATCTGAAAACAGATTAAAAAACAATAACCTAGCATTACAGAGCTGGTAGATCATGGGCATCAGGACAAAAAAATAAAATGACCCGAAGCGCTAGAATGTGAAGGTAAACGTTAATAGCAGTATGTAACATAGAAACAATTTTAATAGTGATTCTTTAGCTACTTTTGTCTTAGTAAATGTAAAAATCCCGTATGTTTGAACAAAATAAATGTATGCTATGACTATTAATTTTTTTTTTAAGATTGCCAATACATGATGATGAACAGTAAACGAGCGTTCAGGCTCAGCCACTGGAGGTTATGGATTCTCATGGTTGCTAGAAAATAGCCTAGCAAACAATCAAACACACAACTGTGTGTTTTAAGTCTGTGTGCTAATCGTTGGGTCACAAAAACTGTTCTCTGTTAAGCTACTCTTTAAATTTTAACCTGCATAATTGTTGGATCTTCTGTTATCTCAATTGTAACATAAAAAGGTGTATGTGCAACCGAGTGCGCATGTGTGTGCGTGTGTGTGTGTGTGTGTGTGTGTGTGTGTGTGTGTGTGTGTGTGGGTGTGTCTATATGTTGGGGGGTGGCATCTTAAGTACTCGCACTGTGTGTATTAACCAGGGAAAAGCGAGTAGACTCTGTGGGTCACGTGACCCGTTTTGCCCCATTGGTATTTATTTACTGCATCACTAAAAGGTAAAATTCTGATCGTAAGTAGATGGAATTATTTAGTTGTATTCTTTGGGAAACAGAGGGGAATGACACCTGGCCTACATAATTGTTGGCTCATTGATGGATGCTAACGAGCACCTCAGAAGTAAAATCCTTATGCTACCAGGTTCCTATAGGAGCTCGGTTATTCTGCTTTTAAAGGGTACATAGATGCGAATGTAAAACAAGCAAACTAGTAAATACCCCTAATCTCTTATTTATTTACTTATTCTTTGTCCACCGAGTAAGTGGATTAGTTTATTGACCCTTTCATCAATGGCCCTTGGCACAAGAACATACCTACAGATATGAATAAATTGAATTGAATTAAATTGAATTAAAATGGAATAAGCCAAAATGGGGGGGGGGGGGTAAAGGCCCAAAATAAGAGCACATTTTAAATATTTCTCTTGTAAACTTAGTAAGTTGCTAAAATAAAAGGTTGAGTCTTAGCATGCAGCTTCTGTAAGGTATGAAGTGAAACTCAAACGTCTGCTATTTCAGGGGCGGCTCGTAGCATTGGACTGCCAGACTGCAGCCCCCTCAACAAAAAAAAGAAAAAAGTACTTTTTTGTTTGTTGTTTTTTTTTTTTTTTTTTTACTGTCTCACAGTCACAGTTCAGACTACTCCGACTCCGCGAGTCCCGCGACTCGTCTTTCAAGTTCCTGCCTTGGCGAGTACATGCATGTGCACTTTGATCACCTCGGGTTGCGGAGGTTTCAAATAAAGATTTTTTTTTTCTGTTTCTTTCTGCTGCAGCCCGGTAAGCAAATGAAGGCATCAGTGTGATGCCCAGCAGTCTATGCAGTTTGGAACCACATAGAATTGGAAGGGGTTCGGACTGCGACATCCGCAGGCATGTACATGATGTGCTTGGGCTAAATGGCTGCTGATTGGTTGTCGCTCTCTTCCTGGGCTTTATCTGCTGGGAAAAGAGCGAGAATCAAACAGTTGCAGCCAGTTTGGTTTGTGGGAACTTGTGGACTGATTCAAATCGTTTCTTGAATCGTGACAGTCACAGTCAAGTGAAGGATTTCTGAATTTGGATTTTTTTTTTTTTTTTTGGCGGCCTAAATATATTTTTCAGCTAATTAATAGCTGTGCTGGGTGTTAGCAGCTGAAGAAGAAGAACTGAAGAAGTTAGAAGAATTAGGGTACAGAGACTCAAGTTTTCTTCTTGGTGGTATGTGCTGTAGTATTTTTTATTGTCCCAGCCAACTGCATCTTTTTTAATTGTCATAATGAATGAATCTCAAGGTAAAAAGAAACCAGTATTTCTGTTTATTAGTAATTACAGATTTTTTGAGAGAAAGTTGCATTAACTTATTTAATTTTAGGAATTTCTTTCTCTCCATTTTGTTTTTTTTTTTTGATATTAGCCATTAAAGAAATTCTTTATACTTGTTGAGTAGTGAGTTCTCAGTCAGTTCTCTCTGTACCTGCTGCAGTTTGCCATGGCAGTGGTACATAAAGTACTCGTGTTTGTGTGTGTGTGTGTGCGTGTGTGTGTGTGTGTCTGTGTGTGTGTGTGTGTGTGTGTGTGTGTGTGTGTGTGTGTGTGTGTGTGTGTGTGTATGTGTGTATCTGTGTTGAATATGGCTGCTGCATTCTTAGTGGACCATGTTTTTTTCTACTAGTTTCTTTTACATAGCACAAATCAATAAGCTATTGTGACTGATGTAAAAACATTAATTCATTCATTCATAGCATTCAGAAAATCTTTAAAAGCACACCTGTAAAAGACGGCAGAGTGTAACTGCTTTTAAGACTATGGCTGATTGTCTGGCATCAAATGTTTCAGCCGGAAAAGAAAAAACATGTAATATTCTGGACAACTTGAAATCCTCATGTATAACTCTTATAACTCAGACAGCTTCTATTGTAAATACCATATTTCCTGTTTGCATAATGGTGGTGGAAATGTTCTAGTTATTAATGAGCAAGCTATAATTACACAGCTATTACTTGTATTTGCAACCAGGATGTGAGTGAAAAAGATCAGTAAACCATCTCACCCACCCAGTTAAGAAAAGGAAATTAAATAAGTAAATAAATGCATTCTGACTGGGAATTAAAGAGATGCCCAGATAAAAAAGATTCATGGTTATACATGCAAAGTTATAATGGCAATTGACATATATTTAAGCAACAGCATGCATAAGGTTACAACAGAAGCATGTCAAGAGTTCAACAATTAGTTAACGACACTATGCAATACATATACATTAAAGTGAAGGCTTTGTAAAAGTAATACAAAGATAGTTTTGGAGGTAGCTCTCTAGTAAATGTACATTAAAGTAAAACATTTATACAAAATTAATACAAAGACAATTTTGGTGGTTGCACTGTTCAATACACACTTTATTTTTTATAGAAATACAGTATTGGAGGTAGTGAGGCACTCAAGTAGTGAGATATCTATCTAGATATATATTTACATATAAATATACAAATAAAGGCAGTTTGATATATTGTGTAATGCAAAGAAGGTGCTTGGATAAGGATAAAGAAGAAGCGAATTACTGTGAGATGAGACAGAGATTAAGTTCTGTGGGTGGTGAGTTAGTGAGGAATATTTAGCAGAAGATATGCAGGGGGAGATATATGGTGACCAGACAGGTATGTGTTTGAGATAAGAAGTAGCTGAGCACCTTGAGAAAGTCAGTGTTATATTAGGGGAGAATTCTGATGACCTGTAGTTTAAAAGAAGTGAGTCTGTACAAGAGATGTCCTGTTTCCACTGCTTCCATCATTTGCAATGACTACATTATGGTTAAAGGTGAGCACCACTGCTACTAAGTGTAGCTCTTTCCCAAACTGGGCCTCTACCTCCTAAAGAGCAACTGGGTACTTGCTCTTTTCTCAATATGTAAATATTAATTTTACTGCTTTTCCTGAATGGACTTTTTTTTTTCTAGAAATGTATCAAGCTTCTACAAGAGCGATCACACTCCAAGAGTCAAGCAAATCTTGTAACTCTTGCCCCACTAGCTTAACAACACATTTCATTAATTTTGTGTGACATAATAACAGAAGGCCAGCCTGGACACATTCCATATCCTGCTCACCTATCAACTTTTTTAGTTCCCTAATGGGAATTTCTGTTTTGATTTCCCCTATGATGCTCATCAATGTGCACTCTCTTTCCCCATCGAAAGAAAAACATAGAAGACATGGTTTCTTTCCCTTTATTCCTTGAATTTTCAGTAAACTGTTTGGGTGTTTATTTCTATACAGTTTGATATCAGAAAATCCTCTAGTTTTGCAAAGGATTTTGCATCCTGTGGGTCTGCCTGACACCCCCACTCCTTAACAATTATTGGTAAACCCATTTTGAAATAATCTTTTACTAGAATTTCCATCTTAGTTTCTTTAATGTTTACCCCTGCCGGGTCATAGCAAACTTCATGATATATTTCAAATGAAATAGCTGTATCTAGATGTTCTTAATTCTACAGAAACTCCATTCATTGAATTTGAGGATCTGCTCTCTGAGGTAACTCCTTCCCTTGCTATTAATGTCATCTTTACCTTATCCAAGTCACTAGAGGCCAAGCTAGTGATGTCCATGTATCCATGGAGGACTTCCTACTTAACGTGTGCTGCTGGGATTCTTGCCTAGCTACTATGCCTCCTGCCTTCCTAGATAGATATCTTTTCAAAGGTTAACAGCTGTGCTTCTAGGCATTCAGCACTATGTGTGGTTTAAACAGCAACATAATTCATATATGCCAAAGATTAGGTTACAACCACCATCCGTTTAGTGATGGAACTGCTCGACTGTAGTGCCATATGCCCCCTGCCTCAGGATGACCCTCTAGAGACTGACTACTCATTTCAGACAGAATCCTTGACAGATTATAAGTGGGGAAAAAAACTCACTGGCAACAGTAAGTGGAATTAAGGAGATAGTAATTGCCTGCTGCATCCACCAAACATGTTTTATGGAGTGAAAATACCTGTTTCTTTCTTTTTTTTCTTTTTAGAAATAGTAACTTTTATTTATAAAACTCTACACAGTATTTACTTTTTTTGGCAAAACCATGAACTGGAGGATGGCAACATAAATAAAACTTAAAGCAAAGTATTAGTCCATTTCATTTGCCCAATTGCAGCATACCTGCACAATGCTTTCTTTAAATCTGACAGTTTCTCTGAATGGCACCATTTAAATAAATAAGTCTGATACACAAAGGTTTCTTGCAAAAACATTTTCTTCTCCTTCTTTAATGTGAAATTATTTAGATGACTTTTACTACTTCAGAGGTTGTGCATATTTACTGATACTGGTAGACTGCAGAAGGTTGAGTAGACTTTTATGATGGAAATGTTCTGAATTGGGCAGTTTTGTCATTGGTGCATGCATTCTATTTCATCGTTTACTGGAAAAATGTTCATAACAATACATTTAAAATGCCCTCTAACAACTGTACTGTATTGTACAAGGAATACAATTTAATACAATTGGAAAGGTGCATCAAAGAGCATGTGTATGTTTTTTGTTCAAGGGGCCTATGATTTGAAAACAGCCCAAAAGGGGCCTATGATTTGAAAACAGCCCAAAGTTAATCTTTATCTGCCCCTGGCAAAATGTATTTTCTTTGAATGTGGGTTTCAATGTTGTTTCAATGCATGTGAGTTTCAAGGGCAGAGAAGTTTTAATGCTAAGTCTGTTTTCATTGTGAGACTGCATTGCTTTGTTTAGCAGATATCTATTGGGATTTGTGCTGTAAAAATGCAAAATAAACTTTCAAATGAAATCCAAATCATTGCAGAAGTAAAGCAGTATGCACATTACAGTGTTTATGGTAAATGGGGCAAAATAACCAAGGAATGGGACACTGGAATGGCTGCAGGGGGGAGGCTCCATTCGACCATGATTTTGAGAGGGGAAGGGCAGCAAACTCAGACAGCCCCGGTTGAACTATACCTCTCAGCTGTCTATATTTTTGCAGAATTAATAGATACTTGCTTCTTATTTTTGGTTTGTTCCTCATAAAAAGTGTGGTTTTCTGGCAAATCTGTCTTAAGTTTATACAAGAGCAATTTTTAGTAGTGTTTGTATGTTCCCTCAACATATTTGGCCTTGTCCAGATTTCCTGTATTAATAGGTTGAGAGGTACGTGCAAATAAATTGCTTTATAGAATTAGGCATATCCAAACCTCTCAACTGTCCCTGATTTTGGCTCAAAATGTTGCTTTTCCCCTAATAATCCCTCTGCAAAATGTCAATTTTGGAAGAAAACATGGAGGGTTTACAATTAATAAATAAATAACTGTAATAATCAGTTATAGATTACTTTTATTTCAGAAATGCATGTAGATTCTTTTATTTTGTCAGCTGCTCAAGTTAGCAGTACTAATATTAAAAAGTGTCCCTTCTTTGACAGGTTCCTAGCTGTATTGTGTGGCTATTTTATATTTTTGCATCACATTTTTGGTCCATTTTTCATAAAATTCTGTTTTTTTGGTAAATTACTGGCAAATCATTAAAGACTGAAGTTAGAAATAATGACAGACATTTCAGTTTCAGATGTCATACCCTTCAGAATATTCACACTAATGCAAGACTTACTATTCTATTATCTTTCTAAGTTTATAAGAGCAATATTTAAAAATTGTCCTTATTTTTGGGCCTTTGTCCCACTTCTATGTATGGCTTTGTCCAGATTTCTTGCTCTGAGGTTGAGAGTTATGACAAATCTGTCAGGGCCATCGCAGTCAGCCAGAGACATTTCAAATTGTGACAAACTTGTTGCACCCCACTCCCCCATGTAGTGACTCTGGATGTGTCCAAGCAAGGCAAGGAGCAGTTATGCAATGTAAATGTGCAGACTATTCCCCGCCATCCAAGGTAAACACAAGTACTACAGTGGCCTTTCATCTGTCATTGATTTTGCAAAATGTTCTGGTTTCTGTCATATTTTTATACTGTTGATTTATGCTTATTATTATTCAGAAAGTGCATTTTGCTCTGTGTTTAAGTAGCAGTGCTTTAATGATCATCAGGTAAGCTTGTCTGATATTGTAAGATGCAAGTAAGTTTTAATAAGCAGTATTGCCAACATTGAAAGCCTTTCTGTTGCTGCCATGCAGAGAATACTTATATAACTAGATAACGTATAAGCCTTGGGTGTTGAAATGCATATGACAGTATTTGTAATAAAGGACAGGATTACATTATGTTAAGCTCATTACAGGCGTTACCTGCAAACTAAACAGAATGCCAATCTATCATGCATGTCCATATCCTGTGCAGTAATCCTTTAAGCAATATATGTTGAGCTTGTTTGCTTTTCATTTTTTACTTTCATCATGTTTTCCCCATGAAACAAGTAGATAGTTGTTGTCAGGCAGCAGGTCTTTTTTGGATAAGAAACATTTTTACAAGTGGGGGTATCACAGAGATTGCTACTTTCAGCATGTTACTTGATACTTTAATAAAGCTGAATATCAATTATAATTAGAACTGGATTGCAAGGAGAAGTGATTTGAGTTAAGTGCTGCTTGTTTTTCTTATACTTTTTTTTGACTGGCATTCCAGTAATGTATTTAAAAAGTAATTTATTTTTTCATGCCTCACATCCTTTTTGTTTCCATCTAGATATTACGTAAGCTGTCATGCAGCCAATGGATTGAAATATTTTTTTCTACTACACTTCATTTTGTCTTGACTGGAATCTCATAATGATGGTTTGGCACCCAGGGCAGTGTATTTAATTAAAGTTACAGTTTTTGTGGTTTTGAGCATAGCCCCTCCCCTTTCTAGTTGGCCACATCCATTCCCATTGACCCCACCCATCCAGCTGTCTCCTGCAGCCCCCCTTTGATTTGAAGTCACCAGCCACCACTGGCTATTATTTAGTTATTTCAGTCTGCAATGATTTGCCAGAAAACAGCAGATTGTATGAGGAATAGACCAAAAATGTGAGGCAAACGTGTGGACATTCTGTGAAATGCATTTTTCACACCCCCCCCCAACATATACACACACACACACACACACACACACACACACACACACACACACACACACACTCTATTACCAAGCTAACATACAAGCTTTTAATTTTAAAATCATGTCCAAATCAGGAATATGGTTTAAAAATCGGAACTCATCAGAGGAGGATATGTTGTATGCAATAGTAAACCCATTTGTTTAAAAGGTATTAAAGTATTATTTTTAGAATAGATGACATGGTTGACTGCTAAGAAACAGTTAAACAAACAACACCAAAGCAAATTCAATGGGAACTCTTGTGCATGCTTTGTCATGCAGCGAGTATTTCACAACTATGTTTGTTAAATAATCGAGTGAAGCTGCTGTGCATCTGTACGTAAATAAATAGTAAGAAACTATTAAGAAAGCCCCAGACAGAAATATAAATGCAAAAAAGAAAATGAATATGACCACACAACACTGTTATCAAAGATATTATAGTAGTTGAGAAATGCAAATCAATCTCTGGACCTCGAAAACTGGGAATTCAATTAAACATTCGTTAGCGTCATTTAGCTTTAGTATTCATCAGCATCACTTAGCTTTATTGAAAAATGTAGCTGCATTTAGGAAGGTTGTGTAAGTATCATTTATAGCTGGGTAATAAAGTGCAATAATTGACTGCTGCACAGAAAAATTATTTTAGGATCGTCGCTTATCCCTCTTTACGCAGGGCAGTCCCTATATGGGCAGTTGTCTCCTGCAAAAACACAAAAAAATAGTGAATATCCTGAAATTTTAGGACAAAAAATATTTTCTGTGTTTCATCTAATAGTTAAATAAAAACAATTATTTTGTATCTGAACTGCCGCAATGCTGTATGAAACAAAAACAAACAACTCATGTTCTAAAAGAATGAGCTTTATTTGAACAAAAATGTGAAGTCTGGCTCCTTGCACTAATTGCGGGTATGATTTGTCCATCAAAATCTCGCATTTACATAAGAAACGTCCCAGTTTGGGAACGTGAAAAGGTGGCAATCCTATTTTAAGTAGGCAATCATTTTATGGCTCCCAACATAACTTGTTCTATTCCAGTCGCTACACTTTGATAAGTGGAATCTCTCAGCTGCTGCAATTTAGGTGTGGCATTCTGATTTTTTGCTGTCATTTTTAGTACTGTTCCTTCTAGATTCATTGCGTTTCTTCGTAAAGTTAGACATGTTCCAAGCACAATCAAATAGCAGAACAACTCACATAAAATACTCCACACCAATATTTATATCGGATTGAAAAAAAATGCTTGTCTATCTACCCTTTCCAATGATTTTTCAACAGTCTTGCATAAGCATGGTTGTTTGAAAGTTATTGCCCGCACCATGCATATGCACTGTTTAATGGTAAAAAAAAATGTGCACGCATGTGTGTGTTGTTTCTTTCTGTTGACCAAACTGCATATTCGACAAATATAGTGGTTGCAGTGATGTTATTAAGCTGCCATACACAAACTTTTAGCTCATTTTTTTATCAACATTTTGTTGACTCTAAGCAAATTTTGAGAGGTGGTTTACGTAAGCATTTTAATGGTCGTACTATTATTCTTACAAACAAAATTAGGAGTGAGTGTTGAAGATGAGTGTAGATAAGAATGATGAAGGAAACTAGGCACTGGCTTGGCACCTATGTCCATAATAGACAGGGCAGCCTGTGAACAAGCCTATATGTAACAGTGAAACTGCTGGGGACTATCGACAGGCACCAGCAATATTTTTTTATTCAAAATAAGTGTGGCTAGGCTTTAAACAGCTCTTGGGTGAATAGCCTAGTAACCACATATGAACATGTAAGAAATTGTTTCCTTAGCTTAAGCATATAGATGTTAATCCCTCAGTATAGAGTAAGCCACAATAGGAAAGGGGCTGAGATATTCTAGAAGGAAAAACAGGCCTGATGATTTAAGTGGTTCTTTGGGAAGAATGGCCTATTTCACCTGAGGAATCAATTCATTTTTTAAACTTTCTCAGATTTGGATATGTGGCTCAGTTGGAAATATAAAAACGTATATTTTAGGTGCAGGAGTTATTACTGGTACTTGCATCTCTGTAAAGCACTTAGATTTTGAAAACTGTTTAAACTCTGTTAGTAAGATCATATAATACACTGGCAAATCAAATTTTGTGTTGGATTCTTCCAATCTGAATTGTGCGTACGTTGAAATGCATAATTTGTCTTTTTGTTATTAACTGCGCATATTTATTTGAGAATTAATTGATTTAAATATCTTGGACAGTTGGACTATATGGATAAGACCATATCAAAAGTCTGTATCCATTCACATTCTATCCACTTGTGATATGCCCGTCTATTAAGGAAGTTGGAATACATCAGCAAATATCGCAACTCCATACCCTGACAATATGTATTTGAAACTAAATTGATGTACCCTTTTAACATAAGTTATTACTGATATGCTTTGAGAAGTGATTTACATGAACATTTTAAGTTATAACATCATTCTTACAACATTATAATGATTTATAGTTTAAAATAATGTAAATCACTTCACAAAGTTTTAAATTGATAAACATTTTGTGCCATGGAGTTTTCTTCATTATCAGTACTTATATACTGGCTTTGTGACTTTATTGCTTTAAGTGTGAATATATCAGATTTGCAAAAGTAGCTTGCTATAAAATTTGCATCACTTGTATTCACCATTATATAAAGGCAGCAACTCACACATGATCCTGCAAACAACAGTATAATTGTTGTTATCATAGTCAGGGGATGTGAAGTACTTGATGCTTATTTACACGTTTTATGAATAAGAATCGCACACTTAAAATATTTATCTGTGTAGTAACCCGTATACTTTTTTTACAACATCAGCACTTTCCTAATTTTAATAAAAATTTGTGAAGTGATTTAAGTAGGCATTTCCATTTATAATTCTGACAGCATATACACAGTACTTACCATGCATCACCTAAAATCTTAAAATCGTAAATACAACATCGTTGACTAACATTTTAAAAAAACAGAAAGCAATTGATCAGAGAACATGATGAGCATTAATTTTTTCAAGGTAAAAGAGTAATGTACGGAATTTTTTTGAAATATTAATTTAAAAAAAGCGATAATTATTGGAACTTTTTGTTTGTTTAATGCTGTGTAATATGCTTTTAGAATGATGTTATAGCTTGAAAGTGGGTATGCAAATCCCACCTTTTAGCTTTCCTTATACAGTATGCTGACAATTCTACCTGAATGTGAACTTCAGATAACCTTACACATCTTCAGGGAATTACACAAAAAGCTTTTAACTCTATTGAAAGTTGGTTACAGGATGTACCTCTCAATCTCTTAGAGCAAGAAATCTAGACAAAGCCATAAATAACGGGGGAACAAAGGTCCAAAAATAGAGATACTTTTTAAATATGGTTCTTACAAACTTAGAAAGTTGATAGAATAACAGGTTTTGCATTAACACAAAATTTCTAATGGCTATGAAGTCTGAAACTCAAATGGCTGTCATTATTTTCTGACTTTAATCTTCAATGATTTGTCTGTGATTTGCCAGAAAAACACAATTTTATGAGAAACAGACCAAAAATATGAGGCAAAAGTCTGGACATTCTGCAAAAATCTGTACAGTTGAGAGGTATGTATACAGGATGATCACCTGCTACTACCCCCCAACTAAATTACTTTTCCTTTTCCTAAAATTCCAGTTCCATAAAAAAAAATTAAAAAAAACTTTGAAATTTAAAATTAATTTCTTAAATAATATAATAATTGAAGTTAATTCACACACAAAACTTCTTGGCATGACAATGGACAACAAGTCTTACATTTGATTTACATATCTACTACAGCATCAAGAAAACCCATAAAAAGCTTAGCAACCTTCAAATAGTAAAGACATTCCTTACAAACTCTGCCAAGGTAACTCTAGCTGCCACTTACCTCTTAACCTCTCTCCTATTTGGAAACCCTATCATGACCAACCTACAAGCCCCACTTAGTTCTAAACTTCAACAATGCTACAACAAAGTTGCAAGACTTGCTTGCAAAAAAAAAACTTACCAGATCCACCACTGCTTAACATTAAAACACTTAACTGGCTGGAACTTCCTCACCCTCACCATCCATCTTTTATCCAGTTCATCTCAACCTACAAAATTGTCTATACCCCATTTGCTTGCCCAGCAATTAGTCCCATACTCCAGTTCTATGTACCAAACTGTCCCGTTTGGTCAAATAATAAAGAACTGTGTACCATCTACAAACCACAAAGGAATTCTGGGGTCAGATTCTATTACAATAATGTAGCTAGAACTTGGAATAAAATTCCTATATCGGTCTGGTCTAGCTCACATCTTTATCTTTTCAAAATATTACTAACAGACTTTCTCTCTGCTTCCTGGCTTTGTCCGTACTCCTCATCGGGGACATTGCATCTCCTAACATCCTTCATCATGTTCTTATACCTCCCTTTAAAACACTAAATCAGTTAACCTTCTAAGACTTCATTTTATTGTAATACTTAAATTTCTATACTTCTAATTTAGCATATCCAAATTTCCATTCAACCTCTACTTCTCTATTAATATTTAAACTTGCTTATCTCCTCTAATAACTCACTCTATTGTATTTCTTAAATTGCTCCTACCTATCTTGTACACCACCTTTCTATATGTAAATTCTAAGTAAAATGCTGTATACTGATGTTTGTGAATATCAATACAAATGTTATTATACTGACTAATGTCTTATGTATATACTGTAACTGCATTACAAAATGTGTTATTGTAAATATTGATTGCATTACGTTTGTTATCTTGGAGCTTTTCTCCCTGGGCCTCCACTGAAAAGGAGCACCTGTGCCCAGCAGGACTTTCTTGGTAAAAAAATTCCAATCAATCAGTAAATAATAAATAAATAAATAAAATGTTTTAAAACATTAATAGTAAGGCACAATAAACTAAATTGCTCATTATATTACACAGGCTGTAGCAAATAAGTAATACATCACAGATATGAGGGTTAACTTTTTAAATCAAAACACAACATCACAGTGAACCTTTAATCTTTGTAACACTTTATTTCTGGAAGCTGCATTCAGATATATAATATAACAACCTATAGTGACTAACTGTGACAGTTATTGAATAAGGCAGGCATGGTGTGTGTTATTTTGTTATATCATCAATATAGGGGTGAGTTAGAAGAGATCATCTAAGGGTCTTTATTCCTCAAGAGATTATGCTATCACAAACCCATACAAGGCTAGACTGCTGCATTGCAATCAAGTTCATATTAGTAGTAGTAGTAGTAGTAGCATGACTACAGAAAATGTTACATAATGCTGTTGCCTTTGATTCAGCAATTTCAGCAAACAGCCAAGCAGCATACATCTCAACCTCAAAGCATAACAGATCTTGATAAAGCCAAAACATAACTGGGAGGCAAAGGCCCCCAAATCAGGGACAGATTTTAACTAGTGCTGTTTCAGCTTGGAATGTTGCTATAATGGAAAGGTATGCATTAAAACACATTTTATAAAATATATGAAGTGTGAAACTCAAATGTCTGTAGATAATTACTTCATTCCTCAATGATTTGCAAGAAAGCCACCCGAGTTATGAGGAACAGACAAAAGTATGAGGCACAAATCTAGTCTTTCTGCAAAATTCTAGACAGCAGAAAGGTATGCCAGTCAGATCTGTCAAATTTACATGGTGTTGTGATTTTAACATGTTAATTATGTTTCGTTACTAGTTGTCTGTACCACATACTGCCCTAGTCATTGTGGGCAAACCACGTGAATGACCAAGTCCCTTAGTTTTTACACTTTTTCTACAGAATTAGTATGAACCCAGAGAATGTTTATACTGCTCAAGTGGTTATAAGGGGAAAGAGGAAGACAGGGCAAAACTCTGGGATGTACCACCTTGGTGGGGAGGGTCAAACTTGACAATGTTCAAGAAATTTGTGAGAAACTCTACATGGTGATCATATGTGGATTATTCTGAAAGAAGATTATTATTGCATGTATAAAATTAATAATGTTATGACAGAAAAAAATGTTGGAGCTTGCTTTATTATTACGTATGTTCCTTTTTATAACCAGTAATTGGGAACAGGTTGTTAGTGTGACAGGAAGAAGGTGCTATTATATTAACATCTGATATTTTTCTCATCCATTATACTTCAGTAGCAACCAGTCAATAGTTCCCATACCTAAAAATCAACCAATGCTACTTTCCAGTATACTGCTGTGATATTACTCATAGATGTTGGCTAGCTGTCTAGTAATTGGCTTTGTGGGACAGAGGGTTTACTAGTAAACCCTGCATTTTCTTGGGTCTCCTGTAGGGTATCACATAAGGGAAGCTGAGGCTAGTATGAGGTGCCCTGTACCAGCAGCAGTAGCTAGAATCAGTAGGCTATAATGCAGTGTGTAACAATCATAGGCTGAGGGAAGTAAAATAAGTAATTATGAATGAATTTTAGAAATTTTGCTGAATTGTTAATGTATTGTTATTTAGTACTACAAAGGACATGATGTGGCTGGCACATACATGCAATGGCGGCTGGTGACTTCAAATCAAAGGGGGGGCTGCAGGAGACAGCTGAATGGGTGGGGCCAATGATAAGGGGTGTGGCCAACTAGAATGGTGTGGAGCTATGCTAAAAAACACAAAAACTGGGACTTTAATTAAATATGCTGCCCTGGGTGCCAAACTGTCATTATGAGAGTCCAATCAAGACAAACTAAAGTGTAGAAGAAAAAATATTTCAATGCATTGGCTACATGATAGCTTACTTAATATCTAGATGGAAACAAAAAGGTTGTGAGGCATGAAAAAAATAAATTACTTTTTAAATACATTACTGGAATGCCAGTCAAAATCAAGTATAAAAAAACAAGCAGCACTCAACTTAAACCACTTCTCCTTGCACTGCAGTTCTACTTATAATTTATATTCAGCTTTAGTACCAAGTAGCATGCTAAAAGTAGCAATCTCTGTGATATCCCAACTTGTAAAAATGTTTCTTATCCAAAAAAGACCTGCTGCCTAACAACAACTATCTACTTGTTTCTTGGGGAAAACGTGATCAAAGTACAAAATGAACAGCAAATAAGAAACAAGCTCAAGATAAATTGCATAAAGGATTACTGCACAGGCTATGGACCACACATGATAGATTAGTATTCTGTTTCGTTTATGGGTAAAGCCTGCAAAGATGACTGCAGGTCTCCAACAAATGTAATGAGCTTCTGAAAATACTGTAATCCTGTCCTTTATTACAAATACTGTCATATGCATTTCAATACCTAAGGCTGATACGCTATCTAGTTATGTAAATATTCCCTGCATGGCAACAACAAAAAGGCTTTCAATGTTGGTAATTCTTTAACAGTATGCTTATTAAAGCTTACTTGCATCTTGCAATCTCAGACAAGCTTACCTGATGGTCATTAAAGCATTGCTACTTAAACACACACCAACAGGTACTGCAAAAAGATGCATTTTCTGAATAAGAAGAAGCATAAATCAACAGTATAAAAATATGACAGAAAACCAAAACATTCTGCAAAATCAAAGACAGACGAAAAGCCACTGTAGTACTTATGCCTACCTTGGATAGGGGATGACTTACAGTGCATAACTGCTCCTTGTCTTGCTTGAACACATCCAGAGTCACTACATGGGGGAGTGGGGTAGAAGTTTGTCACAATTTTAAATGTCTCTGGCTGATGGTGATGGCCCTGACACATGTGTCATACCTCTCGACCTTAGAGCAAAAAATTTGTACAAAGCCATAAATAGAAGTGGGGCAAAGGTCCAAAAATAAGGACAATTTTAACTATTGCTCTTATAAACTTAGAAAGATAATAGAATAATAGGTCTTGCATTAGTATGACTTTTCTGAAGGGCATGAAATCAGAAACTCAAATGTTTGTCATTATTTTCTAACTTTAGTCTTTAATGATTTGCCACTAATTTGCCAGAAAACCACAATTTTATGAAAAGCGGTCCAAAAATGTGATGCAAAAATATAAAATAGCCACATAATACAGCTGGGAACCTGTCAAAGAAGGGACACTTTTTTAATATTAGCACTGCTAACTTGAGCAGCTGACAAAATAAGAATCTACATGCATTTCTGAAATTAAAAGTAATCTATATAACGCTGATCATTACAATTACATATTAATTGTAAACCGTCCACGATTTCTTCCAAATTTGCCATTTTGCGGTGGGATTATTAGGGGGAGAGCAACACTTTGAGCCAAAATGGGGGACAGTTGAGAGGTTTGGATGCACCCAATTCTACAAAGCGATTTATTTGCACATACCTCTCAACCTCTTAATGCAGGAAATCTGGACAAGGCCAAATATATTGGGGGAACATACAAACAGTACTAAAATTGCTCCTGTATAAACTTAGTTGATATAGTAACAGGTCTTGCTTGAGTCTGAAACTCAATGTCTGTCATTATTTAGTGACTTCATTCCTAAATGATTTTCCAGAAAACCACAAACTTTATGAGGAACAAACCAAAAATAAGCAAAAAAATCTATTAATTCTGTGAAAATCTGGACAGTTGAGAGGTATAGTTCAGCTGGGGCTGTCTCTGAGTTTGCCACCCTTCCCCCCTCACAAAATTATGGTCAAATGGGGCCTCCCCCCTGCAGCCATTCCAATGTCCCATTACTTGGCTATTTCACCCCATTTACCATAAACACTGTAATGTGCATATTGCTTTACTTCTATGATTTGGATTTCATTTAAAAGTTTTATTTTATATTTTACAGCACAAACACTAACAGATATCTACTAAACAAAGCAATGCAGTCTCACAATGAAAATAGACTTAGCATTAAAACTTCTCTGCCCTTGAAACTCACATTCATTGAAACAGCATTGAAACCCACATTCAAAGAAAATACATCTGACCAGTGGCAGATACAGATTAACTTTGGGCGGTTTTCAAATCATAAGCCCCTTGCACATGAAACGTACACCTTCCTAATTGTATTAAATTATATAGTACAGTTAGAGGGTGTTTTAAATTTATTGTTTTGAACATTTTTCCAGTAAACAATGAAACAAAATGCATGTATCAATAATGACAAAACTGCCCAGTTCAGAACATTTCCATCAAAAAGTCTACACAAACTTCTACAATCCACCAGTCATCTAAATAATTCCACATTAATGAGATCTATAACTTTATATTTCATTGTTTCCTCTACAAATAAAGTGCCTGTTGCCCTTGATGAATACATTGCCTATGTTATACTAAAAAAATGATAAGCTAGTAATATTGCAATAGGGACTGGAAGGCAAATTGATAACAGGTTCATAGTTACTAGGTATCTCCACCAAAGAGAACATTCTCGGGACTGCAGCATCCACCCCCATTAAAAGTATAACACAGTACAGTATTAGCAATGCATCTACATACTGTGGGAGTAGAACCCACAGCCTTCTGCATCAAAAGCAAGTACACTACCTGTTGCACTATTAACAAAGCAAGCTGACTCAGCATAAGCAGCACTAAACTTATCTTCCCCTGAAGCTCTCAGCTCCTTATAAAATCCACTCGACACTCAACTGTATCTCTCAATTTTGCAGCACAAGAAATCTGGAAAAGCCAAAATGTATTGTGGGGGAACAAAAGCCCAAAAACCAGGGACACATTTTAAACATTGCTTGTATAATCTTGGAAAGTTGCTAGAATAAAATGCTGTGTTACCACCATGCATTTCTCTGCCAAGTCTTGAACCCAGAACCCTGTGCACTACAGTCAGAGCAACATACCACAATGCCAAATTAACTGATTCTGCAAAAATAGGAAGACTGAAACTTAAATGGCTATCATTTAGTGAATTCAGTTCTAACCACAGCTCTCAACCTCTTAGCACAAAACACCCAGACAAAGTGAATAATGAACGAATACAGCCCTCAAGCATATTCAGTGAATTCAATTCTCACCATAGCTCTCAACCTCTTAGCACAAAAAACCTGGACAAAGTGAATAATGGGGGACAAATTTCAAATATTGATCTTATAAACTTAGAAAATTGCTAGAATAAAAGGTTTGGTGTTACATGTACCTTCTGAAGAATATGAAGTCTGAAATTCACGTCTATCATTCCAGAAAACCACAGATTTTATGAGGAACAGAACAGAACAAAAATCTGAAAAATTTTCATAAGTGGTGGTGGGTAGGGAATTCAGGCTCTTGCTATCTGCATGCAAGGTACAGGGTTTGAGCCTGTCTCTAGCCACCAGGTATATTTACATGGGGCATTACACACACACACACACACACACACACACACACACACACACACACACACACACACACACACTTCAAAAGCTTCGTATGGACTTAGTACCTGAACTCCACACACACTTCAAAATGAAAGTACCCGAATGTGGTCTGTCCGTCACAGTCTCATATGCTTTCTGCTTCAGGCAATCGGTCCCCATAAACAACCTGGTAAACTCTGCTTTCAGACATCTTGCCTTCTGCTTCAGGCAATCAGTCCCTATAAACAACCCGGTAAACTCTGCTTTCTGCTTCAGGCAGCTTGCCTCTATGGGCCTGTGAGAGCATTGTTCCAGTGTAAACTCTGCTTCAGCTTGCCTCTATGGTTCCACCAAAGCAGCAGGCTTACAGTTATCCAGCCTGCAGATGTTGCAGTCCAATCCTCTTCCAGTCTATGCAGTGGGGCATCTGCAGTCTGATGCCTTGTTTCTCATTCCGGACTGCTGTTGGGTTTGGGAAATGGACACTCCCTCTAAATTTTAAATATTTTTTTTTCTTTTTACAGCAGTGAGCAGTCTGAGTTCAATGGTCTGGACATTTTCACAGCAGTCTGAGTATTTTTTTTTTACAGCTGGGGGGCTGCAGTCCTGCAGTCCAATATCACGAGCCGCCACTGCATACATGTTTAGTTTCTGTACACATTCTCAAATCCCTATAACAAAAACAACGGTTTAAAATTCCTGGTAAAGCAATAAAAGTGACTATAGGACCAAGCTAATGTATAGCATCAATATATCCATGAAAATGTATATATAACTCTTTCTGTTAAATAGTCTTAAAAAAAGAAAGAAAAAGAAAACATGTGCAAGGGACTAACACCAATAGGTACATTTTTTTAACAGCACTAAATATATATGTATACATACTTGCAGGCATCTGCCTCACATGTCTGCTTGGTTTAGTCTCCTATGGAAACACACCTCTCAACCTCTTAGATAAAAAAATATAGACAAAGCCTAAAATAATGTGGTGGGGGGGGGGGGCAAAGGCCCAAAAATAGGGACAGATTTTAACACTGGTTTTAAAAATTAAGAAAGTTGCAATAATAAAATGAACCTATCCTGCAGTAGCTTCTTTTCTCTACTCCTTCTACCTCCTATCTGCCTCCAGTCTATCAATGCACAGCCAAGTAACTCCCTCTGACTCTCCTCAACTAGTCCTCCAAATAATCATTCCTACTGTGAAATACTTCCATTTTCTGTCTCTTCCTTACACCTCCCAACTGTATCTACTGCCTTTAAACACTGACTTACACTCCTGACTATTTAATATCACTCCCCACTTCTCTCTGTTGTCCTGCTCTAACCTGGGTCTATTCTCTATCTTTTTACAGGTCCCTGACACCTACAACAATCAGGCTTGTAGTACCCCAGCCAATTCCAGAAGAACATCCCTATACAGAATACTGCTCAATTGGTGGAATCCCTCTACAGAAACAGTATTTGAACATATGTTCAGTATTAACAATATGTACTCCTGACTGTATTGCCCTCTTGTTATGCCCACTGAGCACTGCTGCTGGTCAGCTACATAACATTGCTGTGAACCCCCCACCCCACTGACAGATGTTATTTGGCCTTTAGCCTAGTCACCTATCTTCCTACCACCTACTGAACTTCTCTATCCTAGCTCTCTTGTTTCCCTCCTATCCTCCACTGCATACCCCCCTCTTACCTCTATTTCCTCCTCTTGCCTGTCCTTCCACCATCCACCTTGCTCACTCGGACCCTAGCTTTACTACCCTAGACCTTGTGCCCCCCTGTCCTGCCAGGGCTTTCCCAGCTTACTCCATAGTCTAGCCCCAGATATCCTGTGCTCTTCCCTCCTCATAGATTTTAGGCTTCCCTCCTCAAAGTTTTTAGGCATAGCATCTCTTTCTGAAGGAAGGTAAATACCAGAGAGTTGGGTGTAGAATAGCTTTTCCAGGAAAGTAAACTGCTATTCAGTATATTCTAAGCCATAGCCCTCTCCTAGCTGATTGCTTTCCATAACTGCTGCTGCTGGTCCTCTAGGACAGTGCTGCCCCACTCCATTCGCTACGCTCACTCTGCTCCCCTACCCCCATTCTCATCCACCCCCACTTATAGCTGCTAGCCACTCCCTCCCCAACTCACACACATAATCTCTCAATCTAACCACACCCTCAGTCTTTACTCACACATATCACACCACACCCTTTTCACTAACACCATTAACTGCTCCTCTACCACCCACTCAATAACTCCTGTTCTCACTCACCACTCCTTTCCCACTACAAAAGGTAACATAAAAGGAGAAGAAACAAACTAATACAATGGCTCTCCTACACTTAAAGGAAGCTTTCTATACATTAACTACTTTGGTTCTTCTCTGGTTATCCATCCTTACCTCCTACCACACACAACTTCATCTCACCTATCCAACTCAGTGGGAAACAGAAACCACAGCCAATACACTAAAGCTAACACACTTCCCTATATCTCCATTTGTCTTTACCCCAACTCAACTCCACCCCTATGTTAATTATAAACCAATAAACAAAATTAACCCCTACTTATCACAGAAACAAAATAAAATACTACAAAAACTACTTAAGCTCTACCTATACCTAACTCTAAAACTCCCTTGCTGTGGTGACATACACCCCAACCCAGGACCCATTACTTCACTCCACCAAGACCTAACCCAATCAAACCATCTTTATAACAGACCAACCTCCTCTCTTCTGCTCTTAAACATTAATGTACAAAGTATACTCAACAAAGTTCAGGACCTCCATGCACTATTGGCATTATACAAACCAGATTTAGCCATACTTACATAAACTTGGCTTAGATCAGAACACCATGATAATGAGATAACACTCCCTGTTTTCAATATTATATGGAAATATAGGCAAGGGAAAAAAGGAAAAGGTGTAGCCATTCTGTTTCAAAATGATCTCACAGTAGAACAGCTTAACTAAAACTCCCAAGATGTCAATGACATAGAACTCATTCTTGCTAAAATAAAACTAAACTCTAGCAAACACAAAGTCATATCAGGTGCCTATATCCCCCCAGGAAACAATACTGACACTATGGAAAACCTGCTACACTAGATGACTATCTCCCATCCTCATTTGGCCATACTCCTAGGGGATTTTAATATTGACTGGTCTGACTGTACCAAATACAATCCCTCTACCCACATTAATCTACATGGGTTTACCCAAGTCATAGACACCCCCACAAGAGTTGATAAGAAAACCAAACGACAATCCATCTTAGATTGGAAACTTCTGTCTGACCACACCTTAGCAAACCAGGCAGGCTGCCTACCTGACAATTTAAGTGACCACCAACCAACATACCTTATTTGAAATAAATCCCAACACTATAACCAACCCATTCTAAGAATAGTTCACAACAAACAAACTTCAAAACCAAGGACCTAAACAACAAACTAAAACACTGTGACTGGTCTCCCCTTAAACGCCTACCCCTAGATGAGGCAGTAGACTACTTTAACTCAACCTTTCTCAAAATCCTAAACCATCATGCACCAGCCCGTACCATCAGAGTTAAAACTAACTATGCCCCTTGGCTAACAAAAGAAACCAGAACCATAGTGAAGGATAGAGATAGAGCCTGGGCTCAATTTCATAAACTTAAAACCACCACCACAAAACAAATCTTCTTAGCACTCCGGAACAAGACCAAAAAACTTATAAAACTCGATAAAACCAATTACTATAAAATCTTGCAAGACAAACACACACACACAACCCTCAGAAATTCTGGGCCTCAATAAACAGATTACTGCACCCAGGTAAAATCAGCACTCCCACACCAATAGTACCAACCGACAAGGAGGACATCCCTACCCAGTTCAACAAATTCTTCACAGAAACAGTCCTAGCCTTATCCAACACCCTAAATAGCACCACCATTCCCACTCCTTCACCAACTCCTACTACCCCTATTACACAACAACCTCCCCCCAGCTTCTCCTTCTTCCCAGCACCCATACAACTCATTACTAAACTCCTCAAGAAATTGAAACCTACCACACTGGCTGCTAATAAACTTCCCACTGATTTCCTTAAAATATCAGCTGATGCCATATCTTACCCCATGTCTATCCTCATTAACAGATCCATATCTGAATCTAAAGTACCCAACCTCTGGAAAAATCTCATATTATTCCACATCACAAAGGTGGAAACTCCCTTGAGCTCACCAGCTACCGGCCAATTGCAATTTTATCACCCCTATCAAAAATACTTTAAAGAGTAGTACATACACAACTAATGCAATACCTTCTAGAAAATAACCTTGTATCAGCATCACAACATGGGTTTCGTCCCTCCCATAGTACCACAACAGCCCTATTATCCTATACCAACATAATCAACACCCACAGAAACAACAGACTTTTTGTATCCTCTGTTTTCTTAGACTTATCCAAGGCCTTTGACATGGTCAACCACAGTATGCTTCTCAAAACTATATCTACCCTCAACCTAAACTCACTCACTATATCATGGTTCAGCAGCTATTTATCAAGCCGACAGCAAGCAGTTCTATGGCAGGACCAACTATCCTCCCTTCTTCCTGTATCTATTGGAGTCCCTCAAGGCTTCATTATTGGTCTCTTGCTATTCTCCATATTTACAAATCAGATTGCTGCTTCCTCTCCTTCTGCCTCTATAGTATAATATGCTGATGACACTACTATCATTTGTGCTGCCCCTACCCTAAGCAAGCTACAAACAATAACACAACACAACTTCACTCTGGCTGAAACATGTTTTTCTACCATAAATCTTTTACTGAATCCCAAAAAAAAAAACGAATTATCTTCAGCCCAGGTAGATCCCCTGCACTCAATGACTTCATCATTAACTCCAAGGACAATACCTCAATCACCCCAACAGAACACACTAAACTCTTAGAAGTAGTAATCGATAACAAACTCAAACTTGATATACACATAGCCCAAACAATCAAAAAAGTTCACAAAAAGCTAGGTCTCTTGTATAGGAATAAGCAATTCATGACCAATTATACCAAAGCCACTACTGCCAGAACCCACCTATTATCCACCCTACTGTATGCCTCCCCAATCCTGACTAATCTTTGCCACAGCAAACAAAGCAAAATGGCATCTTGCTACAACAAGATTGCCAAATTTGCCACAGGTGCCTCTAATAGAGCCCACCACTGTCTTTCCCTCAAACAGCTCAACTGGCTTGAGCTGCCTCAATTACTTCTTATCACTCAACTCTCCACAGCTCAAAAACTATATTACCTCCCAAATAAACCCCCCATTTTACAAGACCTACTACAACCCTACACCACCACCTGAGCCATAAGATCAACAGACCAAAATCGCATAAATGTCATCAAACATAGGAATGAGGCTGGAAAATTTCTTTTTGCCTGTTCTATAGCAAAAGTCTGGAACTCACTTCCAAAACATATAACTTCTACAAGTTCTGCTCAATTTAAAAAACTACTTAAAACCCACTACTTTAGCAACTGGCTATGCCCATGTGAATCCACAGGCTAATCCACTACATTTGCAGTGATACAATGATTCTACCAAGGATCATCTAATAGTGCCTAACCTCTGTATATTAATTATTAACTAACAATGTTCTATTCTGTTTGTATCTACTTACACATATCTGAAAACAGATAAACATATTCCTACATGTTTTTTTTTTTTTGTCTTTTAGGCTTTTCCCGGTTACGGGTCACCACAGCAGAATTCCAGTCTACTAATGATTGGCAGTTGATTTTTAAGGTGCCGAGTTGCCAGCCCAGCATCCAACCTTCAGTGAAAGCACATCCATTCACGCATGTCTTTCGAATGCCACTCAACCATGGGGAGGACATGCAGACTCCACACAGAAGGCATTCCAGCCAAGAATTGAACAGGAGAACCTCTTGCTGTGAGGCAACAACATTACTGCTGCACCACCGCGGCTTCCTAAACATATTCCTACATACAACTGGTATACCTCTAGAATACAATAATTGTAACTATACATATATCTGTGAAGAAATGTAAAATATGTTCTTGTATAATATTGTATGCATTTAGAAGAAAGTGTTTTAATTCATAAAATGTTATTTGTTAGATTGTTTTTTTTAAGTGGAGCTTTTCTCCCTGGGCCTCCACTGAAAATGGACCTGTGTCCAGTCAGACTATCCCAGCCAACAAATGTAAAATAAATAAATAAAGGATATGAAGTTTGAAACTCAAATGATTTTCAATATTTTGTGACTTTAGTCCCCAGTGATGACAGAAAAACACACATTTTAGGAGGAACAGACAAAAATAAGGGGCAAAAATCTGAGACTTATGTGTAGAAACTAAACTACTGAAAACAACATATATCAATAGTTACTTTTATTTTCATTATCTAAATCTCTAGCTCTCATCTTCATTTAATTTAGTCTTTTGAATTACCAAATACAATTTCTCTACTTAGCATATTTTAAAGGCCTATACAGTTCAGTAGTCGAAAATTATTGCTTTTCTCTAACTAACCTTTCTACAGTTAGCTCAAGAGGCTACCCATATACCTGGACCCATTTTTCATTGTGCTAGGTTATGCAAATCTTTGCTTTTAGTTCATCACTATTTACAAAGAATCCCAGAATTTATATATCTAAGGCATAAAGAAGAAGGCCATACATAACTTTGTCATACTGTGAACACTCTTTGGCTTATGGATCAACAAAGTAAAGGAGTCTAAAATCATTCTTAAGACATGGCCTGCAGAAGGTACAATACATTTGCAGTAAGAAACCTAATAAGTATGGATGGAACACAAATATTACATGTAATAATTGTAAGTGTGAACAACACTCATCATCATCATCAGTCATCATCAACCCCTTTTTTCCCATTGTCTACATTGTGCCAGGGTGTCATCTTAATTGTTGCCATCTCATTCAATTCAATGCCACACTCCTGCCTTCTTTGACCCTCATGGCTGACTGTCACAGATCTTCTTTCATACAATCCATCCACCTCTTTGCTGGATGTCCTTGTTTCCTCTTACCCTTTTTCTTTTTGTCCCAAATCTTCTTCACCAGATTATCTTTTGCTTTTCTGCACATGCTCAAACCACTGTAATATGTTCTTTTTGATTTTTTTCTGCAATTGGAGCTACTTTGGCTTCTGCTCTTATGTTCTCATTTCTTAGTTTATCCCACAGTGTGTATCCGTATCCTACCACCCTTCTCAGGAACATTATTTCCATCACCTCTAGCTTTCTCATCTACTGTGCCTTTACTGCCCAGGTTTCTGTACCATACAGTATTACTGGTCACACCACTGTTTTGTACACCATACCTTTCAGCTTCTTTGGCATTCTACTGTTATAAACTACACCTAACACTGTATGTCAGTTGGCTGCAGCCCCTCTGATTCTAGCTTTGACCTCTTCATTCAGATTTCCCTTCTCCCCAACAACAGATTCCAGATACAAAGCCATTAACCTGTTCCACTATCTTCCATTCTATCTCAGTTCTCAGCTTCATCTAATTTCTTCAGTTTGCTGCCATTGCCACTGTCTTATCTGTACTTAGGTTCATCCCATGTGCCTTTAGTTTTGCATTCCATTCCCCTATCCTTTCCTGATGTTCTTGCTCAGAGTCTGCCTGTAATACCACATCATCTACATACACCAATGTTGTTGATCTGTCCCCTCCAACCTGTTTGCTAATGTAGTTCATCACCAGTATGAATAGCAGTGGGTTCAGAGGTGAACCCTGGTGCACGCATACTCCCACTGGGAACTCCTGTATGAGATTGAACACTGTACTTGAGTCATTGGGTCTTTGTATATAGCCTGCACTAATTCTACCAATGTTTCTGAGACTTCAAACCACTGCATAACTTCCCAAATCAGCTTTCTTGGGACCTTACCATATGCTTTCTCCAAGTCTAGGAATGCCCAATTGGACTCTTTCCTCATCTCTAGCTTCTTCTCAACTATCTGTCTCACTGCAAACATCATGTCAGTTGTGCTGTATCCTAATCTGAACTGCTCATCTCCCATCTTACGTTCAACTACTCTGTGTATCCATTTATCAATCACCGTCTCCAAAACTTTCATGCAACATCACAAGAGGTTGATACCGCTGTGCTGCCCACAGTTGTGGATGTCCCTTTTGTTCTTGTACACTGGTATGAGTATGCTCATCTCAGATGACTGGAGAATAAGCATACTCATGCCAGTGTACTGCCCACAGTTGTGGATGTCCCTTTTGCTCTTGTACACTGGCATGAGTATGTTTATTCTCCAGTCATCTGGGATATGCCTTTCTCTCCACATTTCTATGAGTACCCTCAGGAGCCATTTTTCCCCTATTTCATCCAGCATCTTTATCATATCTGCTGTGACCTCATCAATGCCTTCTGCTTTCCCTGATTTAATTTTCCTTAATGCTATTCTTACTTCTTTTAGGGTGGTGTCCTCATTTTCTGTCATTGTAGGCTATGTCTGGAGCAATACAGCTTCTGTGGGGGGTTTCTTCATTCAGAAACTGCTGGAAATACTCCTTCCATCTGCCTTTGATGTCCTGTGGAATGGTGAGCAGGTTGTTGCTGGCATCCCATATGAAAGGTGTCTGACTA
The DNA here is from genome assembly GCF_019279795.1 of Protopterus annectens. Lineage (NCBI taxonomy): Eukaryota > Metazoa > Chordata > Ceratodontiformes > Protopteridae > Protopterus > Protopterus annectens. Next base: position 34,997,960 of record NC_056733.1, on the reverse strand, counting down.
TCTTCTTTATCTTTCTGTCTTTGTCTTGCAACCTGATGTTGTTTCTTTGTGCCAATTACTGCATCACTTTCCAGAAACTGGTAGAGTACCTCTGATGTCCTGTTCTTTGCTATTGCAACCCCCTTCTTAGCTTTTTTGTTAGCCAGCCAGTATTCCATCCTAGCCTGGACTGTCTTTTCTATCTCCCACTTTTTCCTGTACTTCGTCTTTCTTTTGATGACTTCCTTGACTTCTACATTCCAACACCAGCTTTCTTTATGTACCTTATTTCCATACCTGGCTCAGCCACATATCTGTTCTGTTGTCCTCACACATGCTGTTTTGAGGCACTGCCATTTTTCTTCAACTCCACTTATTTCCTTCTCTTCTTGGGGTGCCAGAGCCCTAAGTAAGTCCTTGAACTGTTGTACTTTATCTCCAGTCAACTTTTGGGTCTTCAGTCTGGTCTTTGTGGACCTTAGAGCCTTCTCTGACCATTGCTTGCAGCTGATTGTGACAATCAGCGGTTTATGATATGAGTTGTCAATTTTACTGTGGATGACTTTGTAATCACTGCTTCTACACTAGTGCCTTTTCCTCACTGGAAGAAAATTTACCTGAGTTGCATGTTGGCCACTCTTGTATGTGGCCTTGTGACTGTCTCCCTTTCTGAACCATGTGTTGGCTATTATCAAGCCATTTGCCAGACAGAAGTCTAGAATGTCCCCTCCTTCTTTATTCCTGTTACCCTATCCATGTGGACCCTGGCAGTTCTCATAACTTGTTCTGTCTTTCCAGATATGTGCATTCAAGTCACCCATTATGAACACAAATTCATGTTGTCTTGCTTTATCTAGTAGGTCCTGCAAATGCACTAATTTCCTCACTATTACAACCCTGGTGAGAGGCATAGGCTGAGATTATGAATGCTGACATTCATCTGGAGTCTGATTACCATGAGTCTGTCACTCATTATGACGATATCCCTCACTGTCTTCTGAAGCCTGTCACTCACCACAGTTCCCACACCATTTTTCTAGCCTGTCCTCCTCCTGGGTAGTAGACTCTGGATCCCAAGCCAAATGTCTTTGCTGCACTACCCTTCCATCTTGTTTTTGGATAAATCGGATGCCCAGCCTCCTCCATACCATCATGTTATCCACTTCCAAGCTGCATCTTGTCAGTGAACCTCCAATGGGTGTAGCAATTCTTAGTTCATGTTTGGCAGGTTGACTGGTTTTATGTCCAGCTTTCGCTCAACAGAGCTATCCCAGATAACCCAGGCTGGGCAACAGGACACTGGATGTTATTATTTTAGGAGGTAGGGCTTTTATGACAATATATGGAAACAAGATATCTTTATATCAACAAATGTCAATCAATAAATACATTTATAAGTATTTACCCAAACTGTAACAGTGCAGAAACAAAGCTAAAGAGAAAACACAGACCAACTTTGTATAAAATGTATTTAATAAGATAAGCACTTTTGCAAAATAGTTTTTGCTGCATAAGATCTCAACTAACAAAATAGATATATATATATATATATATATATATATATATATATGTGTGTGTGTGTGTGTGTGTATGTGTGTACCTTAGTCACATATTCAAACATCCAATAAACATGAAGTGCATTCTCCATTTCTAGGTAACATTATTTATTAATTAATCAATTTAAACTTATCTAGAAACACAATAAAGCACATCCCTGTACTATAAAAATACATGGAAAATTATTGTTCTCCCATACACATATGTCTATATAGTAAAACATTCATATGTGCACACTTCTATAAGTGCATCTACATATATACTCATAATATACTTGAAAACTAATAAGTAAGAAAAATTTATATAAAACATACTAATAGTTTTTTGCGAAAGCACTTATCTTATTAAATACATTTTATATGAAGTTGATCTGCGTTTTTACTTCAGCTTTGTTTCTGTTCTGTTACAGTTTGGATAAATTGGTTTGTTTCATGTTTTAGCACAGAGCAGTTAATTGCCTGGCATTTTATTGTGTATTTTGACATTTATAAGTATGATGATAGAGGAATTAAATAAAACAAAACAGGTGTTACAATAGTAAGCTTTTTATCAGTTCAGACTCACCTATATTTTGGATGTTATTTTAAAGTGACACAAGGAAAAAGGAAGAAAAGAACATTTCTTGGGTCAATTAAGCTAAAGAAGCAACAGTGGGTGGGAATATTGGTAGATCAAAATTTATCATTATCCAAAAATAAGTTTAGCAGTAATGTTTTAATCATAGTTTGATATGTTCTCATAAATATAAATCTGAGAAATATGTACAATATTTTAATTTGTTTGAAAGTCCTGCTCAGTTATGAGTTGCTTAAAACACAATTTAAAATTAGTAATAAAACTGTTATCCAAACTGTATAAAGAGTTGTAAAACTCTTGATTAGTTTAACAAGCATAAACAATCTCTTAATAGAAGTATAAAATATACATCTTAGTTTAGATTTATGAAGCTGCAAAAGCTCCATAAGGAGAAGTAGAAGAAACTAAACTGTGTTAAGTATCACTATATGAAACTTAAAATATTATAGTGTATAGCACTCCACGTTTTAGTTAGAGGATAGGAGATTTATTATGATAGATGTTGGCATTAGCAGAGAAAAAACAATGATTTCAATCACTGATATCAGTGATAGGAAATTATTGAAAGAAGATAGCTGTCAGTTTCTAGAGCTTTTATTAGATATATATATATATATATATATATATATATATATATATTAATTTGGTACTTTTCTCATGAAAAGAGATAACAGTAAATCTGATGTTGTCAATCTTCATTCATTCTTGACTGATGGGTTCAGTTCAGAACCTTTGGAACTGACTAGGCCATTATACATCATTCCAGCCAGAAATATCGAGCTAAGGCTCTATCTATGCTGCCTCTCTTCCCATTACCTCAGATATCATTTGCCACGTACAAAATTGGATGCATCAACCATTGCTCTAAGCTAAGTGATCCTTTTTTTTTCTATTTGTACATTATGCTACCCTTTGTCCCTTTTCTGTGATATTTACTATTCTCTAGTTTCCTTCTTTTTGTGCAAGTGACTTTATTTGAAACTTTCTAACTCCATATTTACTTCAAGGTATCTCTCTTTTGCCATCAATGGTATAGGCCTCTCCTTCCCACTTACTATTGGTAATTCTTTGATGCCATCGTTGGTATCCTTTCCCTACCCTTCTTCTTCTTACACCGTTTGGGTAGTCTTTATATACCATAGTTGGTATATTCAAAAATAAAAAATAAAAAAATATAAATAAAAAGCTTTCTCTTGTCTTTCCCCTTTTTTCTTTATGAGTGTGTGTGTGTGTGTGTGTGTGTGTGTGTGTGTGTGTGTGTGTGTGTGTGTGTGTGTGTGCGCGCTCGCGCGCGTGCACACGTGAGTGTGGGTGTACCTTGCACTTGACTAGATAACATGGCAGAAAAGCATAAAGGAACATCCAGGTTTAAACAATGTTAAGACTAGCAGAAAGATGTTCAATTCGGATGGGCATCTTTCCTGCTTCTACTTTTAGGGTGTCCCTCATCTAGAAATACAATCTCCATGAGAACTGTGTAAGGGCTTTAGTGCTTGAACTCTTGCAGAGAGATTGTAATAAACTGATACTTAAGGGCTTGTTGAAATGTCCTTTTGGTGAAGCTGTTTCTGAGGCAGAGACTTCAAAATCTTCTAAATCTGACTGTAAAAAACAGAGCCATTCAGTACTGCCTTCCCCCAAGGCACATGACTCCAAGTCTCAAAAATCTCCAGTTTCGACACCTTCTTCGAAACTGAAAGCGATATTGTTGTATTCTGCTCTGGCACCAAAACCAACAAAATCTACCACAGTGCTGTCTATTATTCAAATTATCCAGACATCTTCGGTACTGACCATGACTTTGGTGCCGACGACCTCTCCAGCACCAATAGTTGTTACTTCCACTATTTTGATCCCATCTTCACCTTCTATCAAACAGTCTATGGTGCCAATGGTTGACATTATAAGTACCCCCAGGACTAGATATTCCCCTTCAATAGACCCCTTCTTGAGTCAGCAGCTGAGTCCATTCGTGGAAAGACCTGAATCCCCTTCGGGAATGTCAGTTTGTTCCTCCAGGAGCCTATCGGAAATGGGTGCAGTTGGATTAGTGGATCAGCTTTTGGCAGCCAGAGGTCTTCCTGCTCCCTCTCAGACCTCCATCCCTCCTGAAGCCGAGGCTTATTCTCCCAGGACTCCTATATATGTTCCTCCTTCAACCTTTCATCAGGCCTTGGAGCCCATTGCTTCATCATTCCCAGTGCCAGCTACCTTGGTACTGACGGTGGATCTCACTTCGATACCAGAACCTACTCTGTGGTCTTTGGCTCTATCGGAACTGTCATACCCACAGGACTGAGATTTGGCTACCAGTTCTGGGATCCCTGGATTGGCTCCGATTTTTTTCTATGGAGCCATCTACGGCTCTCGGTACCTTGGTAATTTCAAGTACTCTCTCGGCTCCTACTCTGGGGGGAAGCTCATCAAAGCAGGGTGTGACCCCGGTTCCAAGGCTGTCTTTCTTGGTTCAGGGCTCCCATTCCTCTTTGGGCAGGCCTGCCTTCCAGATTATGGAGAGAGCTCTAGCCTCAGCAGGCTCCCAGTTGGTACCATCCCCATCAGAGTGCCATATTTTTGTTCCCTCTGGTTTGCAGCTGCCACAATCTGCTACTTCAGGACAGTGAGCACAAGAGCAGCAAGATACCCTAGTGCAGGGTCCCTTGTCTTCGGAGTCCTCCTCAGATCTTTCCCCTGAGGACCCACCCTGAAAGAGATTGTACAAGAGGAAGCACTTGGATTCTCCAGATGAATCAGTCACCGAGGATACAGATTACGATGAAGGGGAAGGGTCCCCATGGCCACCCACTGAAGATGTCTCCTTTGGAGACATCCTGTAAATTTTAAAACAGAGGGGTGATGGGAAGTCCTCAAACCCATCCTCCAAGGAATCTGCTTTCTTGTAAGCTTTTCGTGCCCGGCCATCTACTTCTTGGGTGACCCCGTCTGCTGATGAGGTAATCAGTCTTATTGTACAGCATGCGTGGAAGGCTCCTGACACCATAGAGCCTATTCCCTGGAGACCAGCCAAAATTCTTTCAGCCCCAGAGGATCAGCTCCATTGGTCTAAGGATCTAGCGGTGGATGCCATGGTGGTGGTGGCAGACACAAAGAAGGAATTCGCTGAAGAGAGTTCAACTGTCCATCCTCCCAACTGAGAGTCCCAGACAATGGACAGATTTGGGAAGTGGGTCTTTGCCTCATTGACCTTCACTATTTGGTCCTTGAATTTTTTGGTGCACTTTACTAGACTCCAAAGAGATCTGATAACTGAGATCTTGGATACCCTGGCATGAGCAGTGTCTGATGAGATCCAACATAAGGTTGCCTCCCAGGTTGCCACCCTGGAGCTGATTTCTAATTTGTCTATGTGGCTTATTGCACATACAGCTGAAGGGACATCTAGAGCAGTGGATACAGGCATTGCCATTAGGTGTCACACCTGGATTTGAATGCACTTGCGTGACTTTGTGGACCCCTTTAAGACTTCCTTTGTCAATGCTCCAGTTGATGCTACTTCATTGTTTTGCTCGAAAGTTAGAGACACTTTAGCCAGGTGTGAAAAGGAAGGGAAGACCCTTTCTGCTGTGGGCATACATTTTTCCACTCCATAATGACCTTACTCTAGGAATCAGAAGAGTGGAAAGATGTTGTTCAAGAAGACCCAAGGGCCTTTTCATGGCACACATGGCAAGTATTCCCCCTGGGGCAGAGGGGGGGAACTCATCTGAATGCAGAGCGGGTCCACGCAACCAGGGTTCCAGAGATTTGTTTTCTGGACAACCCTTCCAGTGCCCCTGAGCGGGGGCCCGATTGCTTAACTCTGGGAGCAGTCAGGGGAAGATTTTCTGTACACCACTCAGCCTGGCTCACGATAACATCAGATTCCTGGGTGCAGGCAATAATCAGAAGAGGTTACCGCATTCCTTTCAATCTTTTCCCCAAACCACAAAGGTGAATCCCTGATGTTCCACCCAGTCAGAGGCATATAGCAGCACTAGAAACTCAAAAGCTGCTTCAAAAAAGAGTCATCCAAGCAGTCCCAGCAGACTAGATAGGATCCGGATTTTACTCAAGATTCTTTTTAGTGCCAAAAAAGATGGGACTGGAGGCCAATCTTGGATCTCAGTGTATTGAACAAATTTGTACAACATACAAAATTCCAGATGGTCACAGTTCAGTCTAGCCTTCCATTTTTAGAGAAGGACTATTGGATGTGCTTTAGAGATCTTCAGGATGCGTATTACCACATAAATATGGACAAATGCTCCAGAAGATGTCTCCAGTTCTGGCTAGGAGCCAGTCATTACCAATTTCAAGCATTGCCCTTTGGTCTCACCACAGCCTCCAGGGTGTTCACCAAATGCATGGCAGTTGTAGCTTATTTAAGGCTACAGGGATTCTGTGTGCTTCCATATCTAGATAACTGGCTCCTCACTATCCCCACCAGGCATCTGCTGCTTTGCACCACAGACTCTATTCTACTCCATGCTGAGTTCTTAGGTATTTCAATCAACAAAGAAAAATCACTACTATCTCCACACAGACCTGGAATTAATCGGAGCAAAACTGAATACAAACTCCTGCATGGCCTCCCTTCTTCATTACAGGTTGTTAAAGTTGAGATCGTAACTTCAAGTGATTCTGTCACAAGACAAAGCTCCTGCCCATCTAGTACTACAACTTCTCAGATCCATGGTAGCAACAACAACATTAGTCCCCCCAGGTGAGGTACCACATGAGACTACTTCAATGGCTGCTAGCGTCACAATGGTCACTTCTAACTCACCCCATGTCTCATCCAATCCTTATAACAAATCGCTGTAAGAAAGATTTATCTTGGTGCATGAAGCCAGAAGAGGTTTTAGGGAGTTGTCCTTTCCCCTCCTTAGCCCAAGGCCATAGTGACCATGGACACTTTCCTGATAGGGTGGGGGGGCATTTTCATGGGAAAAAAAATCTAAGGCACTTGGTCCCCATAGGAAGTCAATCTGCACATCAATGTCTTGGAATTGTGGGCCGTGCTTTTAGCATTGCAAGCATTCCAGTCTGCCCTTCCATCCGGGACTATTGCTATCCAGTTAGACATGTTAGTACTCTGGTACATCAACAAACAGGGGGGAACCAGATCCTACGCACTATGTCGGGAAGCTCTAACAGTTTGGCAATGGGCAAATGCCTCCAACCACTTTCTAATAGCAATGCATATTCTTGGGAATTCCAATGTGATTGCAGACAAATTAAGCAGGTGTATCATTCTACCACATGAGTGGTCTCTCAATCCCAAAGTAGCGACAAAAATTTTTCATCAATGGGGTCAGCCTTGCTGTGACCTGTTCGCCTCTTCCACAAGCAACAAATGCAGCAGTCACTTTTCCCTAGTCCTCCCTTGTAGGGAGCCCCTGAGAGATGCACTTCTTCATGATTGGCCCCCAGGACTTCTGTATGCCTTTCCAACAATTTCCCAGTTTCTGAGGAAAGCCAAAAGGTTGAAAAGCAAAGTGATTCTCATTGCATCTTACTGGCCCTGTCAAGTCTGGTTTCCCATTCTCTGGCCTCACCTGGTTCACTGCCCTTGGACTCCGGATCCAACTCTAGACCTGTTATCTCATCCACAGGGCTTGGTGCATCCCAATCTTCCATATCTCAAGCTGATGGCTTGGTTTCTCCACTTTCAGTATTTGCCAGGCAAAACAATTTGTCCTCCCCAGTGCAAAAGATACTTCTGGTTTCTCATAAACTGTCCACCAGAAAACTTTACCTTAACAAATGGAAAAGATTCTCTATTTGGTCAGATACAAATGCCATTTCAAATTTCCATAACGGTTTTGATGATCATTCATTGATGTCTCACCATCTTTGCAAAAGTTTTTTTTAAGGGTGCTCAACATTTGAAACCACCTTTCAAAGATCCAATAGCACCTTGGGATTTGACCTTAGTCTTGCAATGCTTAGTTTGTCAGCCATTTCAGCCAGAGCCACTTGTGACCTCAAGTTTTTATCTTGGAAGACCCTCTTCCAAGAAGCTGTTATGTCTGCTAGGAGAATTTCAGAATTACAGGCTTTGTATGTGAAGCATCCATATATCATCTTCCACAAAGAAAGAGTATCCCTCAGAAAAAATCCCTCCTTCCTTCCTAAGGTGGTGTCAGAGTCTAATATCAACTGGACCATAGATTTACTGGTTTTCTTTCCAAATCTTTCAAACAAAGGAAAGTACTGCTTGCACATGTTAGTCATCCACAGACAGTTATTTTTTTACTTAGACAGAACAAAGGCTTCTAGAAAATCAGATCAATTATTTCTATTGTTTTCAGGTACCAGACTGGAAAAAACTGTTTCAAAGGTCACCTTATCAAAATGGTTAAGAGACTGCATTACCTTTGTATACAATCAGAATAAACTCAAACTACCAACAAAAGTTAGAGCTCATTCAACAAGATCTGTTTCCACTTCAGTGGTCTTCCATTCCAGAGCTTCTGTGGAAGACATATGCACAGCAGCAACTTGGGCTACCCCTCATACCTTTATCACTCATTACAAATTGGACATGGTCTCCAGGGAAAGAGCATCCTTTAGCTCTATGGTGCTCAGGAATATCCTTCCTTAGGGCCACCCAGGATCTAAAGTAGCTGGGGACTCTGTCCCATTAGTCAAGAATGCATGAAGATTGATAACATCAGATAAAGAAATTATGTTCTTACCATAATGTTCCATATATGTTGTCGATCTTCATTCATTCTTGACATCCCACCCTCCTGCCCCCTCCTAGAGACTCCTGGAGGTTTGGAACTAGTCCTGGGGTTGTAATAGGGTTATTTCTCAGACAGAGCTTCCATATTTTCTTCTTGGTAGGCAAACTTGATTTGAGGTAATTGGAAGAGAGGCAGTATGGGTAGAGCCTTAGCTCGAGATTTTTGGCTGGCATGAGCTTTGTATAACAGCTGGGTCAATTCCAAACCCCATCAGTCAAGAATGAATGAAGATTGCCAACACAGATGGAACGTTATGGTAAGAACATAACTTCTTTATACAATAACAGTGATGTTTGTATTTAAGAAAAAAGGCAGAATTCCTCAGAATATATGCTTCCTTAAAATACTTTATTGGTTCTATTATGAATCATTAAGTTGCAGAGAACTGCAGCATTGTAATGGTGAAAAATGTTGGCTATATGTGAAAGAACCAATGCATGCATGTCAAAATCCTGAAGGGTGATTGTTACTTTAATGGATTGATGCCTTAGGCACGTATAGTGCCAGTCTTCCATGGAACTTATCACCTGCCCTGGGTCTACTTTAGATGGCCAAAAGACCATAAAGCTGAATGTTATTTTACTGAGACCAAAATAATGAAACTGAAAATGCTGAACTGCATAGTTTTCCCAGGGCAAATAAACACTTGCTCATCATGAGGAAATATGCCCTTTTCCCCACTGTAGTCCAATCTTGGAGTTGATATATAAAGTTATGGGGAGTGTGGGGGGCATAGCCCCCCTCCCTAGGTGAGTTTTACATAGTATGAAGTGTTTTAGTGTAGTTTTGGGAAAGTGTTTACTTGCCCTGGGAAAAACTACATGGTTTGGCATTTTCAGTTTTGTGATTTGGTCTCAGCAAAATAATGTTTGGTTTTCTGTGGTTTTGGTTATCCAAAGTAGATCCCTGCCCTCCAATGTGTAAGTTGAAGAAGGGGAGGTACACTGTGTCAGTAGAATGACATTATGTTGAATGACAAAGAAGGTAAAAGTGACCAACACACCATAAAGATCCTGGCGTCCTAGGCATGGTGTGTGAGATTGTTAATAATCAGAAAGGAAATCCCTTGTTATTGAAAGAGGGTTATCCCTACCATAGTGAACATCAGAGCAATAGTTGGTAATATTGGGTATGTGTGGATAAGAGGACCACACATTGTAAGGGCCATGCTATCACACTTAAGATAGGTGCTAGGTGAGGAATTAATGAAGAGTATGGGGCATCATCATACACCTCATCTGGAGGTGGTACCTGTTGCCAATTTGATGCAGACAAATTGGCAGAAGGCTAGTAGCACATATGAAATATCAGCAAGAAATGCCAATAAATGTGCACAAACTGCAGATGAGAAAACAGTGCAGCAGCTGCTACATGAACAAGCTCTACGGCAACCTATTCACTGAATCAGGCATAAAACTAACCCAGCTGCTGCTATACCCATTTATAGCCTGCAAGATATAATGCCTGAGGATGCTTCTTTGAGGAATGGCATGTTTCTGTTGAGGCACATTGAAAGTGATGGTGGCAGGTAGAGTCTGCATGCTGACTACTGATGGGAATATTTGGTGCCTGGGTTAAAGTTCCTTGTGCATTATGGATAAAACATTTCCCACATGCACCACTGTGTGCAAACAGCTTTACATCATACATGGGCAGATGGGCAATGGAAGAAACACGAGGTATGGACCCCTTGAAATTTCTCCTATGTTTTCTAAATGTCAGGCTGCATACAATCATCTTTTTAATGACATCATTGCATTATCAGAGGGCTTTGGCATTGACCTTCATCCACAACAAGTCAGCATGGATTTTGAGAGGGCAGCAGTAAATGCAGTGAGGGAGGCTTTCCTTGAGGCCCATCAGCATGGATGCCTTTTTAACCTAGGTCAATTTATATGGTGCCAGGTACAGCAGATGGATGGATGTCTGCGGCATGTTGGTGTGCCCCCTTTCAGAGGGAGGTGAAAGAAATGATAGCTTTGACTTTTTTTACTTGCAGCCTGCATGGGATATCTCTGAAGCTGATGATGCACTCTATGAGCATTGCTCACGTGAGGCATCCCCCATCATTGAATGTATTTATAACAACTATGTGCATGGACATCCACTGAGGCATGATACCCATGTGCAACCTGTTTAGAGGGTTCCCCCATCTTTCCTTCCTACTTTCTGGTCTGTGTAGGAACTAACTGCTACTGCACTTCCATGCATGCAGAATAGTATAGAAGACTGACACAGCCATCTTAAGTCTATTTGCCATTCATGTCAAGTGGGTTTGGATGAACTTTAAATGTCATCACCTATAAGCAGGGTCATGCAGACAGGCTGAGGGAGTCCATTTTATATAGTTTGCCATGCCAAACTTCCCCAAGCAACACTGGTAGAACAAATGCAACAATTCTCTAGGTGTGTTAGTAGCACAGTGAACAACATTTAGTATATCTGACTACATTTGGGATATTGTTTGTCACCTTTATTTGTGATCCCCATGTCAGGGGGTACTTTCATTGTGGGTGCAATGAGACAATTGTGGGTTGTTGACATTAGGACATTGGTGTCAGTCACAATTTGGCTAGTGTGTCAGAAGCTAGTGCCTGTTATTTTTTTATGTTAGTAGGTACTCTTTGTATATGCTCTATTTAGTGTTCCTGCTCATTGGTGGATTTACTGGGGGGCTAGGGGGGCTGAAGCCCCCCATTGCATTACTAAGCATCAATGAGTCCTAAAATCTAATCCACTCATACTAACATCAAGCAGCATATACCTTTGCTGTGACAGTTAGATTTTAGGCACTCTTGCTTTGACACACTGGCAGTGATTCTGTGTCTTGGCTCTTGCATTCTGTTTCCTGTCTGTCTGCCAAGGGCACCGGAAGCATAAGGCAAGGGGGGGCAAGTGCCCCCCTATTTTCAAAGCTGCAGGAGGCTTCGACAATTAAAAAATAAACTTCTTCACTCTGCAGTGGATCTTTTCCTTTCAGGACCATGCATCCATGCATTGCAAGCTAATGCAGATGGACAAGGCATTCCACACTCGCATGTGAAATTTAAACTGGCCGTTTTACACAGGTGGTCTTTGCTGTGTTGGACTTTATTTTGCTGTTTGTGTTTTAATTTGCTTTTTATTACTGCAGCTGTGAAATTCTTATCTTCATCAGGGCATTGACAACTGAGTGGCTGCCCAAACATCCTTCTGAAACAGTAAACAGAGTTCTGTGGAATTAAAACTCTGGAATCTTCAGTGTTCCAGTTTCAGCTGTCCTAGTGAAAGTACTGAGTAAACGGTATGTATATTTTTATGTATATTCTGCTTGATTTGCAGTTTGTTTTATGCAGTCAGCACTGACTTCATGCCTCTCTGGCCTACTTGTCAATATCTTCCTGTCCTCCATGCCCCTCCAGGGGCCTGTATGCTCAGCAGGGGTGCAAGCCATCATACATCATTGAGTGGGATAAGTCCTTGCCAGCACTGTTTTCAGTGTGGGACTTTTCTTAGCTCTGTTTCCTGCAGTGTTCTAGGTGGTATTGCAGGTCCCCTTCACTACACCGACACGCCACAAAGCCGACACCCAAAACACCGAGACCAAAAGACCGAAAACACACAATACCAACAACTCACAAAACCGAACACCATAACACCGACACCCAAAACACTGACACACAAAACGTAAACTACACATTACACACAACTATATATGCACTAACCTTAACCCAAACCCTAACCCTAAAGTCCAACATTACCGCACACTTACCCTACCCGCACCCTAACCCTAACTCACTTAACCCACCCCTAAACCTAAAGTCCATCACTATCGCACACTTACCCTACCTGCACCCTAACCCTAACTCACTTAACCCACCCTTAAACATAAAGTCCATCACTATCGTACACTCACCCTACCGGCCCCCTAACCCTAACTCACTTAACCCGCCCCTAAAACTACAGTCCATCACTATCACACACTTACCTTACCCACACCCTAACCCTAAGTCCGACACTACCGCACACTCACCTTTCCCACACCCTAACCCTAAATCCCTCATTATCGCACACTTACCTGTCCGCTCCCTAACCCTAAATCCCTCACTATCGCACACTTACCGAGTCGCACTCACACATTGCCCATGTCGGTGTTTCGGCTGTCAGGATTTCACCTTGTTGATCATCTGCGTCATCGGTCTTTTGGTCTCGGTGTTTTGGGTGTCGGCTTTGTGGCGTGTCGGTGTAGTGAAGGGGATCCGGTATTGCTGGGTGGGGCATACAGTGGGCATTGCAAGGAAATGTGTCCTGATTTTGCAGTGCACAGTCAAGGATGCATACCACTGTACCATAAAGCTTATTAATTATAGCAGGTTTAAAAGAAATGTACATTTTACCCAACTGTACATAAAGGATGGAGGTCATCCTGCATCCCTGCAATACTTACAGACACCAAGACACAGTGACACAGAATTTCACCATGCTACAAGTTTATTTCTGGTGCTACTTCCCACATTGCAGCTGTAGTTGTTTCATTTATATACACAGTGCAGCTTTGTGAAAGCTGTGGACATGACAAGTGCTGCACTGATGTGGGAAGAAAAAGCTACAGGAATTAAAAAATAAATACATACATACATACATAAATAAATAAATCAGTAGGCTTCCCCTACAAGTTCTTATGTGCAGTGACTTTGGTACTAACTGGTTGGTTATCACTTGATATTTTTACATATGATGTTGCTCATGTAGACAGAGTGCTGATATTACAGTGTCCTTTTGATTGTCGATTATTTGGTGCATTTTAAGGGGGGATGGGGTTCTACACTCTTGAGTGTGTCCTCCTTTGTATGAGATGCCTAGTAACTATGACTCTGTTGCCAGTTTGTCAGTCATTCCCTACTGAATATTACCAGCTTACCAGTATGTTTTAATGTAACATAGGAAATTAATTATTCAAGGGCAGCAGGCACTGAATCTGTAGATGAAACACTGAAATGCAAAGTTGTGTAGCAGTGGCAAGCTCTTTGTTAGTTACAGCTCTCTTTATTGTGGAATTATTCGGATGACTTTTACTTCTGCAGAGATTGTGCTCACAGAGTGATATTTGTGGATTGTGATGAAAGGTGTTTGCCTCTTATGGTTGAAATTTTCCGAAATGGGTAGTTTTGTCATTACTTGTTCATACATTTTGTTTCACTGCTTATTAAAAGGATGTTTAAAATTACAAATTTAAAACACATTCTAAAAGTGGTGCTGTATTATACAAGGAATATAATTTAATACAATCAGGTAGGTGAATCAAATAACACATATATGCATCCATGGTCCTACAAATGTGTGCAAGGAGCCTATGGTTTGAAAACAGCCCAAAGGTAAACTTAATCCTCCACTGGCCAGATGCATTTGCTTTGAATGTGGGTTTTCATGTTGTTTCAATGAATGTGAGGTTCAAGGGCAGAGACGTTTACTGCTCATACTAAGTCTGTTTTCATTGTGAGACTGTATTTTGTTTAGCAAATGGCTATCAGTGTTTTGTCCACCCTACAAAGTTAAGTCCAACAACTACTATCTTATCAAAAAACTACAGCCAAGTTGATTTTGCAGTTAATAAATATTTTTTGATTATTGTGCAGAAATTCAAAGAAGTAGTTGTAAGGGAGGGAACTAGCTAGTGCACAAAATATTAAAGTTAAGAGGTTGGGTTTAAAGCCAGTTAGATAATTATATATATGACTACCATAAGGCTTATATTATATTAGAATTGTAGATTAGAGAGTGAGCAGTGTCACAAAACTATGTGTATGGCTTGGAGGATACTGTAAAACTATTCATGTATTGGTGAATAGTAGCTGTAGGGCATAGCATTATGAATGAAGAGAAATCGTTTAACAACATGGCAAGGTGAAGATAACACTGGCATTTATCCTCAACATACATAGGAGCAGGTCCATTGATAGGTGACGTTTTACTTGTGTTTTAAGTAAGGTTGCATTCTGAATGGATTGCAATGAGAGTGACACATGGTTTCTTTAGTTTAGCTACACTATTTGGATATAGAAATAACCTGCAGTATTAGATTGGTTATAGTGATTAGTGATTTTTCACTCTAGAGTCTAAAATTATATTGTGGAGTAGCATTTTTTAAAGTTAAGGGGTGGGCAATTTTTGGTTCACAGAGAAGCCTGTGCATTGCAGTTAGCTGTAAAAGAGCTATGTGACTATGACTGTGGTGAACACATTTGAATTACAAAATCGACTTGTCCTAGACAGAACACTGTAGAGGGTGAAGGGGAAGGTTATAAGTGAAAAGCTGCAGCAAAAAAGTTGTCCGATGCTGAGAGTCAGATAAAACACTTTAATAATCCATAAACAGAAAATGGAGGTAAGCACTTTCACAGTTGCCTGCTTCCTCAGACCTTAATACAAAGACAATTCACTAAAACTGCATTTATACATTACTACAGCCCATAAAAAAACAATATAATTAATGAGGCAAACTTCTCTTCTTAAGAACAGGTTTTAAAGAGACGGCACTAGTCAGATCTGGAGGGGCATATGCTTTAAAATCAATTATCCATCTCAGTTCTACACATTCTGTTTCATTACTCATATCACCTTCTCTTGAATTATCAAAGATTTTCTGCAACACCAGACACTTAAAACTGTGATTATCTCCTGCTTCTGAAACATGCTTAGCTAATGCATTTGTCAACTTTTTATTTCGTATATCATTAAGATGTTCCAATACCCTCTCTTTCAGCATATGATTTGACTTCCCTCATAGAAACATTCACATGGTTTACATCTAGCCATATAGACTATGTTTCTAGTAAACCAGTCTGCATAAAATGAAAACTCTATTGGCTCCTTAGTGACCAGATGTATCACCATACATACCGGCCAGATATTAGAACAGGCTTTACAGGTTCTGCATGCATAGGTTCCCCTACATTGTGATACAAAGTGTTCCTTATGTCTGTTCTGCTTGTAACATAGCCACTGCTTCAAATTTTTACAATTCTTGAAACAGAACCTAGGGGTAGAGTCTATTACCATAATTATTTTGGGATCTGTTAGCAGGATAGGCCAATTTCTTTTCACTACCTCACAAACTCTATTCACCCCTGCTGAATACGTCAAACACATTATATTCATTACCTTAGTACTACATGTTACATTTCTTCCATCACTAATAGGAATTTGTTCTGAAAAATACGGTTTAGTTTTTACTCTATCCAATTTATTGATCTCATCCATACCACTTTTTATATCCTTAGCTTTATAACCCCTATCCATAAGGTCAAAAGTGAGTCTATTTAATGCTTCCTTTAAGGGTTCTACATCTGTATGCAGTCTCTTACACCTTAGTACCTGATTCTTAACTACATTCCTAGTGGTATGTCTAGGGTGCATACTGGAGCAATGTAGTATACTATTTTTTCTACATTCCTTCCTATATTGCTTAGTGGATAAACTACCTAACATATTTTTGGTAATCATCACATCTAAAAAACTGATTTCATCTTTGGAGTAGTGCAAGCTAAAAGACAGATAACTTGTGCTGCTCTGCAGAAACTGCACAAACTCTTTTAGTTTTATTCCATCACCATGCCAGATGAAAAAAAATGTCATCCATGAAACGTTTATAGAAAGTAACATTTTTCATGAACCTATCATTACTAAAAACTATTGCCTTATCCCAATTTGCAAGAACCAAATTTGCATATGTGTTGGCATATGCTGTGCCCATGGTAACACTTACAATCTGAAGGAAATACTCATGTTCAAAGAGAAAAACATAGTTTTTAGATGATATGTAGGGAAGACCAAACGTACGCTGAAAGAGAGGGTATTGGAACATCTTAATGATATATAAAATAAAAAGTTGACAAATGCATTAGCTAAGCATATTTTAGAAGCAGGAGATAATCACAGTTTTAAGTTTCTGGTGTTGCAGAAAATCCTTGATAATCCAAGAGAAGGTGATGCGAGTAATGAAACAGAATGTGTGGAACTGAGATGGATAATTGATTTTAAAGCATATGCCCCTCCAGGTCTGAATAGTGCCGTCTCTTTAAAACCTGTTCTTAAGAAGAGAAGTTTGCCTCATTAATTATACTGTTTTTTTATTGACTGTAGTAATGTATAAATGCAGTTTTAGTGAATTGTTTTTGTATTAAGGTCTGAGGAAGCAGGAAACTGCGAAAGCGCTTACCTACATTTTCTGTTTGTGGATTATTAAAGTATTTTTTCTGACTCTCAGCATCGGACAACTTTTTTGCTGCAGTATTTATTCGTTTTGGTTTGTCTGGTATCAGAAGAATTCTACTTTTTTTTTTATAAGTGAAAAGCCAAAGGATGGCTAACAATCTTTCTGCCTGTTCATTCTACAGGACAGTGTAGACATTTTTTGAATTCATTAACAACTGCAACACCAGCCTACTTTTTGTCTTGGATCAAAACACTGCATTTACCAAAGAACACAAGTTCCAAGCTCACACAGTACTTCCAGCCATTAGGGAAAGTTCTGAAAAGGTACGTAGAGTTTTATGCACATCTATAAGCTATAACCAGTATAGGCAACAACAACTATATAAACAAAAGGTAGACAGTGAATCACACAGTATACTGAGGTAATTGCCTACTGCTACCTGCAGATTTAGTATTCATGGGTCAAATGGCACAGGGTAATAAAGTTAGTGTGCATTTATAACAGCAGACTGAAATTTCAGGTCATAAATGTTATACATAAAAGTCTACATTGATTCACTGGTGGTGCAGCTTAGCTTGCTAATGCTGTTGGGCCTTGGATACTATAGTAAATTCAACTGATGCAACCCTTTTCTGAGATGCTTTTTACATCTGCCTACAGGTTAAAGGAGAATGTAGCGACTTTAATGGGTAATGTTGCACATAAAAAATGGGTATATATTCTGTGTAACTTAGATCTGTTGATTCTGTCAGACATTTCACAGAAGCAAGTCAAGAGAGTGGGCAACAAGAAGCAGTTATCTGTTTACAACAACCAATGTGCAATGACTGTGACCCTAAGGAAAGGCCACAATCAGAACAGTCATCAAACAGTATCCTTGTATTTACATATACACCTAGAATTTGTCAATATGACATTGCAAGTTATATAAGCAGTAAAGTGACAGATCAAGAAAAACTTACATTACTGACAGCTGACTATTCCATCAGGAGCTGTGAAAAGTTGCCAGGAACCATGTTTGGTAAACAGAAAAGTTACTTTCAGCCATCATGGATTGCAATGTACCCTGGACTGGTATAGAGTGCCTCACTTGATGCTGCATTCTGCTTGCCTTGCTTGCTGTTTGACCCCACTATTTCAAACCAAAAAAGAGGTGCACTTGCAACAACTGGATACAAGAACTGGAAAAAGGCAATGTTTGCTTTTGATGCACACTTTTTTAATAAACTGCATGGTACCAATCTTAAGGATGGCGTAGCAGTCCATGAAATCCATGCTTCCTGTGCTATCAGAGCACATAATTTCAAGAGAGTTATGCTACATAGCGATGAAAGTATTATGGTTAGGTACAATAGAACACTAGCAGAAAGGAGGAGGAAGAACCATATCATTCTAAAGTTCAACTGCAAAAAAACATAGTTTTATGTGGCACTCAAACCTTGCCCTTAGAGGATATAGGGATGATTCCAGATACTTGAATGATAAAATAGCAAAATGTCGGAACTTTCAAGCTTTGCTAGCATTCCAGTTTGACAGTGGAGATGACATTGTGAGACAGCACTTTGATTCTGCAAATAAAAATGCTACTTACAGATCCAAGACTATCCAGAATGAAATGATTTCTGTCACTGGGCATATGATTCAAAAATAAATTATTGCAGACATCAAGAAGGCTGGTAGGTGGTACTGTGTAATGGTGAATGAAGTCTGTGATATCAGAAATAAGGAGCTACTGGTTTTTGCTCTCCATTTTATGAATGAGAACTTTATTATACATGACGATCTTACATACAACTGGAACAGCTGCAGTAGTTAATAAAAGATGCACAAGGGAAAATGCTGGACATTTTCCTGGATATATGTGAGTTAAGATGGCAGCTGCAGTTGGATTCTACACATTATCCATGTATTAATGTGAATGTAAGCATTTCTACTGTGTTAAAAATAAGAAATATTATGGGGTAAGATTTATAACAACAATATATAATGGATGTTTGGAAATAAATAGTAACTACAATTTTATGTTTAATTCATTTTATTCATTTTTGTTGCAGCTAATATTTGGGTTCTTGAACTTGCTTAGGAAGTCAATATGGGAGTTGGGTCTAACACTTTAAATAGTTAATTAATGGATAGTGGAATGTAATTAAGGGTGGGGGGAGATGTATATAAGTCGCTGGGTATGTTAGTTCAATTTGTTCTGATGAAGTCTCATATTTTATGGGAAGAAAGTGCTTAACATTTTGAAGTTTTCATTAGCAATGTTTTTATTCTCATTTGTATCCATTTGTATTGTGAATTAACGGATTCAACTACTGAAGCTGTTCCAGTGTTGTGGTTACAAGTTGTGACTTTTTGGCATTTTTGGTTGGTGTTCATCTGGGCACAGCAAGATGGAGAATCTGGTTTCCAGCTCCAACAATGAAATAGCAAGTTTATTGGAGCAGATTAATCAGCAGCTAGCTGAACACACTACACAAATTAAGTTGATTATGGACAGACAGCAAGGTACCAACAACATTTTTGGCAGCTTAGGCTATCCTCTTACATAGCCAACACAGCCTCTAGAAGGAACTTCATTAGGGCAGTCGGCCTCAGGTGATGAAGAGGCACATCCAAGGGTCAAACAGGACAGACCTCAAGAGATGAACCGTAGTGGTGGTGAACAGCTGAAAGCCTGGAAAAAAAAACAATTTTGACTTTTGTGGGGACAAGATTATAAATACACAAGGTATGCAACAGTCTCAGTCTTTAACTGATAGACTTAAAGTATTTAAAAAAGGTCTTTTAACCTTTTGAAAAGTTGCAGTTAGAAAATTCCTATTTGGAAAGAAATATTGAATTAAAGCAAGTGCCCCGTGGTCTACGGATATAGAAGTATCCTAATGGTGCTGAAAACAACAGTGAACTGGTAAAAGATTTGCATGCTTTGTTTGTTTGTTTGACCAGATGGGGGTAGAGCTTATGAAAATAATGGTCAAACATAACAGATTGGCAATGGAAGTGTTTATGGAGGAACTTGATGAGAAAAATAATTTCATCAAAAGTGACTTTTTGTTCGAGAATTATCACACCAATTATGATAATATCTTCAAAACAGTGGATAATAGCTGTAATAACATCTTTCTTAGGAAAATAAATAAAATAAAGAGAGATGTTAATGAGTATTCCAAAAACAAAGTGTATCGACTGTCCCTGGGTAACCGAGGTAACCATGACAATGGAAGTGATGTGGAACCAGTGGAAGGAGCAGAAGTGACGTCTAATCAGATGGTATTTCAGGGCCAGCATGGTTACATGCATGAATACTCTTTGGAAAGTGGCATATGATGGTTGGAGAGACTACGGGGGAAGGAGCAGCACAGTCAACAACAGGGGAACAACCAGAGAGACTATATGGCACAGGGGGCTAGACCAAAAAACGGCAATTACTGCAATCAATGGCGAAGGACATAATGGACTTGGTAAATTACTTTTGTCAACAAGTAAGTCTGGGGAAATGTGTTGAAAGTAAAGATTCTTGTGATATTTTTAAAGTAGAGGGTGGGGGAGTGCAAGAACTTTGTGAAGGACTTGATTCATCACAAGCGACAAAGCGAAAGCGAACCGACTTTGTAATGAATTATATAGTTGCTAATAGTGAACAAAGTAGTCTTGTTGAATGTTCTACTGTTGAATTAATGTGTGAAATGTTTAAAAGGGATAGTGGGGAAGCACAACATGTTAGTGCGGAAGGTGTAATATCGCAAATTCAGATGGAACTTTTAAATGGAGATTTTTCCAGGGTAATGAATAGTAGTTTTGATAGGAATGTTGAGGCACAACATGTTGGAGTGGATGGTGTAACATCGCAAATTCAGATGGGACTTTTAAATGGAGATTTTTCCAGGGTAATGAATAGCAGTTTTGATAGGAATGTTGATGAAATAACTGATATAGAAGGAACAAGTAGTCAATGTATATTAAATGTGGATATTATGCAAAACACTGTTTTAAATGAAGCAATTGCCACTGAAATAGAAGATGGTTATGACAATAGTAAAAATCTGCATGATGTGAGTTTATATTTGAATAGCAATGTATTTGATGTTGGAAATGATGAAATAAGTGTTTTGGTGGATTAACTAAATGGTTTTGATACTATATTGGGTGAAATGGATAGAGGGACAACAACTAAAAAGTCTGATGAACAGTATACAATCACAAATTCAGCAGCAGATTTCAATGTATATAACTATTCTAGTAAAAGTATAGAATATAAGCATGCAAATTTGTTGCCCAAAGGGCTTACATTTGTTCCAGGTAGGAGGGGTAATGTAGCTAATGCAATAATTGATTTAAAAATGTTTACTCACAAATTGAACCTGCAGGTTTTGTTTAATGATACAAATGGGGAGTTTAATTTTAATAATATTTTTTTAAGTTAAAAAAGCCAAGCACTTTCAACCCACCCATTAATAACGTGATAGGAATGTATGAGAAAAAATGTGAGAGGGATATTAGAAAGGCATTTAGAACGGGACCCCAATTTATTAACATGAATATGAGTTAAGATGAGCAAACTGTGTTGATGATTTAATAAATGACAGGGGCATACACATAATGAAGCCTGATAAAGGGAATGGTATAGTAATTATGGACAAGGGGGATTATTCCAATGGAATTAATATATTGCTATCGGACGGGTAATATGTAGAAAGTTCAATTAATGAAATACAAATTGCTAATAAAAAAGTGGATTTATTGCTTGAAGACATGTTGTAACAGGGGCAAATAGATGAGGAGGAATATGAATACATGAAAAATGATTACCCAATGGTATCCAATATTTTTGGAATACCTAAGATACATAAGGGGTTGAGAGTTGTGAAATTTAGGCCCATAGTAGATAGAAACAGATCAAAAACATGTTTCATCAGTAAGTACTTGGATGTTCAGATGCAAAAAAGGGTTGAAAGTATTTTCTTACATATGCAAGGATTCATGGCAATTTTTAGAAAACCTAAACAAAACCCAAATAGGGGAAAAAGTGATATTAGTCACAACTGATATATATATATAACTTGTTCTCTGTGATACCACACGAGCAAGGTCTTAACTGGTTAGAGGTTCAATTATTTAAAACTGGAATTTATGATCAAGATCAAATTAATAAATACATCATCCTAATGGAAGTAGTTTTAAAAAATAACTTTGTGTACTTTGAGGGCCAATACTGCAGACAGGTCACGGGTGTGGCAATGGGGGCCACATGTGCCCCCATTTTTTGCAAATTATGTTATGTCATATTGGGAGCAAATAATTGTGATGGTAAGTGAGTACTGGTGATTTACAAAGTACTATACTAGGTTTTTGGATGATGTCTTTTTACTGTGGAAAGGGACAGAAGCCCAACTAAAAAGTTTCCTAGAATACATAAATTTGACAGGGGACTTCCTGAGGTTTACACATACTTATAGTAAAATCAGTATTTCATAACTGGATGTGGACCTGAGAATTAGTGATGGAACAAGTTTGTATTCTATGATTTATAGGAAACCAATGTTTTCAAACTCCTACTTAGAATTTGGAAGCTGGCACCCGTACCATCAGAAAAAGTCCATTGTTACGGGACAGATGGTATGGGCAGCCAGGATGGTCACCAGGGATAGTGATTTTATGATGGAAATAGAACATATTATGGGAATGTTTGCTAAGACAGGGTATCCAGAGACACTTTTAAGCAAAATTAAATATGAGATTGTAAACAAACGACAGGAGGGTGTATACCACCCATTATTAGGGGG
Organism: Protopterus annectens; assembly: GCF_019279795.1. Classification (NCBI taxonomy): domain Eukaryota; kingdom Metazoa; phylum Chordata; order Ceratodontiformes; family Protopteridae; genus Protopterus; species Protopterus annectens. Next base: position 34,975,116 of record NC_056733.1, on the reverse strand, counting down.
AAAAGAAAACGGATGTTTAGTAATGTTGAAAAGAGAAAGTAGGAGGAGAGAAGGAGTAAGTTTCATCACAACTTATAATTTGGATTCATACTATATGGTTGAGATTATAAGACATAACTGGGAAATTTTAAAGTTGATCAACTGGTGGGCCATAAGGTTGGTAAAGAACCTATAGTAGCGTATAGGAAGGCTAAAGCTATAAAAATATATATTGGAAGGCTCCCATAACAGTGGATATGTAAATAGGAAGTTAAGAAACTGTAAATGTGGTATGTGCCCATATTTTCCCTATATTTTGCAGACAGGAGAAGTGTTTCCTTTTATAAATGGAAAAAAGAATATACTCTAAGGGACATTATAATTGTAATAGTATTAATGTGGTCTACATGGCCAAGTGTCAGGGATGTACTACATTTTATGTAGGGAAAACCAGTAGACGCTTAAGGGATTGGATGTATGAGCATCTCACGGATATGAAAATAATATAAAATGACTAATGCACTTAGTAGACATCAGAAGGAATTCCCTAGTCATGATTTTACATTTTTTGTCTTACAACAACTAATAAAAGATGCACAAGGGAAAATGCTGGACATTTCCTGGATTTATGTGAGTTAAGATGGCAGTTGCAATTGGATGCTACACATTATCCAGGTATTAATGAAAATGTAAGCATTTCTAGTGTGATAAAATAAGAAATATTATGGGGTAAGATTTATAACACAACACCAATATATAACGGATGTTTGGAAATAAATAGTAACTGCAATTTTATGTTTAATTCATTTTATTCATTGTTGTTACAACTAATATTTGGGTTTTTGAACTTGCTTACGAAGTCAATATGGGAGCTGGTTCTATCACTTTAAATAGTTAATTAATGGATAATGGAATGGAATTAAGGGTTGGGGAAGATGTATATAAGTGGCTGGGTATGTTAGTTCAGTTTGTTCTGATAGTCCCATATTTTATGGGAAGAAAGCATTTAACACTTTGAAGTTTTTATTGGCAATGTTTTTATTCTCATTTATATCCATTTGTATTGTGAATAAATGGATTCAACTACTGCAGCTGTTCTAGTTTTGTGGTTACAAGTTTGGACTTTTTGACATCTTCTTACATACATTGACATCAGCAGTGACACTACTGGTGAGAGAATTTGAAGAGAAATCTTGCTACAGCTTGAAAAACTAAACCTAGATCCATGTAAGATGAGGAGTCAGTGTTCTGATGGAGCCGGCAATATGAGTGGGAAATGCAAAGGTGCAGGACCAGGGACTGAAACAGTAACCAGAGGCCTTGTGGTTTTGGTGTGGATTCCATCAGCTAAACAGATGCACTGTAGCAGCCTGTGACAAGCAGCTAATTCACAGTACGAAGGGAGCAGCAGATGAGACTGTGTGATTCTTCAAATACTCTCCAAAGAGAAAAGCTATATTAAAAGAAGAAATTGCACACTGTGATGTCAGCAAAGTTAAACTGCAGAGTTTTTTTCACACCAGAAGGATTGAAGGACATGATGCCTGAAAGAATTGTTAAGACTGTACAGTACTGGAATTAACTGGAAACAACTGAAATGAGACAAACTAAAGTCTTTATCTGTTAATTACCCAAACTCATGCTAAACAGGTGCCAGTCTCTCCTTCATGGGCCAAGTCTTGTGTACTTTTCAGAATGAATTTTCCAAACACTGTAGTTTATTCAATAAGGCTTTATTAGATGTTCACAGTATTCAAATACTGTCTTTATTAACACTGCTTCTAAATATATCCAAAGTTACTTCAAATATCTTCTGTCCTGAATGATGTAAACTGTAACAGTCTTTATTTGACCTGACTTCAGTACTCAAGCTTCAGTGTCTGTAATCTTTTCTGCAATGTCAGGTTGAACGAACTAACTAACCTTAACTGACTTCCTTAACTGTATCAGAAGTATATTTTAATATTACCAAAACCCTGTAATGCTTTACATGCCTTCTTTGCCTTGGTTCCCTTAGTTTCCAGGCCTGGTCTTAATCTAACATTCCATTAAGGAACATTGTCTAGCTGGCAAGATTGTATCTTTCCCTTGAGAAAAGAACATTCTGTATTTCTGTATTTTCTGCACATTTTATGTTTATCTTTCCTCTCTAATAAACTCCCTCATGCTTGACAAACAATGCTATTCTTTCCTTCTGCTTAACTGTCTTTTATGCATAAATGGAACACAATTTCTAGGCCTATTTGCCATTTAGCCTGTCTAATGTGTAATAACTACTTTAGAATGGAAGTCCCTCATCTAACAGTTGCCCCTGAGGTCTCTGACAAAAGTCTACAGGGACATACTTCTGTAGTTACCTTATATATGTATTGCTAACTACTGTATACAGCTTTATGCTACCTGATTCATAATCTGAAAATATTTATTTTAATTTGGTAAACCTGTAATTTCAATTTTGACCACTAGGTGTCACTTGAGCATTTATGTTCTGTTTGTATTGAAGTCTTTTAACTTTATGATTTAATTATAAACTTGCAATTCTAATTTTGACCACTAGGTGTCACTTGAGCATTTATGTCCTGTTTGGCTTGAAGTCTCTTAACTTTATGATTTAATTATAACTAGCCAATTGTTCAGCAGGCCAGGTCTTTTAACTTTATGATTTTTTTTTTATATTACATAGATTCATAGTCTTTACAGTCTTTAAGCCTAAGTTCTGATGTATGAGTGATATATTTAAAACCCATTATTCTGAAAATGAGTTTCTTTTAATTCTGTGGCTTTTAAAGCTGATTAACATGTCTTTGTGAATCTTTATTTAAGGTAGACAGAGTACGAACTGTTAACTCTCTGTATGCTGTAATGGTAAAGTTACACTGTTTATTACCTATACTTTTTACCTTATGAACTGGTGCCTTAGTGTACTATGATGTAACCTTTTTTGTTGTTAATAAATGTAAGTATTTAAACACTGTACTGTTTTTTTATTGTGTAGCTTATTAAGCATGATGGCTATTTTGTGAAGACTAATTGAAATCTGCCCTAAAGAGATCATTTTATAAATGGTTTTGAAGCATAATTATCATATATTGTATTAACTTGTGTCTATAAATTTTTATTTAAATTTGCTCTATGCTTGTCTAATGGCTAATAACTATTTTAAAATAGAAGCCCCTGATCTAATAATGCCTTTGAAGTCTTTATTTCCTTGCACCAAGCAACTGTCTGTGCCTTAGAACAAGTTGCTCAGCAGTCTAGTCGATGTGAAGACATTGCACAAGCAAATGCTATGGTAAAGAACATCTCAAGTTTTGAATTCATTGCATGTCTTATCACAGCAAAATGTCTTCATTTTTTGCAAGCCTTGAGCACTTCACTGCAGGGATCAGCCCTGGATGTGATAAAAGCCATGAATTACATTAACTTCACATAAATTGGCCTGAAAGATGTTTTGAGAGAATATTGAAGAACATCATTCCATGTGGCATCAGGAAGCTGTGACAATTGCAACAAAAGTGGGAGTCCTGCCAAGTAAACCCAGAAAACTGCAAGGCAGACACACAGAAGTAATACAATAGTGGAGAATCCAGAAGAGTGTTTCTGCAGGGCTGTGGCCATTCCTTTTGTAGACCACCTAATTTCCGAAATTCATGACAGGTTTTCCCAGATGCATCAGAGAGCAACACTTGTTTTACAGATCATCCCAAAAATAATGATACAGGAGCAGCATAACTTTAATATTAGAACACTGGACCTGGGCTTCTTCTTGAATGACCTGCCTCAGACTGATGGTTTGCAAGCAGAACTGCACACTTGGCACATCAAGTGGAGGCATTCTGGTATGCTTCTAGACATTATTAATTCCTTAAAAAAAACTGTGAACCATGTCTGTTTCTAAACATAAGCACAGTTCTAAAGATATGTGGGATATTTCCCATCACCAGCTTTGAACAGGGGTGGCTCGTGCTATCGGACTGCCGGACTGCAGCCCTCCCACCTAGAAAAAACAAAAGAAAAATCTGCAAAACAAAAAAAAACAAAAACGGAAGAAAAATAAAAAAATCACGAGTCCTGACTCCTCTGCACATGCGCAGACACATTAGAGACCTCAGACTGCCTTTATCAGCAGTCCGGATCCAGGCAAAGATGTACCCAGCAATCATTGCTGTGAGATACCTAGGAATCTGTGCGATGACGACCGCACAGAATAGAGGAGCTCCGGACTGCTTCAGCTGCAGGCAGAATCAATTGAGAAGGACTGAGGGGTGAGCTGCTCTCGCAGGACTTTCATTGCATGGGCTTCGTTCATGAATTACTGCTGGACAAAAGCTTCAGGTAGGTGGTCACTGGCTGGATGGCGGGCTTGCTTCGTGTAAACTGGATAGGTGTTTGATCACTGGCTTGCTTTGTTCGTGAACAGGTAGGACATTATTTACAGCTGGTAAAGGCTTTGTGACAGGAATTATAGCGTGTGTGTGTGTAATGCCCTAGTTACTATATACTAGTGGCTAGAGAGAACAAATGGTGGTGGGTAGAGATACTCAGGCTTGAACCCTGTACCATGGATGCAGGTGGCAAGGACATTAATTCCCTATCCACCACCATTTCTAAAAAAATTTGCAGATTTTTGCCTCATATTTGTTCTGTTCCTCATAAAATCTGTGGTTTCTGTATCTACATTTTCCTTGCAAAGTCTTTAGCGCAATGGTGCACTGGTAGCATTGCTGCCTAACAGCTACAGGTTATCTGGTTTGATTCTTGGCTGGGGTGCCTTCTGTGTGGTGTCTGCATGGCCTCCCATCTTACAAAGATGTGTCTGGCATTTCTCCCTGCTTTGCTGAAAATTGTCTTTTGTTCCAAGTCAGACTAGTTTCCTGGTTAAATATTTAAAAATAACAGGCATTTGAATTTCAGACTTCATATTCTTCAGAAAGTACATGGTAACACACAACTGTTTATTCTAGCAGTTGTCTAAGTTTATAACATGGATATTTGAAATTTTGTCCCTATTTTTGGGACTGTATTCCCCCATTATTGGCTTCTTCCAGGAATGTTGTGCTAAGGTTGAGAGTTATCTATGGTGAGAACTGAATTCATTGAATGTTTGTGGGCTGTATTCCCCCATTACTGGCTTTGTCCACATGTTTTTTTGCTAAGAGGTTGAGAGCTATAGTGAGAACTGAATTCACTGAATATGTTTGGGGGCTGTATTTCCACATTATTGGCTTTGTTCAGGTGTTTTGTGCCAAGTGGTTGACAGCTATGGTGAGAACTGAATTCACTAAATGGTAGCTAATTAAGTTTGTCTTCCTGTCTTTCACAAAACAGCTGATTTGACATAGTGGTATGTTTCTCTGACTGTTTTGCACAGGGTCCCCTGGGTTAAAGACGTGGCAGTGAAATGTATGGTGGTAACACAGCATTTTATTCTATTTCTTTATATTTATTCTAGCAACTTTCCAACATTAAACAAGCAATATTTAAAATGTGTCCCTGGTTTTTGGGCTTTTGTCCTCCCCAATAAATTTCAGCTTTTTTCAGATTTCTTGTGCTGCAAAGTTCAGAGATACAACTGTGTGTTGAGTAGATTTTACAAGGAGCTGAGAGCTGCAGGGAACAAAACTTTAGTGCTACTTATTCTGAGTCTGCTTGCATTGTTAATAGCATAACAGGTAGTGTACTTGCTTTTGATGCAGAAGGTTGTGGGTTCTACTCCCACAGTAGATAGATGCATTGCTGATACTGTACTGTGTTGTAAAGTGGGTGGATGCTGCAGTCCTTTTTGGCGAAGATACCTAGAGTAGTAACTATGAACCTGTTATCAGTTTGCCATACAGTCCCTATTGCGATATTACTAGCTTATCACTTTTTTTAATGCATGCAACATAGGCAATTTATTCCTCAAGGGCAACAGGCACTTTATTTGTAGATGAATAAACAATGACATATAAAGTTGTTTGCTAGCAGCAACCTCTTCATTGTTATAGATTTCTTTAATGTGGAATTATTTAGATTACTTTTACACTTCAGAGATTGTGCATATTTACTGATACTGGTGGAGTGTAGAAGGTTGAGTAGACTTTTATGATGGAAATGTTCTGAATTGGGTAGTTCTGTCATTGGTGCATGCATTTTGTTTCATTGTTTACTGGAAAAATGTTCAAAACAATAAATGTAAAATGCCGTCTAACAACTGTACTGTATTGTACAAGGAATATAATTTAGTACAATCAGGAAGGTGTATCAAAGAGCACATGTATGTTTCATGTGCAAGGGGCCAATGATTTGAAAACAGCCCAAAGTTAATCTTTATCTGCCACTGGCAAAATGTATTTTATTTGAATGTGGGTTTCAATGCTGTTTCATTGACTGTGAGTTTCAAGGGCAGAGAAGTTTTAATGCTAAGCCCGTTTTCATCGTGAGAGTGCATTGCTTTGTTTAGCAGATGTCTTAGTGTTTGTGCTGTAAAATGCAAAATAAAACTTTCAAATGAAATCCAAATCATCATAGAAGTAAAGCAGCATGCACATTAGTGTTTATGGTAAATGGAGTGAAATAGCCAAGTAATTGATCACTGGAATGGCTGCAGGGGGGAGGGCTCCATTCGACCATGATTTTGGGAGGGGGAAGGGCGGCAAACTCAAAGACAGCCCCAGCTGAACTATACCTCCCAACTGTCCAGATTTTCACAGAATGAATAGGTTTTTGCTTCTTATTTTTGGTTTGTTCCTCATAAAATTTGTGGTTTTCTGGAAAATCATTTAGGAATTAAGTCACTAAATAATGACACACTGAGTTTCAGACTTCATAACCTTCAGAAAAATGCATGCTAAAGTAAGACCTGTTATTGTATCAACTGTCTCACTTTATACAAGAGCAATTTTTAGTACTGTTTATATGTTCCCCCAATATATTTGGCCTTGTCCAGATTTATTGCATTAACAGGTTGACAGGTACATGCAAATAAATTTCTTTATAGAATTAGGCATAGCCAAACCTCTCAACTGTCCCCAAATTTGGCTCAAAATGTTGCTCTTCCCTTAATAATCCCTCCGCAAAATAGCAATTTTGGAAGAAAACATGGAGGGTTTACAATTAAGAAATAACTGTAATAATCAGAGTTATAGATTATTTTTATTTCAGAAATGCATGTAGATTCTTTTATATTGTCAGCTTCTCAAGTTAGCAGTACTAATATTAAAAAAAGTGTCCCTTCTTTGACAGGTTCCCAGCTATATTGTGTGGCTATTTTATATTTTTGCATCACATCTTTGGTCCATTTTTCATAAAATTGTGTTTTCTTTTGGCAAATTAGTGGCAAATCATTAAAGACTGAAGCTAGAAAATAATGACAGACATTTGAGTTTCAGATTTCATACCCTTCAGAAAATTCATACTAATGTAACACCTACTATTCTATTATCTTTCTAAGTTTATAAGAGCAATATTTAAAAATTGTCCTTATTTTTGGGCCTTTGTCCCACTTCTATGTATGTCTTCGTCCAGATTTCTTGCTCTGAGGTTGAGAGGTATGACAAGTGTGCCAGGGCCATCACAATCAGCCAGAGACATTTCAAATTGTGACATACTTGTTGCACCCCACTCCCTCATGTAGTGACTCTGGATGTGTCCAAACAAGGCAAGGAGCAGTTATGCAGTGTAAATGTGCAGGGTATCCCCCCATCCAAGTTAGACACAAGTGCTACAGTGGCTTTTATCTGTTCTTGATTTTGCAGAATGGTCTGGTTTCTGTCATATTTTTGTACTGCTGATTTATGCTTATTACTCAGAAAGTGCCTGTTGTTCTGTGTTTTAAGTAGCAATGCTTTAATGACCATCAAGTAAGCTTGTCTGACATCATAACATGCAAGTAAGCTTTAATAAGCATACTGTTAAAGAATTGCCAACATTGAAAGCCTTTCTGTTGTTGCCATGCAGAGAATACTTAACTAGATAATGTATAAAGTTGGGTATTGAAATGCATATGACAGTATTTGTAATAAAGAACAGGATTACATTATTTTAAGAAGCTCATTACACTTGTTGGAGACTTCCAGTGATCTCTGAGGGCTTTACTCGTAAACTAAACAGAATGCCATTCATGTGTGGTCCATAACCCGTACAGTAATCATTTAAGCAATGTATCTTGAACTTGTTTCTTGTTTGCTTTTCATTTTTTACTTTGATTATGTTTTCCCCATGAAACAAGTAGATAGTTGTCAGGCAGCAGGTCTTTTTTGGATAAGAAACATTTTTACAAGTGAGGGTATCACAGAGATTGCTACTTTCAGCATGTTACTTGGTACTTTAATAAAGCTGAATATAAATTATAATTAGAACTGCAGTGCAAGGAGAAGCAGTTTGAGTTGAGTGCTGCTTGTTTTTCTTATACTTGATTTTGACTGGCATTCCAGTAATGTATTTAAAAAGTAATTTATTTTTTCATGCCTCACAACCTTTTTGTTTCCATCTAGATATTAAGTAAGCTGTCATGCAGCCAATGCATTGAAATGTTTTTATTCTTTTATACTTCATTTGTCTTGACTGGACTCTCATAATGAGGGTTTGGCACCCAGGGCAGCATATTTAATTAAAGTTAGTTTTTGTGGTTTTGAGCATAGCTCCTCCCCCTTCTAGTTGGTCACACCCCTTCCCATTGACCCCACCCATTCAGCTATCTCCTGCAGCCCCCCTTTGATTTGAAGTCACCAGCCGCCGCTGGCTTTGAATGGGAAAGAGAAGTCTGCAGACTTCAGCTTATCAAGACATACACACGTTCAACTATGATTGAGGACAGGCTTATTGGTTTGATATTGATGTATGCACACAGTGACAGAATTCCAGCAGCTGAGGACATTGTGCATGAATTTGGTAAGAGGCGTCCAAGAAGACTTGAACTGCCTGATATTTTAAATTGTGAAATTGAATAGGAGAGGGAATAGATAAGGACTACATAGAATTGTGAGCTGGATTAAAGTACAAAATAACTAGGTTCACAGCTAACAAAGTTTGCAGTTACCTTGATTCCACATTCTACAAATGAAGGCTTTGAAATGCTGTGATTTTGGGCCCACACTATATAAACAGCGACTGTGGTGTGATGATAGTTTATGGCCACAACTTATAAAGTGAGACTTCTGGTTTGCTAACACTTTGGGGCAATAGGCTCAAAACAATTACTTTAATGTGCACTGACTTTGGGTCTACAGCTCACAGGTGTGTAGTGGATTGAATATGTGCAGAAATGTTGAGTTGTGTTATGCCTAGCTGAGACCCCATTTTCCTCTTGAATTCCATATTTCTCTTTCATTTCCTGATTTGTTTTGTTATACTAAAAATAAAATTAATTCTTTACAAGATCTATCAATAGTTCTGTTCATACCATCATTAATACAATAAGCTTCGTGTTTACTGATTTTGGAAAAAAAAAAACACTGTTCAACTTAAATCCATTTCTGAACAAAAGAGAAAAGTATGTAAAGTTCCACTATACCTAGGATATGCGTGTCCCCTTTTCCCATACTGCACCATGTTTCCCTTTCCTTTACTCCTTATCGGGCTACAATTTAGGTTCTTAATTCTCCACAGTTTTTGTTCACAGCTGAATTTATGGAATATGTTCACTGTTTTTCTGGAAATCAGTGGTCAACTTAATATTTCTGTACCTCAAAGGAGGTCTGCATTTCCATTAACCTAGAATGTGCAGAACTGAGTAACAAGTACAGTTGATGTTCGACTTACAATAGTGTTTGTGTGTGAGACAGAGAGCAGAGAGAAGGCAGGTGTGTGTGTGTGTGTGTGTGTGTGTGTGTGTGTGTGTGTGTGTGTGTGTGTGTGTGTGTGTGTGTGTGTGTGTTTACCATACCTCCCAAGTGTCCAGATTTTCAATCATGTTTTTGGCTTATTCCTCATAAAATTTGTGGTTTTCTAGCAAATCACTAAGGCTTGAAATATCTAAATTATGTCATATATTTGAGTTTCATAATTCATTTCCTTCAATTCTAGTAACTTTCAAAGTTATAAAGAGCAATATTTAAAATTTATCCCTATTTGTGGGCCATTGTATCCCCATTATCTTAGACTTTGTCCAGATTTATTTTCCTAAGCAGTTGAGACGTATGGTATGTAATGCCCTAGTTTGGGGAGGGGGCAGATTAGTCAGTTAACTTGATCAGGCATGACCAGGCATGACCCTGTAACTTGGTTACAGAAGACAAGAGAGCTTCAATCCTCTACACCAACTACCAGGCTGCTGCTGGAATTATGAGTTTGAGTTTCAGTACATTTTCAAGGAGTTATGAGTTTCACTGCATTTTCAAGGGATTATGACTTTCAGTGCATTTCCATGGAATTTTGAGTTTCAAGGGAAAAGAGGTTTACTGTTGCTCATGCTAAGTCTGTTTTCAATGTGTAACTAATAATTTTATTTAGCAAATGGCAGTCAATGTTTGTGCTGTAGAATTCGAAAACCATTCTTCTTCTTCTTTCGGCTTTTTCCCGGTTAGGGGTTGCCACAGCGGATCATCTGTCCGCTCATGATTGGCAGTGGAGTTTTACAGTGTTGAGTTGCCAGCCCGGTGCCCAACCTTCCACAGAAGGCACACACACACTCACACCTAGGGCTAATTTAGAGTGTCCAATCCACCTACTGCATGTCTTTGGGATGTGGGAGGAAATCAGAGCACCCGGAGGAAACCCACGCGGCCACAGGGAGGATATGCAGACTCCGCACAGAAGGCACCCCAGCTGGGAATCGAACCAGTGAACCTCTTGCTGTGAGGTGACAATGCTAACCACTGCACCACCGTGGCCGCCCAGAATTCGAAAACCATGTTATTAGCATAATTGCCTTTGGAGAAGGCTGCGGATTCTAGTCCCACACCATGTATATGGAGTGCTGATACTGGAGTGACCTTTTGATTGCTGACTATTTCATGCATTTTAAGAGGGGGTAAGGGTTCTGCACTGCTGAGTGTGCCCTTCTTTGTATGAGATGCCTAGTAACTATCAACTTGTTGTTGGCTTGTCAATCAATCTCCATTGCAATATTACCAGCTTACCATTTTTTTTTTTAATGTAACCTATGCAATTACTGCTTCAAGGGCAGCAGGCACTGCATTTGTAGATGAAACACTGAAATGTAAATTTGTTTGTCAGTAGCAACCTCTTCATTAGTTACAGATGTCTTTAATGTGGAATTATTCGGATGACTTTTACTTCTGCAGCGATTGTGATTATTGACTGATGATACTGGTGGATTCTAATGACAGAAACTTGAGTGGCCTTTTATGGTTGAAATTTTCTGAAATGGGTAGTTTTTCATTATTGGGTTATACATTTTGTTTCATTGTTTACTAGAATAATGTTCAAAATTACAAATTTAAAACACATGCTAACAAGTGGTGCATTTAATACAAGGAAAATTTATCAGGAAGGTGAACAAATATGTATGGTCCATAAATGTGTGCAAGGAGCCTATGGTTTGAAAACAGCCCAAAGGTAAACTTAATTCTCTACTGGCCAGATGCATTTTCTTTGAATGTGGGTTTTAATGAATGTGAGTTTCAAGGGCAGAGAAGTTTATTGCTCATGTGTAGTATGTTTTCATTGTGAGACTTTAATGTTTGTTTAGCAAACAGCTATCAGTGTTTGTGCTATTTTATTTCAATATCTGTAATCACTGTAAAAGCAAATAGAACAGTACACACAATGATGGGTTTGAACAGCATTTATGGTAACTGGGGAGAAATGGCCAAATAATGGAACACCTTTGTCTTGTAAACTCTGAAGACAGAGGTGGTTGTCCATATAGTTGCTCTAGGAGTCCGGTTGGACTCATAAGAGAGTGGGTGAGCAAATTATCTTTCAAAATAAAACAAAATACATCACAGAGCATCTAGACTCTGAGTTTCTTGGGACTTGACAGCACCCACACCTCCAGATGTGTAAGTGGATTTTGACACAGACTCAGAAGGGGAGACTAAACCTATTCACAAGGTCTCGATCTAAATTACCCATGCCCAGGTTTCTACTCAGAAGGGTGTGTTACAAGTTATGTGTAGGCTGGAGACAGTGTGGCCATTTTTTGCCTTAATTTTCTCACTGTCAGAACTCAGTGGCTTGCACACAAAGTTACTATGGCTTATCTAGAAGCAGTGTACCATGTAGGGGAAACGTAGATGTATACAGATGGCGATTCTTTGGTGGTAGGGATTTGCAGGCATGCTGTTTGTATGACTAACAGCAACAGTGTAAATATATGAGTGTGGCCACTTGTTCTTTCAATTTCATCTTGATCTAACACCAAAGTAGTTTATCGAAGGTGACTATTTTGAGAAGGTTAGGAAGGTAAATACTATTTCTAAATATGACTTGTGTATCATAAACACTTGTATTTTTATTTTATTGGGAAATATTGTTTTAATCTCAAACATTCTACACAACTTATTTCTTTCATTAGTCAAGATTCTTATTCAGGCCTTTATTGGATCAAAAGATTTTTAAAAATCGTATAAAATGCACCTTAGAGAATCTAGAACATCAAGGCTTCTGGGGCCTAACAGCTACCCAGAGTCCTGGCTTAATCAATTTATTTCAGTGAATTGTTGAACAGTTAGTGTGCTGAAAGAACTGAAGAAAAAGCTGAAGACTAAGGCAAGATATGGAAATACAAGATGATGTTATCTAATTGGTGTGGACACACTTGGGGGGAAGGGTAGGGGGTAAGTGAAATAAGAAATTACTTTTGTGTAAAGTGAATATCTACTGTTATAAATTCTGCTTATGCCTTTAATGTCTGTATGAAATGTATTTTTCTTTAATTCAGTGCTCATAGCTTCATATGTATATTTCTAAATATACAGAACTTGAATAGAAAGTAAGGGCTGAGTACACCAAGATGTGAGACTGTCTAGTGCTGGATAACTGCTGACATCTGTTTTTAGACAGTGGTAGCCCCCCATCCATATCTGTTCTGGATCTGCCACTGCTGCTTCTGGCTCAAAGATTTGCTGTATCCCTTCTACTCATTCCTGCATAAGACACTTTTGTGAGACAGAGGGTTATTGAACACAATTATTCCTTGCAATGTACTTGTGTTCTACTCTTTTATTACATTCATATGTACATAAAAAACAAACAACGCCACACAAAATTCCACCAAGCTGTATTTTAAACAAGTTTAAGAGCTTTCATTCTAAAACATACAGAACTTCTTCAGAAACAGTTGTAAAGCTGGTTTACTGCATTTAAAAGGCCTCAAGGGAGCCAAACTGAGTTCTTAAAGAGAATTCTTAAAGAGACATACCACAAAAAAGGACAAAAACGCATGCATAAATACAAATAGCTAAAAATACATTCAAATAGCTGTTCAATATGAAATTGTAAAAACCATACCAGGTTTAGTAAAAATTGCTATTAAGAAGTTCACATGAGTAAAAATACCAAATAAATTAAACTAGTGTGTATACTGCATCCAGAATAGAAAATCAAGTAATAGCAGCCTTACCTTTTAGAATGAGTTAAATGCTAACAAAATCATTAATACCTGGAACAACTGTTGCAGTTGTTAACTGTTAACTGTTGTTAACTGTTGCATTTAGTAAGCTGCCAAAAAAACTCACATTATTCTAACCATTGTTGGTACGTTTCCTTCTGCCTAACTTTACACAAAAATGTATCTTCCCTATGTGTGTGTGTGTGTGTGTGTGTGTGTGTGTGTGTGTGTGTGTGTGTGTGTGTGTGTGTGTGTGTGTGTGTGTGTGTGTGTGTGTGTGTGTGTGTGTGTGTGTGTGTGTGTGTAAATGTGACTTCTGATATAGCAGAAAAAGATAGAGGAACTTCTGGCTTCAAAAGATGCCAGAAGTGTGATAGAAAATTGCCAAATTCTGACAGACACTTGCTACGTCTATTGCTTGGGCCTGGTGCACCTTCAAGAAGACTGTGCTATTTGTCATGGCTTCTGTCACTGGCCCCTTGTGGAAAGAAAAAATAAGTTGATTATTAAGGGTCTTATAAAATCCAATTTTGATGAGGCCATATCTTCTTCTTCAAAGTCTAAACCTGATGTTAGCTCCCCTTCTTCTTCTTCTAGTAAACATGAAGAATCTAAGAAGAGGAGCTGTTCAGTTCTGACTGTTTCATTGGCACCACCTTCTAAACTGATCAAAACTTCCCAGGTTCTGAGTTTCCTCAGAATGGAAGGGGGAATTGCTTGAATCTTCAGTGTCTTTGGTGCCGGCTTCTGCATCAAGTATGTTGACACTGACAATTATTTCAGATAGAGTTACTCTGGAGCCTCCTCAGTCCTCTGTTCCATCTGCTTTGGAACCTAAGGAATTTTCTTTTAAAGATATGCCCCAAACAAGATACTCCCCATCTGTAGACCCTTTTCTAGACTGACCTCCATGCCCTTTCTTGGAATGGCCTAGATCCCCATCAGTCTCTTTGGTCCATTCCACCAAGAGCCTCACAGAGTCTGATGTTTTGTGACTGGTGGGCCAAATCTTGGTGGCGAGGGGGGTTAGCTACTTCATCAGTTCCTAGTCTCCTTAGCTCTGGAACCTTACCTGCCTTTTCACCAGTTTTTGTTCTTCCTCTGACTCCAAATGAGGCTTTGGAGTTCCCAGAGCCGACACTCCCAATTTTGACTGTGTCAGTCCCAGTTGGATCTTCATCTCCAGCACCGGTGACTACCTTGAACTCTTCATTTCTGTTGGAAACAGAGAATTCTCAGGGTCAAAGCTTCACTCTTGGTTCTGGGGGACAAGAATCCACTCCAATGTTGTTAGTGCCGTCAATATTCCTCAGAGCATGGGTACATGTGAGCTTGACTCCGGCTTTGACTCTGGAGGCACCTTCCTCAGTGCAGGGTGAGACCACAGTTCCAAGGGAGTCTACCTCTGCTCTGGGCTTCCATTCCTCTCTGTGGGGGCCTGCTTTCCAGGCCATGGAGAAGGCCTTGTCCACTGTGGACTCAAAGTCGATATCACTCTCATTGGGCCAACATCCCTGTCCTTCCCCTTGCCCAGAGATACCTCCAGCCTCTACCCTGGGACAGTGGGTACAGAAGCCTCAGGGTTTAACCATGGTGGTTATGTCCTCTTCAGACACCTCTCCAGCCCATCCTACCAAGGAGGTCCCCCTGAACAGAAAGTGCAAGAGGAAGCACATGGACTCCCCTGATGAGTCTTTCACAAAAAATACTGATTTTGATAAAGGGGAAGGTTCCCCAAGGTCACCCCCAGAACATTTCTCATTTGGAGACATATTAGAAATCCTGAAAGAGAGGGGTAGCTGGACTTCCCATCAGCCTTCCTCAGAGGAATCAGTATACCTGCAGGCTTTCCATGCCCAACCATCTACCGCTTGGAAGGTACCTGATTCCATTGAGCCAATCCCCAAGAGACCAGGCCACATTTTGTCAGCTCCTGAGGATCACCAACATTGGGTGAAATGAATACCAGTAGATGCCATGGTGGTTGCAGCAGCCACCAAAAAGGAACTTGCTGATGAAAGCCCTACTATCCATCCTACTAACAAAGAGTCTAGGATGATAGACAGATTTGTGAAGCGGTTATATGCATCATCGACCTTTGAGCTCAGGTCCTTGAACTTCATGGCACATTTTACGAGACTCTAACAGGATCTAATAAAGGAGCTATCTGATACTCTAACAGGAGCCATAGATGAGGGGGTGTAAGACAAGGTAGCTTCCTAGCTGGCAACCCTTGAGTCAATATCTAATTCGTCCATTAGGCTCATTGTATATGCAGCTGAAGGGATGACTATGGCAACTGGTTCTGGTGTATCCATTAGGAGACACACCTGGATGTGCTTATACAAATTTGTGGAGCCATTCAAGTCTTCTTTCATCAATGTTCCTTTTGAAGAAACATCACTTTTTGGTCCTAAAGTCAAAGAGACCCTCGCTAGATATGAGAATGATGGAAAGACCCTTTCTACTGTGGCCATGCACTTTTCCACTCCTCAGAGATCTTACTCCAGAAACCAGAGAAGCTATGGTTCAAAAAGTCCCAAGAACCTTTCCAAGACTCATGTGGCAGTAACTTTCCCTAGGGCTGAGGAGAGTTATGATGGAAGATGCCATGCATGAGGTAGAGGTGGCCCACATCATCAGTGTTCCAAGGATTCATTCCCTGTTAACTCCTCTCAGCACTCTTGAATGGAGGACCAATTGTCATCCTCTGGAGGTGGTCAGGGAATAATTATCCCTGCACCCATCTAAATATAACATCAAACAATTAGGTGCGGAGGATTATAACCAGAGGTTACATTATCCCATTTTCAAAAAAAAAACAAATAACCAAAAATAATTCCAGATGTTCCACCCAGTCTCAGGGATTCAGCAGTCCTAGGAATTCAAAAGCTGCTTGACAAAAAAGTCATCCAAGCAGTCCCACCAGACCAAAATAGGATTCGGGGTTTACTCAAGATTGTTTTTAGTGCCAAATAAAACAGGGGACTGGAGACTGATTTTGGATCTCAGTGTGTTGAACAAGTCAGTTCAACAAACCAAATTCTGGATGGTTACAGTTCAGTCTATACTTCTGTTCTTAGGAAAAGATGATTGGATGCGCTCAATAGATTTTCAGGAAGCATATTATCACATAAAAATGAACGAGCACTCCAGAAGATTCCTGTGCTTCTGGCTGGGAGCCAATCATTATCAGTTCAGAGCCCTGCCCTTTGGTCTCACCACAGTTCCCAGGGTGTTCACCAAATGCATGGCTGCAGTAGCAGCTCATTTCAGACTGCAAAGATTCCGCATGTTTCCATACCTAGAAAACTGGCTCATTACCGCACCTGTGCTGATGAAGGGTGTAGACCCGAAAGCTTCATTAAAATTGTTTGTTTGTGACTACCGTGTTTTTGGTTTCATTACCGCACCTACCAGGCATCTACTGTTGCAGGCAAGGAACTGCATTCTTCATGCTTGCTCCTTGCTGGGGATCACTGTTAACTATAAAAAATCCCATCTAGAGCCAACACAGTACCTGGAATATATAGGAGTGGTATTAAACACAAGCACCAGTATTGCATCTCTTCCTCCAGAAAGACTTCAAAGAATAAAATCATAAGTCAGCCAGATTATTTGCAGCAAAAAAAGGATTGCAGGACTGTTGTTACAAACTCTAGGATCAATGGCAGCCGCTATGACTTTAGTCCCCCTTGTGAGATTTCACATGTGAATCCTACAATGGCTCTTGGCATCACAATGGTCTTCACTGAATCAGTCAATGTCCCACCAGGTATAGATCACCAATTTATGCAAGAAAGATCTGACAATGAAAATTTATCGAGCTGACCCTTTGTCCCTCCTCAACCCCAAGCCATACTGACCACGGACGCATTCCAAATGGGGTGGGGTGGCACTATCTGGGGAGGGCAGTCCAAGGCACTTGGTCCCAGTTAGAGATCAATTTGCACATCAATGTTCTAGAGATGAGGGCAGTGCTTTTGACATTGCAAGCATTCCATGAAATACTCCCCTTGGGAATGACTGCGATCCAAACAGACCACATGTCAATTGTTTGGTAGATCAACAAGCAAGGGGGAACCAGGTCTTACCCTCTTTGTCAAGAAGCACTCAGGGTATGGCAATGGACAATTTCATCCAACTGCTTTCTAATTGCAATGCACATTCTGGGGAGCTCCAACTTGACTGTGGACAAATTGAGCAGGATCATCCTAATGCCTCACTAGTGGTCTCTCAATCCTTTGGTAATGGAAAGGATATTCTGCCAATGGGGCCATCCATGCTGTGATCACTTTGCACCCCCCCAATGAACAAGTGCAGCAGGTACTTTGCCCTATTCCCCTCTGCCGGGGGAGTCACCGAGAGATGCTCTCCTTCATGATTAGCCCTCCAGTCTACTGTATGCCTTTCCCCGGTACCTCTAATTCCCCAGTTTCTGAAGAAAGCTAGCAGGTCAAAGAACAGGATAATTGTCATTGTGCCATTCTGGCCTCGACAGATATTTATTTATTTATTTATTTATTGCATTTGTTTACCAGGAAAGTTCACTGGGCCTGAAAAGAGCCCAATATTCAGTGGAGGCCCAGGGAAAAAAGCTCCACATTTAATTACATACATAAGAGTTTACACTACAATACAGAGTGTATATAAAACAGTAGTAGTACATTAAAATAAAATAATAACCACACAGAATAATTTTGATGATAATATGGAATACATTTGATAACCACAGTGAAAAACTGTTTTATAGTTATGGTTTGAATATAGGAATAGAAAAAGTATAAATATGTAAGTAATCATATTAGCAGTGTGAAGAAATTACCTTAAAAGTGAAAATGAAGGAGGTAGAAGGCTTAAGGTAGGAATAATGCAGGCTAAAATGACAGCAGAATGAGTTAGTTTCCCTTTCTTTGACTTCACCTAATTCGGAAACCTTGGACCATGGACCCAGCTCCAGACCTCTTGTCCCATCCAGAGGGACTCGTTCATCCAAATCTTCAAAATTTCAAGCTCACTGCATGGCTCCTCCAGTTCCAGTGATTGCCAGGCATACTAGTCTCACTGCCTCCGTTCAACAAATTATTCTAGCCTCCCATAAACCTTCCACTAGAAGATTATACAACGGTGAGTGGCAAAAATTTTCAAAATGGGCTACAGAGAATAATATTGACCCATATTATGCACCATTTGGTAAGGTCTTAGAATTCTAAGCATCGCTTTTCGATGTGGGAGCATCCTTCTCAACCATATGAGTACATCTTGCTACAATTTTCAACTTTCATTATGGTTTAAATGATACAGCTCTGATGTCAAACAAACTTTGTAAGGCTTTTCTAAAAGGAACCTTAATGCTCAAACCTCCATATAAGGATCCTTCCACATCTGGGGACTTGAATCTCTTGTTACAGTCCATTATTTACTCCCCATTTGAGCCATCTGTAAATTGCGATTTGAAGTATTTATCTTGGAAAATCTTATTTTTGACTGCTGTTACTTCAGCTAGGAGGATATCAGAATTACAAGCCTTATGTTGCAAGCCTCCTTACCTAATCTTCCATAAAGACAGGGTGTCCTTGCGAATTAATCCATCCTTCCTATTAAAAGTAGTATCAGAGTCTAATATCAATTAGACAACACAACTTCCCATATTTTATCCCAAATTTTCAAATAATGGTGAATATTGTCTACATTTGCTAGATGTTCATAGACAATTACATTTCTATCTTCTCAGAACAAAAGTATTCAGAAAATATGAGCAAACTACTCTGAGCACGCCATTTTCTAAGGTAACTGTGGCAAAATGGCTTAAGGACTGTATAACCTTAATTTATAACAAAAGGAAAATGCAACTACCAAGCCCTGTAAAGGCACATTCAACAAGGGCAATAGCCGCTTCTGCAGTTTTTCATTCCAGAGCTTCTGTGGACAATATCTGTGCAGCAGCTACTTGGGTATCCCTGCATATCTTTATTACTCATTACATACTGGATCTGGTCTCTAATGGACAAGCATCATTTGGTTTGATGGTGCTCAGGAATACACGTTCGTGAGACCTCCCAAGATTTAAGTAGCTGGGGACTCTGTCCCACAGTCAAGGATTAAGTGAAGATTGACAACATCAGATGAAGAAGTTATGTCTTACCATAACATTCCATCTGTGTTGTTGATCTTCACTTATCCTTGACATTCCCACCCTCCTTCCCCCTGCCTTTCGGGCTTCTTGGTGGAATGGATCTATGCCAATAAATTGAATTTCTTTTTAAGAATACAGATATGATCTCTGCTCTGTTATTTTCAGTCTGTAACTATCTTGTGCAAACTCGATCTGAGGTAATCCTGAGAGGAACATTATGATTAAAGCTAAGCTTGAGAGGTTTTGGAAGGCAAGTGCTGAAATAATGGCCACTCGACTCACAGTCAAGGAT